>NW_019154140.1:5694881-6190673 GCF_002288905.1 Enhydra lutris kenyoni
ATTTTCCTCTCAGGACTGCCTTTGTTGTGTCCCACAGATTTTGAACCGTTGTGTTTTCATTATCATTTGTTTCCATGAATTTTTTCAACTCTTCTTTAATTTCCTGGTTGACCCATTCATTCTTTAGAAGGATGCTGTTTAGTCTCCATGTATTTGGGTTCTTTCCAAATTTCCTCTTGTGATTGAGTTCTAGCTTCAGAGCATTGTGGTCTGAAAATATGCAGGGAATGATTCCAATCTTTTGATAACAGTTGAGACCTGATTTAGGACCGAGAATGTGATCTATTCTGGAGAATGTTCCATGTGCACTAGAGAAGAATGTGTATTCTGTTGCTTTGGGATGAAATGTTCTGAATATATCTGTGATGTCCATCTGGTCCAGTGTGTCATTTAAGGCCTTTATTTCCTTGTTGATCTTTTGCTTGGATGATCTGTCCATTTCAGTGAGGGGAGTGTTAAAGTCCCCTACTATTATTGTATTATTGTCGATGTGTTTCTTTGATTTTGTTATTAATTGGTTTATATAGTTGGCTGCTCCCACATTAGGGGCATAGATATTTAAAATTGTTAGATCTTCTTGTTGGACAGTTCCTTTGAGTATGATATAGGGTCCTTCCTCATCTCTTATTATAGTCTTTGGCTTAAAATCTAATTGATCTGATATAAGGATTGCCACTCCTGCTTTCTTCTGATGTCCATTAGCATGGTAAATTCTTTTCCACCCCCTCACTTTCAATCTGGAAGTGCCTTCGGGTTTAAATGAGTTTCTTGTAGGCAACATATAGATGGGTTTTGTTTTTTTATCCATTCTGATACCCTGTGTCTTTTGATTGGGGCATTTAGCCCATTAACATTCAGGGTAACTATTGAGAGATATGAATTTAGTGCCATTGTATTGCCTGTAAGGTGACTGTTATTGTATATTGTCTCTGTTCCTTTCTGATCTACTACTTTTAGGGTCTCTCTTTGCTTAGAGGACCCCTTTCAATATTTCCTGTAGAGCTGGTTTGGTATTTGCAAATTCTTTCAGTTTTTGTTTGTCCTGGAAGCTTTTAATCTCTCCTTCTATTTTCAATGATAGCCTAGCTGCATATAGTATTCTTGGCTGCATGTTTTTCTCGTTTAGTGCTCTGAATATATCATGCCAGCTCTTTCTGGCCTGCCAGGTCTCTGTGGATAAGTCTGCTGCCAATCTAATATTTTTACCATTGTATGTTACAGACTTCTTTTCCTGGGCTGCTTTCAGGATCTTCTCTTTGTCACTAAAACTTGTAAATTTTACTATTAGGTGACGGGGTGTGGACCTATTCTTATTGATTTTGAGGGGGGTTCTCTGAACCTCCTGGATTTTGATGCTTGTTCCCTTTGCCATATTGGGGAAATTCTCTCCAATAATTCTTTCCAATAAACCTTCTGCTCTCCTCTCTGTTTCCTCTTCTTCTGGAATCCCAATTATTCTAATGTTGTTTCGTCTTATGGTGTCACTTATCTCTCGAATTCTCCCCTCATGGTCCAGTAGCTGTTTGTCCCTCTTTTGCTCAGCTTCTTTATTCTCTGTCATTTGGTCTTCTATATCGCTAATTTTTTCTTCTGCCTCATTTATCCTAGCAGTGAGAGCCTCCATTCTTGATTGCACCTCATTAATAGCTTTTTTGATTTCAACTTGGTTAGATTTTAGTTCTTTTATTTCTCCAGAAAGGGCTTTTATATCTCCTGAGAGGGTTTCTCTAATATCTTCCATGCCTTTTTCGAGCCCGGCTAGAACCTTGAGAATCGTCATTCTGAACTCTAGATCTGACATATTACCAATGTCTGTATTGATTAGGTCCCTAGCCTTTGGTACTGCCTCTTGTTCTTTTTTTTGTGGTGAATTTTTCCGCCTTATCATTTTGTCCAGATAAGAGTATATGAAGGAGCAAGTAAAATACTAACAGGGTGGCAACAACCCCAGGAAAATATGCTTTAGCCAAATCAGAAGAGATCCCAAATTGTGAGGGGGGAGAAAGGGGATAAAAAGAGGTTCAGAAAGAAAAAAAAAAGAAAGAAAGAAACAATTAAAAAAAGAAAACCAATAAAGAAAAAATATAAAAAGGAAAAAAATATATATATATTAGATAAACTAGTTAAAAAACGTTAAAAAAGAAAAGGGTAAAGGTTAAAATATTTAGCAGAAGAAGAGAAAAAAAAATTGAAAAAGAAAAAAAATTAAATTAACTGTAAGGCTAAAGAATCATGGGGAGAAAGCCATGAGTTCCGTGCTTTGCTTTCTCCTCCTTTGGAATTCCGCTGCTCTCCTTGGTATTGAAACTGCACTCCTTGGTAGTTGAACTTGGTCCTGGCTGGGCTTCTTGTTGATCTTCTGGGGGAGGGGCCTGTTGTAGTGATTCTCAAGTGTCTTTGCCCCGGGCAGAGTTGCACCGCCCTTACCAGGGGCCGGGCAGAGTAATCTGCTTGGGTTTGCTTTCGGGAGCTTTTGTTCCCTGAGCGCTTTCCGTAGAGTTCCGGAGGGCGGGAATGAAGATGGCGGCCTCCCGGTCTCCGGCCCGGAGGAGCCGAGAGCCCGGGGCCCCACTCCTCAGTGCGCCCTCAGAGAACAGCGCCGATTTACTGCCGTCACCCTGCCTCCAGCCGCGCTCTGAGGTGACCGAGCCTGCGACTGGTTCAAGGTAACCCCGAGCTTAGAGCTTACTCCTCGGCTCTGTCTCTGTAGCCGGCTTCCCCGTTCTAATACCTGCGAGCTCTGCGACACTCAGACACCCCCGATCCTTCTGTGACCCTGCGGGACCTGAGGCCACTCTGACCCCGCGTGGGTTTCACCCCTGTTAAGCCTCTGGAGCGATGTCCCTCAGCGGAACAGACTTTTAAAAGTCCCGATTTTGTGTTCCGTTGCTCCGTCGCTTGCCGGGGGCCGGCCCCTCCTCCGCGGTCTATCTTCCCGTCGCTTTGGATTCACTTCTCTGCCAGTCCTACCTTTCAGAAAGTGGTTGATTTTCTGTTTCTAGAGTCGCTGTTCTTCTTCTCTTCGATCTCCCGTTGGATTTGTGGGTGTTTGCAATCTTTAGATAAGCTATCTAGCTGATCTCCCGCTACCTGAAGTAGTCTCAGCCTGCTACTTCTCCGCCATCTTGACTCCTCCCCCTGGGCTCTTGTTTTTTGGGGAGGTTTTTATTCACAGCTTAAATCTCATTACTAGATATTGGTCCAATCAGGTTGTCAATTTCTTCTTATTTCAGTCTTGGAAGGCTGCCTTCTTCTTAAGGATGGCTGCCAAATACTCTTGGGGCTACATGCATGACACCCCCATCCAGAAAAGAGAGAAAGTGAGGGACTGGTTGTGGATGGGGGTGGGGATTAAGGATGCGGTTGGGGGAGGTGTGAGTCACTGCTAATGGGTACGAGATGTCTTTGGGGGCTGAGGAAAACGTTCTTGAGTTGATTGTGGTAATTGGTGTAAGTGTATGAATATACTTAAAACCATTTCATTGTACACTTGAAGTGAATTCCATGATATGTGAATTATATCTCAATAAAGCTGTTTTATTGTTATAAGTGAGAAAAACAATGCTCTACCTGATAGCTCATTCTCTGCCTATACCCAAGAAGTTTTGCATGACCTTGATTGAATTGAAGCTTGCTTTATCCCAAGTTATGTGTAATCTTCAGAACAACATGAATGTGGACACAAGTGAGATGTGTGGCTCTGCTGTGCATGAAGTCTGAAGGTCATTAGAAGAAGACAGGAATAGAAGAGGACATGGACATTGGGGAAACTTTACCTGTAGGGGAATTCTTTTTTTTTTTTTTTTAATATTCTTTTTAAGATTTTATTTATTTATTTGACAGACAGAGATCACAAATAGGCAGAGAGAGAGAGGAGGAAGCAGGCTCTCTGCTGAGCAGAGAGCCCGATGCGGGGCTTGATCCAGGACCTGAGCGGAAGGCAGAGGCTTTAACCCACTGAGCCACCCCGGCGCCCCCTACCTGTAGGGAAATTCTAATGGAACTCAAGCATCAGTTTTCCCCTCCTCCTTTGGATTACCTCCTTCTAGCATTTGGGAGGAAGTGGTATGGCTACATTTATGTCCATTTCTTTTTATTTATTTACTTTTAAGATTTTATTTATCTACTCAAAGGGAGTGAAATAGAGATTGGGCACGGGAGGGGAGGGCAGAGAGAAAGAGAATCCCAAGCAGACTCCCTGCGGAGCCTGGAGCCAGACCTGGAGCTCAACCCCACAACCCTGACATAATGATCAGAGCCAAAATCAAGAGCCAGATGCTCAACTTACTGAGCCACCCAGGCACCCTGGGCTTACATAGATTTCTAAGCAGTCTACTCGAAGTGCTCATATTCCACTCTGCTCCTCAGCTCCCAGTAACAGGCCACTGCCTACTTTACTGCTCTTCACAGCCCCGAATTCAAGGATTCTAGTCACTCTCAAAGAAATGTTGCCAACCGGGGCGCCTGGGTGGCTCAGAGGGTTAAAGCCTCTGCCTTCGGCTCAGGTCATGATCCCAGGGTCCTGGGATCGAGCCCCACATCGGGCTCTCTCCTTGGTGGGGAGCCTGCTTCCTCCTCTCTCTCTCTCTGTCTGCCTCTCTGCCTACTTGTGATCTCTCTCTGTCGAATGAATAAATAAAATCTTTAAAAAAAAAAAATGTTGCCAACCTCACAGGGCGTTTGCAGAGATGTGTTAGTTTGCTGGGGCTGTTGTAACAAATTATCTCAAACTGGGCAACTTAAAACAACAGAAATTTATTCTTCCCAGTTCAGGAGGCTGGAGGTCTGACATCAAGGTATTGGCAGGGTTGGTTCCTTCTGGAATGAATTCCGCACCTCTCTCCTAGCTTCTGACGACCACAGACAGTCCTTAATGTTCCTTGGCTAATGGGTCTTTCTAATCTCTGGCTCTGTCTTCACATGGTTTATTCTCTTCATCTCTAGGCTTTCTTCCTTTCTGTATTTTATAAAGGACACTACTAGTCACTGGATTTAGGGCACACCCTATCCAGGATAATCTAATCTAGAGATCTTTGCCTGAATTACATCTGCAAAGGCTTATTCCAAATGAGATCACATTCTAAAGTCCTAGGTGGGGCATGAGTTATTGGAGGACACTATTCAACCCACTACAAAACGTGAAGCAATCCTTGCACTTGGAGCCTATCCTTTTATCCCCTCTATAATGTCATCATACACAGTTATGTGGGTTCATCAGATTTTGATGAAATTTGTCAAGAATAAAAAGAAACTATTAGCCTATAAGGGGAAGCATCTATAGCCTCACCATGATAAAAGACAAAAGATTCCTCAAGAAATGAAAACTTTCATAGCCATCATGCCATGAATAACAGACCTTCTACCTCAGGCCCATGAACCATGCAGGAGGACTCCCTTCTTTAAGCCTTCACAGTACAGCTGTCCCTTCAGTACTCCAGGGATTGCCCTCATCCTAGAGCCCTTCCCTTTCCCCAGCATGTAGTCCAAGGGACCGGTCATCATTAACCATTTCCTTAAGTCTGAGTTACTTACTAATAGAGGAACACCATAGGGATGAGTCAAACAGGATGGTCCAAGATGGGGTTGGCAGCCCTGCAGTTTGGTAGGAAAATCAGGGCTGGATATAGCACTCCATACAGCATCCTTGTGAGCTACAGGTATGGCCCTTTCTTTTTCTAATTATCTCCACATCTCTCCAGCCTAGCTTCTCAAAACTATGGAGTTTGTATTCTTCTAGGTACTGTGAGAAAACGTCCATCATTGAGCCATATATCCCTTAATATAAGGGCCAGAGTAAGTTTTTAGAGGAGATATGCTTCAACAATCCTCCTCTTGGGAGTAGTGAAGAGGAAGAGACAGTGGTGGTTGTGGTAGTTGGTGGTACTGCGGAGGCAGACGGTGGTTTCATTGTCCTGTTATACTACCAAAGTCATTGCCAATTAGATATCACTTGTAGATCACTAGTCTTGTTTCAGACGTAGATTGCTTCCAAACTTTAAGTATGCTATGTATAGAAGGCTCACAAAAGTACCATCTATTCATTAAACCAGGCGAATGACTTTTATGTGCAGCCAAAACAAATAATATTGGCTAATTTCTTGCTTCTCATTATCTTGAAATATAAATAGAGCCAAGATTTTATTTGTTATGGTCTCCATAATGTTGGAAATTCCTGTAAACGTATCAACAGAATCCTTCAGGGCACATCTCCTTAGGCTGGGCCAAAACCTTTCATATTGGGGCCAAATGACTCCTTGGCCATATCTCTAATCCTTTTTTTTTTTTTTTTTTTTCCCTTAACTGCTTCTGGTATTTAATTTTCTGGCCTGAATTTTCATTGACTTAGCCTCTATTCACTGGAACATTTTATTGTTACTACTTGTTTAATTATGAAATATTTCACTCAAACAGAACCTATAAAGACATATAAAAAGCACCTATGTATTCACCCCTAGAAAACAAATGTTGTTACCTTGCATGCTTTGGAATTTTTTTAAAAAATAAGTAAAACATTACGATTCATTTGGGGCCAGAGAGGTTCAGGGTTCTTTGTTTTGTTTTTTAATCTTATTGATGCTAATCTTGATCAATCTTATTGATGCTAATATTTCAAAATTTGTCTAAGAGAAATTTTATTTTAAGAAGTTGCTAAATTTCTTCAGAACATGTTTTTCTTTTAAATGATCAGAAAGTGAGTCCTTTCAATGACGGCTTTCTGGATGTCTCTATCCAAGGCCTCCTCTCACTCTCCAGTTCTTCCTGACTTGTCTCATTCATGCCTATGGCTTGATTACAACTCCACTGATGACTCCTTAGTTCCTATCTTCAACCCAGGTCTCTCTTTGAAATTCTAGACTGGTATAGCCAGAAACCACCTTGTTGTGCCACAAGCCCTTCCATCTTAACATAACCCACCAAACCCATGATTTCTTCCAACTGCTTTTTCCTATCTTTGCAAATGGTGCCATCACTCATGTAGTTAGTCCTCTCCAACTCCCGAGACTACGGCACTTCTTTAAATCTATCTGCATGTCCTACTAATTCTACCTCCTCAAATAGATATTAAACCCTTCAACTTCTCTGTCTTCCCCCGTGACCACCACACTAATCTAAGGCAATAGCCTCCTGACTCTTCTCTATCCTTCCTGAGACCCTCTGGCAGATTTTCCACACAGTAGTAGATTTTTCAGAACACAAATCTGATAAGACCCCCCATCCTGCTGGACTCTGAGTCTTAATATAAAAAAGAGCACGGTCAGCATAGTCTGGCCCAGGCTACTCCTCTTGGACCCTTCTGTTACCCTCACTGTATGCCCTGACTGCTAGGTTTTGAAAGCAATATGCCTCTTCTTCTACCCAGAGCCTTTGCGTGTGCTGTTCTCTCCTTATGAAGCACTCACCCGTTTATGGGCTTCACTTCCATTCATCACTTAGATCTTAACTCACATGTTATTTCCTTAGGGAAGCTTCCTTGACCTCCCAATCTGGGTCAAGTTTCTTTACTATCAGTTTGTATTCAACTGTACTCTTTTTGTCCTGGGACTTTTCTTAGGTGTAAAAATATACTCTTTCATTTATTTGATTAAAATTGGTCTTCCCACCTCTCCCCATACCTTATGGATATATTGTAAGAACTGGAAAACATGAATAAATAAGTGAATCTCAAGCTACATGATTTATAGTCTTTCCTGGATCATGTGGAAACAAGTTAGGGGTGTGGGTAGTTCTGGTAACAATGTTATGGCTTCCTGGGTTTCCATTGCTATGATCTCTCGCTCTCTGTTTCAAAAATAACATCAGGCCATAAGCTAATGATACCACTTGTGTAATAAGGTCAATGAGGGGAAAGCTCCTGGCATAAAATGCTTGAAGAAAAATGGGCTTTAGATTTATTTTTTCGTACCTTAGGGAAATGTAAAGAGCTGTGGATCCAAATTCTTAGTGTACTTCTTAAGAACTCTTAGATGGCAGCCAGGAGGGACAACTGCTAGCCTCAGTTTCAGCTTCTAAAGTGACAATATGGGGCACCTGCATGGCTCAGTGGGTTAAGCCTCTGCTTTCAGCTCAGGTCATGATCTCAGGGTCCTGGGATCAAGACCCACATCGGGCTTTCTGCTCGGCGGGGGGCCCGCTTCCCCCCTCTCTCTCTGCCTGCCTCTCTACCTACTTGTGATCTCTCTCTCTGTCAAATAAATAAATAAATAAATAATAAAGTGACAATATGCTATCTTCTAAGTGAGTTGTAATAACTAAGGATTACACTTGCACAGCACCTATACCAAGGTAAGAGTCAGTAAATATTTGCAGCCTAAAGAAATAACTGAGGGGCACCTGGGTGGCTCAGGTGGTTAAACGTCTGCCTTTGGCTCAGGTCATGATCCCGGGGGCCTAGAATTGAGCCCCCCCAAGAGGCTCTCTGCTCAGCGGGGTGCCTGCTTCTCCCTTTACCTCTGCCTGCTTCCTCTGGCAAATAAATAAATAAAATTAAAAAAAAAATAACCAAATGCATAAATTAGTGAAAGGGAAATACCCAAATAGCAAATGTTCCATGAATTATAACCATGATACTATTATAAAAAGATGGGAAAGCATGCTTTCTTGTAAGGAAAAGGAAGCCGTGAGCAGGGTTTTGTGTCCATACATGGTGCCTGGGCAGCTTCGCTATGTTAACCACTCGAGAATGGGCAGACACCTAGAGCCGGTTGCCTCCTGATACCTGAGGTCCACAGGCAGCCGTAGATAAAAGTGAGTGGAGACGTAGGGCCTCACCACAGAAAGTATGAGCCACGGACAGAGCGGCAGAGCCCGCAGAGGGGTGGGTATGTCAGAGAGGCCAAATGAGAAGGCTGTGGTCACAGCTCCAAAGAGTCCGCTCAGAGGGAAACAAGACTGTGTAATCTGGATCTAATGACAGTAATATGGAGGCCAAGGATGACTTTGGCAGAGACGGTTTTCAGGGAAGTGGTGGGACAGAAGGCAGAATCAACCAAGCCAGTCCGTGGTAAGGGGCGAGGAACACAGACACGGAACTTGGGTTGGTTCTTTCAAGAAATGTGTCTGAAATTGGCAGAAGAGAGCCTGGGTGGGGGTACGTTGAAGAGGAGACAGGGTTGAGAGAGAGGCTTTTTGTTTGTTTTTAGGTGAAGAGGCTTAGCATATTTATAGTCTGAGAAAGGAATTGGAACTAGTGTACAGGGGAGAGAGAGGATAATTAATAGGTTGAAGTTCCAAAGAGGTATCTGAGTGCCAGCCCCCTGGAACACCTCAAACTTAAACATACCTCATCAGCCCCCTGGAACACCCCAAAACTTTTAAAAAAATGCATTCTCGTTATCCCTTCTTGATTCATCAATATGGCGCTGGACCCTCTCGCTTGGTCTGGGCTTGCATGTGCATTCTTGACCTCCTGCTGGATTCCCCTGACCTTTTATTTTGCCTCTTATTTCCTTTAGCCTGCTCTCACCCTTAAGGTCTGATGACGGATTTAGCTTGTCAGGCACGCAGCCACTGTTCCCCTTGACGACACTATTGCTTTCACCCTCAGCTGTTGCTACTCTTGGCCACCTTGAGCAGAGGCCCTGCCAAGCGCCCCCTCCCTGACTCATCCACGTGGAGGGGAAGTGCTTCCAGAAGGAGCTCGCAGCAAGAGGATGAAATCTGGGTGCAGGGGGAAGGTGAGCTTGGAGGCTAGCGAAGAGGTGAGGAAGGGAGCCAGTGGAATTTCCCCACAGAGGGCGACTTGGACAATTCAATTCCCTTCCATCCGATTCTGTACTATTCTGGGTTTTTGTTTTTTTTTTTTCCCCATGACGATATATTCTGTTAAAAATAAAACTTTTGTGTTTAAAACAAAAACTGATCAAGGAGGGAAAGGAAGTGGGTTCCTGCCTTCATGCAACAGATACTTATGGAACCCCGGAGAGACCATGTGCTGGTACTTGTAGGGGACACCGGTGAACAGATTCCATCCCCGATCTCAGGGAGCTTTCCGCGCTGCAGGTGAGATGCACAGACATTAAACAAATCATTACACACTTCTTTATGTCAGTGCAGAAGTTGGGACTCTGGGAGAGTTCTCCTCTCCCTGAAAGGTAGGAGGCAAGGTCATTTGCTCAGAAAGGGGCTAGAGCTGGCTACGTACGGGGCTTGAAAGCCAGAGAAAAGATTAGGAAGAAGGTTGCAGGAAAGGGGGGAACATGAAACAAAAACAGAGCTACACATACTTCTTGCTTGAAGGTCTCCAAACTCAGGTGCGCCGAGCTTGATTTTGAGCTGGTCATGCGTGTCACGTATTCGCTTTAAGCAAATCCCTTTTCTGTTAATCACCATTCTCCTTTTTTTTTTTTTTTTAAAGATTTTATTTATTTATTTGACAGATAGAGATCACAAGTACGCAGAGAGGCAGGCAGAGAGAGAGGAGGAAGCAGGCTCCCTGCCGAGCAGAGAGCCCGATGCGGGGCTCGACTCCAGGACCCTGAGATCATGACCTGAGCCGAAGGCAGAGGCTTAACCCTCTGAGCCACCCAAGCGCCCCACCATTCTCCTTTTAACTCTGCCAGCAAGGATCTCCTTTGGCAAACTATCTTCAATCCACAGTACTTGTACTGGTAATAGCCAATCGTGTCTTCAGGACTGTTAAGTGACAGGATAAATCTTTAGATTAAAAGCAATAGAACTGTGTCCTTATTAGGTTCTTAATTAGAGTTTAATGTGCTTCTCTTTAGAGTCCCTCAGCCCTCCTCCCCTGAGATTTGGCAAGCTCTGAACCATTGCCTTCCCAGGGCATTGGCACCATAGCCCTGGTTCAGTTTTAAGAGTGTTTTACCAATAAAGTGACTCACGTTTCATCTAGCATATTTAAACAGTAACACCTTAGTCATAGTCTTGTAAATTATGTGTCTTGGAACTTTTTTCTTAATCTTACATATACATTTCTTAATATCATTCACTATTTTATGAGCATATATTTTCCAAATATTAGAAAAGAGAATTAGAAAAAAAAAAAGAGAGAGAAGTGTCTCCTAACATTTTTCTCTTGCAGAAAGCAGTGCTTTATTTCATTGATCCATAGGTTTATGGATCTCCAAATTTATTTTTGAAGATTTTATTTATTTGTCAGAGAAAGAGAGAGCACATGCACAGGCAGTGTGGAGTGGGGGGCAGCAGACAGAGGGAGAAGCAGACTCCCCGCTGAGCAGGGAGCAGATGTGGAACTCGATCCCAGGACCCTGGGACCATGTTCTGAGCTGAAGGCAGACGCTTAACTGACTGAGCCCCCAGGCGTCCCTCCAAATATATTTAGAGTTTGCTATTGTGTGCTGTACTAAAATCAGGGTGTCTTCAGATGTTAAAGAATAACAAAACAAGGGGTTGTGACAAAGAGGAGTCTTTCACTAATATTTTCTAGATAATAGATACATTTGTTTTGTGCATATCTTGCCTAAATCCCTCCATGCATTTTATTTATTTTTACAGGAGGTATCTATCTGGGGCAGCTCAATCTGTTATGAGGTGTGAAGAAAGAGACAAGTAGAGACAAGATTTGTTGCTGAATTAAAAAAAAAATCTGCCTATGTTTCACATAATAGGCAAATAATAAATGTTTACTAAATTGACTTAAATGGACCTGGGATCAAGGACATGTGGCTTATAGTTGAAATGCTCCTTGCTATGGTATGCAGTTGAATCAACAGTACTGAGATCCAGAGCCCCCTACTGCATTGAGGCACCACAGTCCCCTGTGTTTTAGAATGCCAGGTTGAAGTCCAAATAAAGGAAACAGTACCAAGTAAGTGCTATGGCCTTCTCCGTTGCTCAGGGTCAGACCCAATTCATGCGTCCGGAGAAGTCCTCACCTTGGAGTCTGGTTGGGCGGCTCAGACATTGCTTATCCTTAAAGCAAAAATAAATCAGCAACTGACTTTCTTCACCTCCTCTGGAGCAAGGGCTGAAAGCAACTTGAGAGTCTCCCACCCGGGGGCCAGAGAGACTCGGGAGGACACAGTCCAGTGCAGTGGACAGAGCCTGCGTTTACCTGATCACCCCCAGTCTGCACTGCTCAAGGAGATGGCAGTGATGGCTTCTTTAGACCAGCCCTCTGGTGGAATGGGGGCATTTTCTAGGTCTGTCACCCTACCCTGACATCTCCACCCAAGACCTCAGCCAGCTTGTGAGGGGCCTTTCTATGCAGAAGAAAAAGCTGCCCCCTCCTGGCAGGGGCAGGTCTCTGCCAGTATAGGGCCCTTCTGCTCCAGCCCTTTCAGGGGGTCCCGGAGCTATCCGTGCTCCTTTTCCTAAGTTTCTGTTCTGTCAAAGGCCACCCAAATTTGCCTTGTGGCTGACAACAACAAACCCCTGCTGATATAATAAGGCTACCACACTTGTCCAGTTATTTTCAGAGGCCTTTCATAGTATTATGTGCCTCTGAAAATAGAATTCTTTTATTAAGACATACATTATCTGGCATTACCCCAGGACCTGTTCTATCCCCCCTAAAATAACAGAACTAGCCAGTGTTTCTACTTAGTTAGCCCTGGTCTACTAACCCAGAGGAAATCATTAGCTTAGACCTTTAAATGTTCATATTCAACAATATAAAGGGATTGACTGCCAATATCTACATGAGATATTTTTAAAAAGTTGAGTTTATCGCACCCTGGGAAGGAGGAAAAGGAAAAGACTGGAGTTATCAGCTTGTACCTGGGGGACCCTTAAAGTACACATGGCACAAACCCATTCCTGGAAAGAATAATCTGGGTCACTGGTGACCCCACTCCCTCTGCCACTGAGAGACCCCAACTTCAGCCTTGCTGTGCATCTTTTCCAAACATCCTCTGGTCCCAGTGCCTACCATTGCCAGTGAAGGCACACATGCCTCCCACTATTGTCAGTGGGCTTACTTCCAGGACACAGTCAAGTCCTACTAAATCATGGTGGTCCCCTCCTCCTTTACACCTCCTATCTGAATTTCTGTGGGTCCCATGAAACATAGGCAGGCATCTCTGGTCACCTACCATCCACTGAGGGCTCCTTCCCGTGTTGCTGTTTTCTCTGTCCTATCTGTTAAACCGAACACTGAGCCTCTCCCCACCCTCCTACCCAACCCCTGTGACCTCTGGAATTCCTGCCCCATAATCATTCATCTTCCTTACCTTCAACTTCTTTCTTGGACATTGGCTCTGCTTCCTTGACATCACTGAAATAATCCCCCTGGTGACATTATACCTCCTGGAGACTTTTTACCTGAAAGCTGTTTCTTTTTGTGCTTGCCATTGTCCTTTCTGTATCCACAGAAAGTGTTATGGACAAGTGTTGCCATAGTTACCCAAAACATGTATCTCCTTGAGTGCTCCTCTCACTTTCCAAAGACCTTGAGCTACTAATGATCACAACTCCTTTTATGCAGATCCCTCTGGAGAGGAAACTCTAGCCTCTCCCCTCTTATTGATGTGTCATCGATATCATCTCCCAGGCTGTGGTTTGTCATTTCATTCTTTGCAGTGTTTTTTGATGAACACAAACTCTTAACTTCAATGTGATTAAATCCATCTATCATTTACAGTTAATGAACCTTATATAATATTTACAACATAACTTTTATTTACAATTTACAGTTTACCTTTATTTACTTAGGACTAACATTCATAATTTATGACCTTAAAGCCCTAAAGATAGTCTATGATATCATCTTCATAATGTTTAATAATTTTTGGCTTTCTTATTTAGATATTTGGTCTACCTGATTATTTTTTATTTCTGATGTGAGAAAGGCATTCGACTTTGTTTTTGTCTGAAAGGAGGGTCAACTTCCCAGGATGATTTATTGAAAAAAAATCATAATTTCCCTACTGACCTGCAGTACCATAGCCCATTTGTTAATGCATCTATTTGGGAAGACTAGATTTTTCTCTGCCTACACCAACAACTTATGGTCTTAATTACTTTAGCTTGGTAGTACTTTATGTAAGCAATGTCTACTTGTCAACTCACCTATTTTTTTCCTTCAAAAGTGTATTAGTTATTCTTGACTTTTTGCATTATGCAAAATTTATAATCAGCTTATTAATTTTCAAAAAAGAAAAACCTGTTGGGTATATGACTACTTTTTCACTGAATCAACTTAGAGAGTCAACCTTTTTTAAATATTGTTTTCCAATCAATAAACATGGTCTATCTTCCCATTTACTTAGGCCTCCTTAAACATCATTTAGTAAAGTTTTATACATTTATCCAGAAAGTTTTTGCCTCTGTTATCATTTTTGTTACTACATACTTTTTTCTATTATTTTAAAATCAGATGTTTAATTTTATTTTTCAACTACTGCTGGTCTGTGAAATGCATGCCAACATTTATTTGATTTTATTTCCAGCAATTTGCTAAATAAATTCTCTTGTTATTTCTACTAATTTTCTGAAGCATCTTTTGCAGTGTTTCTGCACAAAACCACATCATTTGCAAGTAATTTCAATTTTGTTTCTTCCTTTCTAAGCTTTGCAATTTTACTTTCTTCTCCTTGTCTTCTTCCATACAGGCATGCTAAATTGAAAGAATTGTGTGGTGTTATAAGCAGATGTGTTACACAAATTCCACTTTTGTAAGCATTTATTTGCCATAGTTCATTGTTATTAAGTGGAGAGGTAAACATATAATGATAAATGTTCAACAAAACTTTTAAATGTCATGTTAATGAAAACTCCTAAGATGTTACAGATGCTACAATGCTATCTCATCTTGATGCCATTATGTAAACTTCACAGAACTATCAAATTGTGCCTCATTAAAAATGCCATTTGAAGATATTTCATTGGCAAAGGTTGACTACCATGACATCTGATTACCTTGAACTAGCAAGCAAAACTTTGATGTTAGTAACATCATTTTTTACAATAGATTAGAGAGTAAGCATTTGCATTTGTATTGTTGCTTAAAAAAAAAAAAAAGACACAGACTTCATCTTTCAACTATTAAGTCAAGCCCTGGCAATTTAGTTTCTGCAAAACAATTATCTTTCACAACAGTGTATTAATGTCCCGAATTTGAGATATATTTTTCTCCATGTTTAATTTGTAAATTTATTTGATCTTATGTGGTATAAGAGCAATGATTACACAGTGTTTGTGCTTAGTTTTAGTACATATTTTAGTAACATTGTAATTAAAATAGCTTAAATCAGTCCTGGTTGCCTGGTTGAAATTATGTCTCATTTCATTACTTAACAATGGAGAAATTCTGTTCTAATGAGCTAGGAGACACTCCTTGGTCTCACTTTGGAGGACCCTAGCTTTGCTGGTCTTCCTAAATGTGTAAATCACCTACTTACATTGGGTAGATAAACCCGACTACATCTATTTCTCCACGGAGAAACAGTGAGGGCTCCTGAGTGCTCTTTTTAAAATGCAGATCGGATTTAGCCTTTGTCTACTTAGAAGTATTCAATAACTTTATTTTTAAGGTGATGTTAGAAATTCTTTCTTTAGTTTTATTGAAATATAATTGTATAAATGTGTAAGTGTATATACACTGTAAATGTAAATACACAGCATAATGACTTGACATGCATATATTACAAAATGATTATTATCACAGTAAGTTAGTTAATATCCAACTCATACAGTTACAAAAAGAATTTTCCCCTTGTGATGAGAACTTTGAGATCTACTCTCTTTCAAAATTCTTAACGTAACTCAGAAAACTCTGTATAATGTACTTCTTATCCATCTCTCTAAACTCACCTTTGCAAACTGCTCCATTCACAGTTAACTCTAAGTAGAAACCTCAGCCTTCCTCAGCCTTTGCTCAGACCAAACCCCAGAGTCACCCTCGGCTCTTCCCAATTATACAGCACATCAGCAACTCATTCAGGTTCTACTTTCAAAATACGTAGAAACGGACCATTTCTTATCTCTCATACAGTTGTATGGTCCAGCCCACCAACATGTAGTCACAATTCTGCAATAACTTTCTGATTAGTGTCCATGCCCTTACCCCTTTGTTATTTTTCTGTTGCTGTTACAAATTATCAGAAACTCAACATCTTAAAACAACACTAATTATTAACTTGTGGTTCCGTAGCAATCTAATAGGTTTGGCTGGTTTTCTCATCTGAGAACTACAAAGTCAAAGGTGCCTGGAAGCTCTGGGGAGGAATCCACTTTCAAGCTCATTCAAGTTGTTGGCAGCATTCAGCTCCATGTGGATGTAAGCAGCCCAGTGTTTCTGCTCAGAAACACATACAGGCTGAGGGTCTTTACAGCATGGTGGGTGTTACTCCAGTGGCTGAACTGGCCCTGGTTGAGCATGGGAGAAATGCACACAGCCTCAATGCACTGCTAGAGAGTGTTTTATATAAAAGGTTCTGTGTGTGTGTGTGTGTGTGTGTGTGTGTGTGTATCTTTGAACAAATAAATGTTGCATACATAGGCTGGCTTTAAAGGACATATGTGTGCTCTTGAGTGACCATTTAATATGAGGCCCTTGCCCTGCTAGACTGTAAGCTTCCAGAGGGCAGAGGCTGGGCTTATGTTACTCTATCCTCAGTGCTAAACACAGTGCCTGGAACAGAGGAAGTACTCAGTGAGCACATGTGGAAGAAATACTTGAACAACATCGGTTAATGTTACCTTCATAATCAAGATAAAAGCACTTGGGTCTCTAATACTTCTGAGTGGATTTAGGAGAAAAGATGTCTATCAGAAGTAAACTTCTGTTCCTGAAGCAATAGTCCTGGGGCGAATCAACCAGAGACGAGCAGGTCCTGCTCCAGTGGATAGATGTGGTCTGAGACTTGAGCCCACAGCAAGTTGGGGCTGCTGGTATACCTAGCTCACTGGTAGGCTGATACTTTGAGACAGACCCATTCTTTGTGTCTTGTCCCTCTGGCAAGAAGGCAAGGATGGAGATCCAGTGGCAATCAAGCCTTGGTCTGACAGGGAAGTCTAATATCACATTCAGGCCAAAAACAGCCACCCCAAGGGAGACTATGTAGACTCTCAAAATTTATTACTTTAGAACTTACAGAGGAGGCCGCATGGGGGATGGGTTGGTCAGCCTTTCTGAATTTTTTTTTCTTAAAGATTTTATTTATTTATTTGTCAGAGAGAGAGAGAGAGAGAGCACAGGCAGACAGAGTGGCAGAGGGAGAAGCAGGCTCCCTGTGGAGAAAGGAGCCCGATGCGGGACTTAATCCCAGGACGCTAGGATCATGACCTGAGCCGAAGGCAGCTGCTTAACCAACTGAGCCACCCAGGTGTCCCCTGAATTTTTTTTATTGATCACTCTTCCCTTTGAGTAGGCCCTTCTTCCTTTTGTGAGGGCCTGGTATTGAGGGCTCAAGTCCATCTGAGAATGTGGGTGGGTTACAATGGCTCTCTATAAATCCACTCAACTAGCAGAGAAGATATCCAGATTAAATTGTGCAAAATAAAGACAGTTAACTCCTGCTGTTTGCAAAGATTTTTCTCTACTTCCAATATTATGGAAGCTAAAAGGAAGGGTTATACTAATCTATGGAACCTAGTCCATAAACCAGAAAATATTCAGTAAGCTAGTGATGAGCATGACTCATAAAAATCCTACCTCTTTAGCCAGGTACACTAGCTCCACATTTTAAAAGTAGGCTTGTATTTGTTCCGTTCATACATTCAACAGGCATTTAAAATAATCATTATTCAACTTTTGTTAATGGTTCAAAAAAGAAAGTTGTATTGGATAACCCCCTATGGGTGTTCTGTGGGTTTCTTGAATTTCCCCAGTACATATCAAGGTCAAAGCCAAGTAGACGAAACCACTTGCGGTGAGAGCTAATGGTTTGCCATATGATTTCAGATGCGGTTTTCTGATCTATCCGGGCTCCATTCCCTGGTCTCTGACAGGAGGCGAACATTTCTTCTTCAGGGTTTTGAGAAACAATCAACAAGCTCATTATAAAATACTTTGCCAAAATACCATGCCACACACAACTGCTCTATAATAAAGGCTGCTTTGTAACTTCAGAGTGTTTTGAAAGTTGATCAGAGATGATGAGGGTGATGTTCATTTTGGAGCTAATGTTTTGGTTAGATTTTGTTTTCTTTTCCCGAGGGGTGGTCCTGTGAGCAGCATGTAGGTCATGGGCGGGGGGTCAGTGACTTAGGTCTGGCCACACGGGGTGGCAGGCATTTTGACAAGCCAAGGAAAGACAGCAGTGAATAAGTAGTTCTTGTCTTCAAGGAGCTTCACAAATGGGAAAGCAGAGAAAGATGCACAGTATGTCCTTGTGACAAGTGCTTTGAGAGCACACATGCTAGTGTTGTGAAATAGAAGGAGAACCCTCAGAGAACAGCTAGATCCTGAAAGAATTAGCAAAGGGGAGAAGAAGATAGGAAAATATGGTCCCAGAGGAGTGAAGACAGAGAAAGCCAGAGATCTCAGAGGAAGTAAAAGTAGCTCTGTCTGGCTGAAATGCAGAGAAGAGTGGCCTCACAGTGGGGTAGTGAGGGCTTTCCTCCACATTAGAGTTTAAACTTTTTCCTAAGGGCAGGAGGTAACCATTAAAAGGTATTAAACAGGAAAAACAGCAACAACAAAAAACAATGCAATTAGAAAATAGACAAAAAACACGCACCATCATTTTATTGGGGAGGATATACAGATAGCAAATAAGCACCCTGAAGAGGTTCAATATCATTAGCTATTAGGGACATGTGTATGAAAACTCTGGTGAGCTATTACTACATGCCTAACAGAGGAGCTAAAACAAAAGATAATGAGAACACCAAATGCTGGTGAGGATGCTGAGAAACTGCATCATTCACACTTTACTGTGGGAATGTTATTGGTAGAACCACTCTGAAAAACAGTTTGGGAGTTCTTCATAAAACCAAACATGCAACTACATACCACCCAGAAACTATATTCTTAGGCACTTACCCCAAGAGGAATGAAAACTTATGCTCATACAAAAATCTTTACATGAATGTCCATAGCCACTTTATTGGTCATAGCCAAAAAACTGGAATCAATCTAAAATGTCCTTCCACAGGAATGATTCCACAGACTGTGGTACATACTCTAGAAACTACTCAGCCATAAAAAAAGAACAAACTATTGACACACAACAACTAATTATGTTGAGTGAAAAAAAAAAAACAATCCCAAAAGGCTACTTACTATATGATTTTGGTTCTCTAACATTTTCGAAATGACAGAAGTTTAAGAATGGAGACAAGATTGAAGGTTGCTGAGGGTGAGGGACAAGCAAGGTGTAGGCTGTGCTAGAGGGAAGCAGGTACAGTTAGAAAGGACAAACTGAGGGGTCTCTGTGGTGTTGGAACTTGTCTGAGATAGTTGATGCATAAACAGACACAGGTAATAAAACTGTATGGAGTTAAGAAATAAGTCAATCAGAGAAAGACAATTATCATATGATCTCTCTGATACGAGGAATTTAAGAGTCAGGGCAGGAGGGTGGGGGAAGGGAGGGAAAAATGAAACAAGATGGGTTGGGGAGGGAGACAAACAGTAAGAGACTCTTAATCTCAGAAAGCAAACTGAGGGTTGCTGGAGGGTTGGGGGGAGGGACAGGGTGGCTGGGTGATGGACATTGGGGAGGGTATGTGCTATGGTGAGGGCCGTGAATTGTGTAAGACTGATGATTCACAGACCTGTACCCCTGGGGCAAATAATACATTGTATGTTAATTAAAAATTTTTTTTAATTAAAAAATAACTGTATGGAGCTTAATAAGCACATGTGTGCCCACCCACTAACCACACACTACTACAAGTAAAATGCTGAAATCTGAATAAAATAGGTACATCAGAGCAATGTTAAAATCCTGGTTATGACACTATCCTATAGTTTTGCAAAATGTTACTATTAAGGGAGCTGGACAAAGTGTACAAAACATCTCCCCATATGATTTCTTACCACTGCTTGGGAATCTACAGTGATCACAATAAAAAAATTCAATTAAAAAAAAAGTCACTCGGACTGCCTTGTAGAGAATGGATTTGAAGCAGAAGCTGTCCCACTTCAGTGTCTGGGGGGCTTATCAAACAGATTACTGGGCTTTACCCCCAGAATTTCTGAGACAGGCAGTCTGGGGTGGGGCCTCAGAATCTGCATTCCTCCCAAGATCCCAGGTGGTACTCAGACTTCCAGTGGGGAAACTGCACTTTGAGAACCGCTGAAGTAGAGGGTCACTGCGGCTTTCCGCCACTTAAGGGGAGAAACAGAGTTTGGCTTTTCCTCTGTGTTGCTTTTTACCAAGAGTTGAGTCTCATGATGGGTTTCTGGATCTCACAAGATGCCCTTGTGTTCTAGGGCAGCTGTGAACTCCCTGCTTAGGGCAGTAGTGCTTAAAGGATGACCCCTCCAGCATCCCCTAGGAACTTCCCAGAACTGCGAAGTTTGGGGCTTCCCCCTAGATTTAGTGACTAGGAAGTCCCAGGGTGGGACCCAGCCACCTGTGTTTTAACAAGCCTAGCAGGTGGTTCTGACGTATGCCAAAGTTTGAGGACCCCAGGATTAGAGAGAGGCAAGAAGAGAGGATGCTGGGACACTATTTAGGCCCTTTTGAGTGAATATTGACAGATATGAAGGGCTTTCCAGATGTATCTAATTCCAAAACAAGATGTGGCACAGGAAAAATCAAGGTGTGGTCTCCATAGGGTTGTGGTTATTGGCTTCTCTAGTCTCTTACGAGTAGACACAAAAGGCAACAATAACTTACTGCCTTCACAGCCAATGCTGGGCTAATTAACCAATTCAGGGATCATAAAGCCCACAGAAAGAATAAGCCTAAGATTGACGCTAAGTGGCAATTAGTGGTATTAGGCAGTGCCCATTATATGCTCATAAACATATCAACATGTTGATCTTAAAAGGGAATACAACCAGACAGTGTTCATCAGCTGCCAGGCTTTCAAGGGCCTCTTATTTACTGCAAGTCACAGGATCAATAGCCCCTTGAACAATTACATTTCGGGTTGGTTAATTCCACCATCCCCAAACTTAATCTTTCAGCTACCTATTGCAAACCTACTCCAGTTTTCCCATAATGTGCCGGGAGGTTTCTGGAAGTAAAGTGCGGTATCTGATTTCTCAGTCCTCTTCTATTTCTAGCTGTGATTTTAGATGTGGCTGACTGTCAACATTCAGAGACCCGTTAAGTCCCTGGGGACCACAGCTCAGGGTTCATGTGTGAGCCAGTGGGTTTATTACTGACTCTGTGCAAATGAGTCATCGCTGCTCTATTTGTGGAACGGGGCAAAGATCGCCGGGTCATCGTCAATGCCTGACTTGGCTCAACAGCTATCTAAGTGGATATTAATTAGGAATAAGTTTACTCACTTATTGCTCTGCTTGCAAATTAACCAGTGGTAGTCTAAAACCTGTAACGCTTTTTTAGTACATTGTTAGCAGAAAACTGACAGTTCTCAAAAATGCTCCTTTGTTGAGAACTTCCCCACGGTCTTCTTAAATTTCTCACTAATATCTGACTTCCTAAAGAGATAATATGGTGTAGAGGGAAGAACCCGAGTGTTGAAATAAAACAGATTCATGTTTAAATAGCAGAACCGTCACTTCATAGCTTTTTGGCCGAGGGCTTACGTTCTCTAAGCCTCAAGTTTCCATCCATAACATGGGCTCAAATGCCTGTCTTGTGTGGTTGATTTGAGAAAAAATAAATGACAATGTACAGAGCATGGCATGCATTTGACACAATGTTAATTTCTCCTAGTGCTGGGGAGAATCCCTTGGTCTTGATGTGAGTCTCTCCCCCATAAACTTAATAATCTATGGAAAAAATTCCAATTACTGTGTGACAGGTCCACTTTTCTTTTCCTTGGTTTCTTTTCCCCACTGTTTCAGTCGGCATCAAGTCAGTCCTTCTGAGGTTCAGTCAGTTCTAGTTCATTTGCCAAGTATCCTGTCACTCCTTTTATGGTCTGAAAAGTGATATTCATATCTGGAAGGCATCCAAGACATAATGATACTCCAGCTCATGTTTGTCAGACAGGACTGCAAAAAGCATACTATAAAATATTAAAAGGAACAGAATTGTTTTCCTATACCCTCAAAAGAGCTGAACGAAAAAAAACAACTGAATGTTTTCACCAGGATGAGCCAAATCATACTACGATACCGGATTCTAACAAAATGATGTAGTAGGATACAAGTTGTTAATATTCAGCTCCACAGATAATAGTAAATTCACTCTGGGTGGGTGCATTCCCCAAAGGGGAATTCTGAAAATAAGTTTTCCTTTAGCGTAAATATTCAAAATATTTGGGGGGAATAGAAACCAATAGACATAAAATCTAGCTGAAAATCAGTTTTGTTAGATAACATAATATTGTGTAACATTTAATGCAAATGCCTTTGGACTGGGTATGTATTCTCCAGCTAGCTACAGTCACTAACCCCTTGCTGTTCCATGCCCACTAGCCCAGCTGCTTCACACATTACAGGGCTTACCACGCCCCCTGAGGCATTAAGTTTGCAGACCCCAGTCCCAATCACTTAGATCAAATAACTGGGTTCTTGTTCAGGCAGCCGGACTCCAACAGCAGGACCCTCAGCAGCACATCAGAGCTGGCTTTTGGGTAAAGTTTTTCCTCAGAGATGGTCACAATTTCCTATAGTTGTTAATCTTCAAGTAAATTGACTCTATTGTCTTTTGCTCCTTCAAAATTTCCAACAATCTTGTAAAGAATCTGTATTAAATGTGGTCTACATTGATGTTTAAAGCAGCTAGTATGGTTTTTGTTCTCCTGTTTGGACTCTGACCAATGTGGAGCCAGATTGAACACAATTACAAAGGAAACCCAAGCTCAGTATGTGGACTTACTTGTATTCATAAACATAAAAAGGTAATAAATAGTCACCAAGCACTTAAAGAAAATCAACACCATGAAAGAGAAAAAACAAGAGGAACAGAAGAAAGACTAACCCTAGAGAAGAGGAGATGGCTTGGTAAACAGACAAGAACTTACACCTTAAAAAACAATTAATACTAGAATTTAAAACGGTTAGGTGGAGGGGGAATGGGTGATGGGGTTGAAAGAGGGCACCTGTTGTGATGAGCACTGGGTGTTGTATGCAGGTATTGAATCACTATATCATACACCTGAAACTAATATGACACTGTAAGTTAACTACCTGGAATTTAAACAAAAACTTTAAAAAAAAATAAGTTTTTGCCACCTAAGATGAGAACAGGCTGCTATGAAAATGGAGCAGTCAGGAAATGGGAAAGATATAATTGCAATTAAAAATACAATTGCTTGGATAAAAAAAAAATAAATGGTCTGAATAATGCATTGGATGTCTAGAAGAGTTGATGATACAGAAGGTAAATTCAAGGAACTCTTAGCATATATGGACAGAGAGCCAATGAAGTGGGAAATAGTGGTAGTCCCTAATATGTGCCCAACTGTTCTAAGAGCTTTAATTGTTACATATTTAATTTTCATAACAACTCTCTGAGCTGAGAACTATTATGATTTACAAAGAAGTTAAGTAACATGCCCAAAGTCACACAGCTACTGGGGCAACAGAGCTGAAAGTGGAATCCAGGGACTCTGACCCCAGAGACCTTGCTCTTCAACAAAATTTCCCCGTTGCTTATTTAAAACATAGAAGAGATGTTTAACGACATGGAAAACATATTTATGAAATCCAATAACCACCTAATTGGAATTCCAAAAGGAGCAAACAGGATGAATAAGAGGAAGGAAATAATTAAGAAACAAGAATAGAAAATATACTGAGCTGAAGAAAGACTTGAAAGACCCTAAATAGAGTCAAGAATAATAACTTAAAAATTAACATATTGAGGTGCATACTTGTGAAATTTTAGAACTCCAGGACAAAGAGAAAACTTAAAAGCCTTCAAAGAAAAAAAATCACTAGCTACAGAGTACTTATATCATGTTAACATCGGATATTTTATATATAGTAATGGAATAATGGCTTGTAAATTATGAAGTTTTGGATTTAGACTTCTGTACCCAAATAGTAATGAAGTGGGCAGGCAAAATAAAGATATTGTTGGATATACAAGAATGAAGAAAGTCTAGCATTCATTGCTATTCAAATAGACAAACCAAGAAAATATAAAGTGTGTCTTAGTTGGTTTGGGCTTCTGTCACAGAATTCCATAGGCTGGGTGGGTTATAAACAACAAACACTCACTTCTCATACCTCTGTAGACTAAGAAGTCCAAGATCAAGGTGCTGGCAGATTCAGTGTCGGGTGAGAGCAGACTTCCTGGTTCTTAGCAGCTTCTTCCACCATCCTCATGTGGCAGAAGAGGTGAGAGGGCTCTTTGAGGTCCCTTTATAAAGGCACTAATCCCATGCAAGTGGGTTCCACCCTCATGTCCAAATCACCTCCCAAAAGCCCCAACTCCAAATATCATCACACTGGGGATTAGGTTTCAACATATGAATTTGGGGAGGACATAAACATTCAATTTACAACAAAGTGGTTCAAAGAAACAAGAGGACTTGATATAAAAGAAACATCAGCAGTTGACTATGAATGCAGAAATGAAAGACTCCAGGACAAAATTAAAAATAATGAGCTCATAGGCCCAGGGCTTGTGAAACATTCTCTTTATAAAAATATAAATGACAAGATGTGGTCCATATACACTATGGAGTATTATGCCTCCATCAGAAAGGATGAATACCCAACTTTTGTAGCAACATGGATGGGACTGGAAGAGATTATGCTGAGTGAAATAAGTCAAGCAGAGAGAGTCAATTATCATATGGTTTCACTTATTTGTGGAGCATAACAAATAGCATAGAGGACAAGGGGAGATGGAGAGTAGAAGGGAGTTGAGGGAAATTGGAAGGGGAGGTGAACCATGAGAAACTATGGACTCTGAAAAACAATCTGAGGGTTTTGAAGGGGCGGGGTGGGAGGTTGGGGGAACCAGGTGGTGGGTAGTAGAGAGGGCACGGATTGCATGGAGCACTGGATGTGGTGCAAAAACAATGAATACTGTTATGCTGAAAAGAAATAAAAAATTTTTTAAAAATATATAAATGACAGTAATATATTTCACTTCTCTGTAACTCCAAGCTCAGTATCTCACTCCACCAGCAAAATGTTTACATAGCCCCAGTGTAAGTAATGTAAATGACATTTCAAATTATTTGAGATTTTCAAATGTGATGTTCATGTAACTTTTAAACATCTAACGAATAATGAAGAAAACCAGTAAGTGTCACTAGTTCTGAGGAGATTTAAGCCAAAACAAATAAACCAAAAACCCCAAGAATAAAACAGATAGTAATTGTTAAGGAGAACTTGACTGAGATCAAACAACTCTCCCCCACTTTGGGGAGGAAATTACTTTGCTTCTACTTTTTTTTTTTCTTCAGAGTAATGGGAACATATCCTTTCCTGATCATGTCTCAACTATTCTTAAAAGGACAAGCAACAACATCTTTCAGAAATCCTAGGGAAATTTCTACGTAGCAGTCTGAGACATAGGCAATGGGCTAAGACCAACTTAACAATTTAGAGGTGCTGTACCTAAAGTTATCTGAAACTATCTCAGCAAACTAATCACTTTGAGAAGTCAAATCACCAAAACCTCCTACTTTGCATTTTCCATTTCCACAGTTTACTAGCAGATTAAATTAAGGTGTAGGAAAATATGATGAGTAAAACCATATAAATTTATAACCACATAGTACTAGAATGTTCTGTTTGTCTATTTCTCTTTTGCTTCCTCAACTTCAAATAGCTTACTTCATTTACAACTATCATGGTGTCTCTGTGACCTCATACAAGAAAAATTAATATATACAAATAGTTCTAGGTGGTATGAATCCTAATATCTTGGGATTTTCACAATATGACAAAACCAAAGCTCACCTCAAAGAAACAGTCATTTCCTTTCATATATTTCAATAGGCTTAAAAAGAGTCATAATTTTGAAACAGCAAGGTAATATATTAATATATCCTGTTATAAATTTGATTATCTCTTATAACCACCAAAATGGACTGAATTTATTCATCCAGTTTGAGTCATATTGGTGAACAATGACACTTTGTCTTCTGAAGTTAGTGGGAGAAAGGATGTGGGAAGATTGATTTAAGAGTACATTTAACTTGCTTTGAAGTCAGATTTCTTTGAACTAGGAGTAAATTCTTATGCCTCATCAGTCTATGTTGACTCACCTAAGAGTAAAATACAGCTTAGCTTTGGAGCTATAGTTGAGAAATTAATGTACTTCATCTACCTCCCCCAAGTCAGGATGTAAAAATTGATCAAAATCAGTGTTGAAACTTTGATCAGCGTCCTATGGCTGCTCATTAACCCTTCCATTTGTTTACAAAACATTTATTGAGAATTCCCTATGTACTGAGCACTGTACTAGCCTCTGAGGACTTACTGGGGAAACAGACAAGTTGCCTGTCATCAAGGGAGGTGAAGTTTGTCAATGAAATGACATCTAATATGGACGATAGACTCTAATTTAGAAAGATTATTCTCTCTCTAACTGTAAATTCACATTTATAAAATCAGATACTCCTACTGAAATTAGCTCTATTCTGATTTAAATGAAATTCTTTCAAAAGCTGTGCACCGTCCAAACTGAAGAGAAACTTCCTTTTAAACACAGCATAGTTATTACGTGGTTATCTTCCTTTGCTCCTGGACACCATTAGAATGATAAATGACCAAAACAAGAAAGGGAGATGAGTCATCAGCAAAGTCTTTCAATAGATTTTTCAGATGATGCCATTACAAAGAGGCATAGTGAGTGACTTAGTGTGGAATAAGCTGAAATTCACATGCCCACTGAAAGGCCCACTGATGAGGAATGAGTCAATTTGCTCCACTGAAACTCATAAAAAATCTCAAGACTTGAAGGCACCAAGGTGTTGATATAGAAAAAGGTTAAAATCCAGGGAATACGCTGGAAATCTGCATTTGAAATGGTTAAATACAGGCAGATCTTCTCCTCTAACTCACACTGGGCAGGTGTCAACTTTCTGCTACCCGCCCACCCATCACCTCTTCACAAGTGACCATAGGCTAATTTTTTTTTTTTTTAGAAATTATGCAAGAGGTGTTCTGGACCTGAAAGCAGCACATGCAACTGGGGAAAGTAGTGGGTCAGAGTGACACATCTTTGAATACTACCTTTTTAGGGAACTCTGGGAAAAGGCCAGGTCATGGCCCAGTAACCCTAGAGGAAAGCCTTCCATCAATTAGCTCCTCCCATGTACAGCAGTTCCAATTAGTCTTTGAGTATTTCACTCTTAAAGATGGATAAACAAGTCTTTTCAGCAAATGGTGTTGGGACAACTGAATGCTCACATGCAAGAGAATGAAATTGGGCTTCTTCTAAACACCATATACAAAAAATAACTCAAGATGCATCATAGACTTAAATATAGGACTAAAACTGTCAAACTCTTAGAAGAAAATACAGGACTAAATGTTTGTGACCATGGGTTAGGCAAAGCCTTCTGAGATAAGACAGCAAAAGCACAAGCCACAAAAGAAAAAAAAAAAAAAAGATACATTGGACTTCATTAAAATTAAATACTTTTGCACCTCAAGAAAATGCAAAGATAACCCACAGAATGGGAGAAAACTTGCAAGGCATATATCTGATAAGGGACTTGCATCTGGGATATATAAAAAATAATTTTACAACTCAACATTAAAAAGGCAAATTACTATTAAAAATGGTCAAAGGATCTGAAGAGACATTTCTTCAAAGATAATATACACATGGCCAATAAGCACATGAACAGTTACTTAATATCATCAGCTATTAGAGAATGCAAATCAAAACCATGAGCTACTGCTATATACCCACAAGGATGCCTATAATCAATAGGACAGATAACGACTATTGGTGAGGATGTAGGGAAACTGAAACCCATATATGTACATTGCTGGTAGGAATGTAAAATAGTACAGGACTTTGGAAATGTTTCGGACAGTTTCATAAAAAGTTACACTTAGAGGAGTGCCTGAGTGGCTCAGTCAGTTAAGTGTCAGCTCTTGATTTCAGCTGAGGTCGTGGTCCCAGGGTAGTAAGATCAAGCCCCAAGTTGGGCTCTACACTCAGCACAGAGTCTGCTTGAGACTCTATCTCCCCCTCTCCTTGCTGCTCCCTCTGCGTACATGCTCTCTATCAGAATAAATAAATAAATAAAATCTTAAAAGTTACACTTAGAGTTATCATATGATCCAACAGTTCCACTCCTAGACTTAAATGGAAGAGAAATGAAAACGTATATCTACATAAAAACATGTACATGAATGTTTACACTAGCCTTATTCATAATAGTCAAAAAGCGGAAACAACGTAAATGTCCCCAAATGGATGAATGGATAAACAAAATATGGTATAGCTATACAATGGAATATTATGTGGCAATTAAAAATAATATACTATACCTATTACAACATGGGTGAATCTTGAAAACATTATAAGTGAAGGAGATCAGTCATAAAAGATATTTTATGATTCCATTTATATGAAATGGCCAGAATGGACAAATATACAGAAATGGGGAATAAATGAGTGTTTTCCTAGAGCTAAGTTAGGAGAAGCAAGGGAGAGAAGATTGATTGAGGGGAGATAGGAAACGACTACTAATGGGTGTGCAGTTTCTTTTTGGGGTGATGAAAATGTTCTCAAGTTTAATATGGTGATGGATGCAAAACTCTGTAAAAATAGTGCAAACCATTGCTGTGTTAGCTTTAAATGGGTGAATTGGGTGGTGTGTAAAGTACTTCTTAGTAAGGCTGTTACAATAATGTGAATGGACAACTACAGGTTATCAAACATCCATGGAAAGCCTCCAATGAGAGACACTAATGAAACAAACAAAAAATGAACTTGGAGGGAAAAGATACAATGTAAGAGGAAAAAGAAAAGGTAAAATAAAATATTTTTATTAGTGTCCTCAGATAAAAGAAAATACTGCATCCCATTATTTTTTTCAAGATTTTATTTATTTATTTTATATATATAGAGAGAGAAAGTGAATGAGTTGGGGAAGGAGCAGAGGGAGAGAGAGAGAGAATCTCAAGCAGACTCCCTGCTGAGCACAGAGCTTGACATGGGGCTCGATCCCAAGACCCTGAGATCATGACCAGAGCCAAAATCAGAAGTCAGATGCTCAATTGATTGAGCCACCCAGGAACCCCTCTTGCATCCCATTCTCTTCATAGCAGACCAAACTGCTACAGGGGAAATAAAGAAAGAGCCCCTGAAAATACAAATATGATTACAACCAAATCAAATAGACACAGGCTGTCAGAACTATCCCATAAAGTAAGACAAAAGGTAAAGAGATGTAACCCAATAGAGATAAGATAACTAAATTGGAGAGCAACTCAGCAATATCAACAATAAGTTTTCTAGAAAAAATGAGCAGAGGATATGGATAGCAAGAAAAATTCCTATGGCTAAAGGACATGAGCTTCCAGAATTAAACAAAAACAAAAACAACCAAAAAAAAAACCAAAACAAAACATAGTGCCTGGGTGGCTCAGTAGGTTAAGCCTCTCCCTTCAGCTCAGGTCATGATCCCAGGGTCCTGGGATGGAGCCCTACATCGGGCTCCCTGCTCATCAGGGAGTCTGCTTCTCCCTCTGCCTGCCACTCTCCTTACTTGTACTCTCTCTCTGACAATAAATAAGTAAAACCTTTTAAAAAACAAAACTTCACTGAACACTCTGAAAAATGAATTTTGAAAAAATTTATCTCAAGGCATCTTGAAATTTAAGGACTCCAGAATATATATACTTTAGTTTATATAAATATATTTTTATATACATGTACATGTGTGTGTGTGTGTGTGTGTGTGTGTGTGTGTGTGTAATTCTTAGAGAAGGTTTAAATACCCTGAACATATACAGGAATCAATGTCTTCAAAATCTGAGGGGGAGAAAAAGACTTCAGGTCAAAAAATCTATACTCAGCCCAACTACCAATCAAGTATGACAGCAAGACACTTTTACATACGCTCAGATTAAGAAAAATCACCACCCATGCGCCCTTCCTGGGGAATGTACTAGAGAATATGCTTTGGAAAATGAAGAAATAAACCAAGAAGAAAGAAGTCATGTGACCCAGGAACCCGGGGCCCACTACAGGAACACAGCAAAGGGAAGGACTGAGGGGAGAGCTCCACCAAGGACTAGAAAGTAATTCGTGTTGGGATGCCTGGGTGGCTCAGTCAGTTGGGCGTCTGCCTTCAGCTTGGGTTGTGATCTCAAGGTCCTGGGCTCTCTACTCAGATGCAAATATGCTTCTCCTTCTGTCTCTTTGCCCTGGCTTGTGCTCTTACTCTCTCTCTCTCTCTCACTCTCTCACTTGCAAATAAATGAATTTTTGAAAAAAGAAAGAAAGTAATTCTTGTCCACTGGAGCATAAGGGAAGAAGACTCAGGGATGGACACCTGAGGGTGGGGGAGGAATTAAATCAATGAATAGCTGATGTAGGCATTGATTCATTAAATATTGTACAGTCTCGTGGAGCAGTTGGATAGATATACGAGAACTTATAGGAAAAGGAAAGAAAACTAAAGAGCTATTTGTACAAGGAAGAAAATATCAACACTGTTTGACTCAGCAGTGGTCAATGTTTACATAGCTATGATGGTGTAATCATGAACTGATATGTAATTCTAGAAAGTGTGATACAGCTGTATGAGAGGTGGTAGAAGTGGCTAAGGGGGATGAGATCAGCAAGACGTTTAAATAATTTCAACAGTGAATATTGGCCAAAGTTGAAAAAAATCAAAATAGAGAAGTCACAGTTTTAAAACACAAAGATAAAACCCAGAATAAACAGTTAAATTGAAAGTTATTGGGGCGACGGGCACCTGGGTGGCTCAGTGGGTTAAGCCTCTGCCTTCTGCTCAGGTCATGATCTCAGGGTCCTAGGATCGAGCCCCGCATCGGGCTTTCTGCTCAGCGGGGAGCCTGCTTCCTCCTCTCTCTCTCTGCCTGCCTCTCTGCCTGCTTATGATCTGCCTGTCAAATAAATAAATAAAGTCTTTAAAAAAAAAGTTATTGGGGAGGGGTGTGATGAAGAGAGGTGGGGTTACCAGCTGCTGATTTTGACTAGAAAAACTGCTTGGTTTTTCAGACCATGTGCATGTATTAATTGGAATAAACCATTTTTAATCCATTTTTTTAAATGACAGCACTGAAAAACCAACGTGAAGTGTAGACACAGGCTGTCAGAAACTTGACAGGGTAGGGAAAAGACATGTTCTTTTCTTTCAAGGAACACCATCACACTGAAAGCCAAAGTGCCATAGCTAAGTTTTCACTCTCAATCGTCTGGGAAACACTCCTTACTCACAGGATGTCTAGTTCTTTCACAGATTTCTTTAGCATCCAAGGACGGTCATTCTACCTTGCAAGAAAGACATCCCATGAGAAATAAGCATTGCCAGTGCTGACTCTTTGGCTATGTTTTATGACCAGGAATAGGTTTCCCATCAATAGCCAGTGCATTTGGAAGGAAGCCAAGGAAAAAGAAAAGACATTGTTCACGTGCTAATCTCAAAGCCTGGGGCTGCCAGGTAGAAAGCTGAGCAAGATTGAGTGAGAGTATCCTGGGGCTCTCCTGGGGAATCGAATCAGGGGCTGTGTTAAAGGCCTCAGGGGCTGGACTCATTCATCTCCTCTGAAATTTCCAAGGCCCAAGAACCACAGGACAATACACTTTTCCTCTTTAAACCCAATCTTTGAGACCACCTTAGATTAACAACCGTATTCTGTCCTTTCAACCTCTGCATTCATCCTAAATCCCAGAATATGGACAGAGTAAACAATCAACCCTGCTACAGCATAAGGAATTCTGTGGGACAAACCATATTCAGCTTCACAGAGTATAGGTGTTCATACGGGCTAACGTGCTAGCCTGGCTCTGGCAAACCCTGTTGGCCAGTTCCACAGGTCTAGAATTTGAAGACTCCCAGTCCATTCTGCCTTGGCCAAATGGCCAGTTGTGGGGTTTTCCTTCCACAGCTCCAAGCTAGGAGGGGAGTTTTTCCTGACCCTTTGTCCCCTAGATGCCACACTCTTTGAAGACCCCTGTCTACCTACCTCGTCAGGGTCCCATCTTGTCATTCCTTAGGGCTTCCTACATTCTTAGTTTCATGCAATTATTAACCTCTTGTTATCAGGAGAGTGAGCTGCTCAGTACCTTCTACTTTCTGGAGCTCCCAGTTTCCCTCTTTGAGATGAGTTGTTTACTCCTAATTGATAGATGTCCAAACTCTTATGTCCATAGAACCTAATAGCATGGCACTTGCCTATCATGGAAAGGGGCAGAATTATAACATTCATGTAATTTTCCAGCTAAGCAGAGCACAGGGCTGTTAAGAAGGGGACTTGGGGGTGGGGGGCAGACCTGGGGGCCTCAGTCGGTTAAACATCTGCCTTCAGCTCAGGTCATGATCCTAAAGTCCTAGGATTGAGCCCCACATGGGGATCCCTACTCTGCAGGAAGTCTGCTTCTCCCTCTCTCTCTGCCTGCCACTCCCCTTCCTTGTGCTCTCTCAATCTCTGTCAAATAAATAAATAAAATATTTAAAAAAAAAGAATCAGACTTGGAGGATATAATGAAGGAGTGGGTTTTTAAAAACACACCTCCTTAGAATTGTGAATGTTCTGACACGAGTAGATGTGGTTCCCGGCATTCAACTCCAACAGATATTTTCTCGGTGAGTCCTTGTATGTAGAGTTTGTGTCTTGTCAATCAAAGAAGGAATTTATAAAATGTGGAAAGATCTCAAGACGAGAGAGTAAAATGGTAGAAAAGGAGCTAAAGTGAGCTATATAGGAAAGGTGCTAAATGTTGTGGTGGTTTGAGGAGAGATAAAGTCTACCTCGTAGGAGGTGTGGAGTTTCCTCGGTCATTCGCAGCCGCAGAAAGTTCTGCTGTGTGCTCTGCTAGGTGCTGTGCTAGGGGCACCAAGAGCCTAAAGACAGTGGTGGCACAGGCATGAACAAGTGTTGGAAGGTCCCAGAACAGGAGCTGATTCATTCTCCTAGGCGTGGGAGGAAGAGTGAGGTGCCAGGAAAGGCTCTGTAGAGGATACTGGTTTTCGAACCAGACCTGGAAACGAGGCGGGATGCCGACGGGTGGCAATGCCAACACAGAGCACCATGGCCACATGCGGCCGCAGGAGTCAGCAGCTGTGTAACTTGAGGCAAATCATGCAGCCTCTCTGTCTCTTGCTTTCCACTGTCTGTGCTCCTGGGATGAAAAGGAAACCTGGCATGTGGGCCTCTGTGAGAATTAAATGCACCGTCCACGTGGACCGATTAGAACACCTGCCATGAAGGGAGCGCTCAGTAAATGTTGCCTGTTGTCATTATTGTCCTTATTCTGGGAAAGGAACGTCAGTGCTGACCAGCTTAGTGACTGGGGGACAACCAGAACACTTCTAAAACCAGTTTCAGTAGGAAGATTCAATATTACTCAAAAATGTCGCTCAAAAATGGACTTTTTGCATGCAAGTGAGAACTCATTTCTTAGGTTTCTGATGCAGCAGTTCATGTTAGGTCTAACAAGCCTATTTTCACAACTACAGACAAGCTTAGAAAGACCTGCACAGAGGAAACTTCGTGGAAGCTTCCATCGGTGAAGTTGCTCTGAGAGTCTGAGGGAGGCTTTGACCTCTGCTGTCCCCTCTGTCTGCTTGGAATGGTTTCTCATGTGACAGAAATACTGTTTTTCACATCTGAAGCTTTTTATTAAACATGGTTATTTCACTTTTTCTGTACATTGGACAAAATGTGGTGACAAAATCTTGCACTTAACTCAAACTGGGAAGATTGACGCCTGCCCCCCACACCCCAGCCCCAGTTCACTTTATACTCACTCATTCTGACAAGGCCTGATTGGCCTGTGGTTTTCTAATTCCAGGAATCCTAATGTTGAACCAGATTCCTGTCTTGTGTAACTCTGTTTGAGGCTATGCCTGGAAAGTGTTCTCTGAGCCTCTTTCCGAGGGTGTCTCCCTCTGCCTTTATTTCTCTCTGTCTCTGCCTCTCTGTGTCTCTTCCTGACTCCTCTCCTTATCTTCCCCTACCACTCAATTAGCTCATTTTTTCCAAACAGTTCAAAAATTCTAGTTCTGCAATCACTGCATTTTAGGGCTGCCTGCTAAAAACACCTTTCCGCATTGCAACTCCTTTGGCCAGCTGAGTCCTGCAGGATTGCAGGCAAAGGGTTGCAGGGGGACGGAACCCTGTGTTCCCTTCCCCTTGCTACCTTGAATGCCCTCTGTTTGGTACTGACACTCACCTTTCCATTCTTGCCTGCCGCTCCTCTCTTCCCCTATCTATCTCCTCTCTCAATGCAGAAGAAATGGTTTCTTATGTATTGCACCTGTGTACAATGTAGTTGTAATGATGATATTGATAGTAAATTACTGTAAAATACGTTTTATTTCAGACCTTTTGATTAACGATAGGAAACACCTGCCATACCATATTGAGAAGGATACAGAGACTCCCATGAATGAAATATTCCACATGCAAATGTCACTTAGCTATCCTATCCATTAGGACTTTCCTGATGGCCACTTATAAATACTTGTAAATATGGTGAAGATCTCCTTGAATTTGCACTAGGGCTTTCAGCTGATATTTTTCCACTTGCCAGTTCTGAGCTAACACATATTAAAACTTTGTAAAGTTTCATTAATAAAATCAATGGTAACATAAAACAGATTTTAAAATAAACCGAGACTTACAAATGTCAGGAAAAGTATAGGTTCTTATCTCTGACATGCACACATGGTAACAAATTGGGCTTAAATGAAAGAAAATGAGAATAATTATGTTTAAGAGGAGAAACAGCTGAGCTAGAGATATAAATTGTAAGCAGTGTTAGCACATGGATGGGCATTGGCACAATGGGAATAGATTAAATCATTCTTTTTTCAAAATTTTTTTCATATAAATTCAATTAGGCAACGTATAGAACATTATTAGTTTCAGATGTAGTGTTTCATAATTTATCAGTTGTGTGTAACACCCAATGAAATCATTCTGTTAAATTAAGTCCAGAGTGAAGAGAGTAGAGATGGAACCCTGCAGGATATTCCCTTGACGGGAAGGAAAGCAGACCCTGCGAATGAGCCTGAGATGAAGCAGCAGAGAGAGGAGAATGTCTATACTCTAGGAGACAAAGGGGACAAGCCTGACCTCACTTTTATTCCTCTCCCAGCTTCCGATTACAGGAAGTTACCAAAAGAAGTAAATACCAAATAAATAATTAAAACTCCCAATTGTACCGTAAGGATTAAAGAAGAAGAATTTCTGCTCTTTAAATGTTGATGAGAATGGATTGAGAGATGGAGTGGGCATAATTCCAAGTTGGCCCCTAAGATTCCTGCTTATAATGTACAGGCCCTATATAATCCCCTCCCTGAGCATGGCCAGGACCTGTGAGAAGGACGGATCTCACTTCTGTGATTAGGTTATGGTACATAGCAAAGGTAATTAAGATTTTTTTGTCATATAAAATATTTAAATATAATAACCAAGTCCATTTTCAATGAAGTCAATAAATGTCACATCGATTTAGATAAATGAACATAATTGTCATGGGGGGGAAACTCAAGATACAATATATAATAATCCTGAATCATAATGTGCCAAGGATACGAAGAAAAGCGATTCAGTCAGTCTGGAGTAAGGTGTAGACAGCTATATTGTTATAAAACTCCATACCTAGGTCTGATGCAGATCCCCAATGAAAGCGATTGATCTAGAAGGGGCTACATTCAAATTAAAGGAGTAAGGTTACAGCCACATAAAATTTGCAACAATAACTAGAATTACGACTGATAACACTGTGAGGTTGCCAAGCATCCTCAGGTCATCAAGAGGAGCAACACTCAGACTGATAAATAACAGGAAAACCCAACACAACTATTTCTTAGAGTTTGGGGCAATGTTATCCCTGGAGGTTGAAATATATTGTGGACAGTGAAGATACTGAAAAATCACCATGGGTTTTCCATAAAGCATATAATGTCTCATAAATTTATATTAATAAAATTTTCCCTATGCAAAGTTAATATGGAAATGAGTCTCTCCTGATTAGACAACCTTTCTCATGCAACTCCTTAAACAGACCTAGTTATTTCTGGCACCTCTCTTTTTATAAGCTGAAAGAACCAATATTTGTAATTTTTCAGAGGCCATCTGGATGCACTCAAAGATAGTTTTAGGTATGAAAAATAGCTTGAGGATTTTTTTTTAATATCTGGGATTAAATTTTTATAAGACAAAAATTTTTAAGAATATCGGTAAATTGGCAATGTGGTTAAGATAGTAATGGGTGACTTAGTAATAACACTTGATTATCTATTTAATCATAGTGATATAACACATTTTTAAAAAATAAATATCAGAGGGTGGTTGGGTTATGGACATTGGGGAGGGTATGTGCTATGGTGAGTGCTGTGAAGTGTGTAAGCCTGACAATTCACAGACCTGTACCCCTGGAGCAAATAATACATTATATGTTAATGAAAATAATTAATTAAAATTTTAAAAAATCGATGGTAGTATAATGGAAGAGGACCTTAGCTTTTTCAAAACGGAAAGTGAAGGACCTTTGTTCCTTGCTTCCCTTCTTCCCAAATAATCAAGTATTTGGGTAGGAGGAGACTGTGGGGAGGTTGGGTGGAGAGAGAGAAAAGCAGGAGCAGTTTGGGGTGGAATAAGGAAGAAGACAGATGACTACAAGGCTTGTAGTCTGGGCAGCGAAACAGCGTCACTGCGATGTGGAGGTGGGTGGGATTAACTACATGCAAAATTCTAAATGGAACTCCTGTGTCAGGTGGCTGGAGTAGGAGAACAAGGGTGGACTATGGAACTGGGGAGTCAGATATTTGAGGATCTGGATAGTTGGGGCCAGATTAGAGCATTCCTATACCAGATTGGAGTTCATAGAGGTTGTGTTATGATGACTTAACATGTTGATGTGAGAAATCATAATTCACGATATCCTGTACATTTTTTCCTTAGGACTGTTTAAATCTCTTTAAAAAATTTGTTCTGAGGTATACCACTTAAAAAATACAGTGTTTACTTCTGTAGCAGTTTCTGAGGATTTGTCTATTTTTGTTTATCATTTATGCTCCCCTTCTGATTAAATTAAATAAGTAATAAAAGTCAGAAAAATAATTCCTGCTTGAAGAGCACCCTAAAAGAAGAGAAGATAAATCTTTGGGGCACTAAAAACCTTTTCCAGAATATCAGCCTGATAACTTTGGATAGAAAATGTGATTTTGGCTCTTAAGCTTGGCAAATCAGACTGCAACTATACCCCGCCAAAATATTTTTTTTAATGAAAAAAAAACCCATCATTCGATGTTTCCACAGATTGGGATATTTGGCATTATGTATTTGTAACATCTGCACAGTTGATTGAATTCTTCATCTGTATGTTTTGGCATCATGACACCAACAACTTTGAAATCCTTTCTTTTTCACCACTGAACATGCACACACACACACACACACACACACACACACACACACACACAGTCAGTGCCTGAAGTGTGAAAGACAAGAAGTATTGCCATTCATTTCTCTTCCCACTAAAATCTTTTTCAGAAGCTAGGCACAGAGCAGATAAATTAATACATTTCCACATTTCTCTATATAAAAAAATATCCATCCAAACTAGAGGGTGTTATGCTAAGCAAAATAAGTCAATCAGAGAAAGACAATTATCATATGATCTCACTCATATGCTGAATTTAAGAAACAAAACAGGATCATAGGGGAAGGGAGGGAAAAATAAAATGAGATGAAATCAGAGAGGGAGACAAACCATAAGAGACTCTTAACCACGGGAAACAAACTGAGGGTTCCTGGAGGGGATTGGGGTGGGCTGATGGGGTAACTGGGTGATGGGCATTAAGGAAGGTATGTGATATAAGAAGCACTGGGTGTTATATGCAACTGATGGATCATTGGACTCTACCTCTGAAACTAATAATACACTATATGTTAATTAATTGAATTTAAATTTAAAAAATCCATGCATCCCATTTTCTCCTTACCCTTCCTCTACCTTGTCACTTTAATCCTTCTAAAGATTCTATCATCTTGGTGTTACAGACACAGGATGTTGGAGAGTGGGGAGAGAAGAGAGTTGGTAAATACACGGAGCCAACAGATCATCCCAAATGGAACATGTTTGTCTCTAATAGTGTAAGAGATGTTTATGACTATGGTGAAGAGTGTTTGTTAGCTTCAGTGGAGAATAGAATAGAATTTTCTAGAAGAGTTCTCAGGATCTCTTTCCATTCTATTGCATGAACATGATTTTTAACTTCAAATCTGTTCCAGGGCACTTAGTCAGGTGGTGCTCAGACAATCAGCGTTTAGGGAGCACAGGCTGTAGGCTCCTCTTGGAGTTTATAATCTAGGCAGGAGTCGGGGTTTACAACAGGAAACGGTGAACAATAAAAGGTTAAGGTCTGTGACAGACTGTATACTCTGTTCAAAGGCTATGAATAACAAGGGAGACTTGGAATCTGGGGAAAGAAATTTTGAGTTGGGGCTGGAAAGACGGCCAGGATGCAATTGTGGAGAAAGGGAATATTCTATAATGGAAGCAACAATGGAGACAAAGAAATGGTTAATTTAGGAGCTTGACGGAAGAAGAGTGCTATGTGGTCAAGTTGTCTTGGAGGCGATTAGAACACTCCATCAGATGCCATATGGCACATAGAACCATGTTAGATGGCCAGCAAGACTCTGTGATGGTCACTCACCTCTCTCTGTCTTCGACCACACCCACCCTTAATAGAGAATTACTCAATAGTCCTTGAATTGAAGTGTGGCGTGATGATAGAAGCTTTCAAAGAGTTATATACCATAATTAGGACCTAAAATTAACCATTTAAGTGACATTTCATGCTATTTTTTCAGAAAGGATATTGTTTATTTCAGATATAAAAACTACAACCGTTATGAATGTACCTCATCAATAAATAAATTATGGAGATGATACTTCTTACACATTAACTGGGGATAAGTCACTGCTCTAAGTCTCCTGGGATTTCACCATGACCAAGGAAGGCAAGATCCCTGGAAGATTGTTTGACCCAGTAGTAATGGCTTTGAAGACAACAAACACAGGTGATGGAAGAGTGACTGGGCAAGGCTAGGCTGATCATTAAGGAAGGGTGCTCTGAAGATGAGACCTATGAGGAAAGTCCTGAATGAGAAGAAGGAACAAGGCAAGAGAAGGTCAGAGCATTCAGTTAGAGGGAAGGGTGAGGCAAAGGCCTTAGGGAGGGGCCAGCTTAGCCTGCTGTAACCCATAACTTGATGAATCTTCTCTTTGGAATTAAATTCATTTTAATCTGGGCAAAGAGGAATCTGGTGGGAAAATTTCTTTTTCTTCTTTTTATCTTTTCTTTTAGACTATTTTCAAGAATAAAATTGAGTCCTCCTAAGACCCCATAGTAAAGGAATAAATTTATAACAGCAAAGGGAACAGAAAGTAGACAAGCATTGGACAAAAGTTCCAACATATATCGGGAAGACTGTCAGAGGCTGGAAGGTCAGTGACACATTAACCAGGGGGAGGAAGGCTGTGGAGGGGACAGGCAGAAGCCAAGGAGAGTGAAGAGAATTGCACTGCTTGCTCGCAACACAGAGGCCTGCCTGGCACACAACCACCCCTTCTTCTCTCCCTCCCTCCATGGAAGAAAACCTGGAAACAAAACTTAAAATGTGGCTTGGGGTCAACAGTAGGACCTTGAAATTCTGACTCAAAGGGACTCTAAGGAGATCAGCAGGTGTGGGCAGAAAGCATTTGAGAACGTTTTCTTGTGAAGAGGAAAGGGATAGGGCTAGAGCAGGGTGGGGGGGAGGTGCAGTGGCTGGCAGGGGTTTTTTATGGTTATTGCTGGTGGTGGTGGTGGTTGTTTTTCAAACAGGATGGGCTTGAAGATGTTGCAACAGCAAGGGCTAATGGAAGGGATGTTCCTAACCAAAGTTCCTGTTTCCAGGTTTCCCCTCTCTTTGCTCTCCTGTGGTTAATCTCAGTTAATTTTTCTAAAATTCAGCTCAAAGCACACTGCACTATCTCCTCCAGCTCCTCAGAGGTCCCCATATCTGCTGTGGTTATGCCATTCTTCGTGACCTTCCTGGTCTTTTAGATGTTTCCTTCACAGGTCTACACCCGAGAATGCCAGTGAACTTCAGGCTGCATTTCAAATGCATCCTTCTCTGCAAGCAAGCACTTGAACTTATTTCTTGTTTCACAGTCGGGCCATATAATAGATACTTAGTGAGCATTTGTTGATTCTTCCTCCCAAAAAGTTGTCACTTTTTTGGATGCCATTTCTTGAATGGTCATCCACATCCTCACTTCCCACTCACCACATTCTGGCTGATGCACCCAAAGCACCCCTTGAAAAATCTGTGTGGAAGCTCTCCTATAAGCTCTTCATCGCTAATCCAGAGAACACTTCTCAGTTCTTACCCTGTGTCAGATTTCAGCAGATTTAACTCTCTAGACCACAACTTTGCCTTGAGCATTCTTTTCTCTTGACTTCAATAACATTCCATTTTCCTGGCTTTCTTTAGATCTCTCTGCTTCTTTTCAGTTGACTTCTCAGGATTTTTTTTTCTCCCTGCCTTTCCTTCAGTACCACACTCAAGGGTCCAGCCTAGCTTTTCTTCTTCTCTCATTCTGTCTGCTCCGCTGGTGGGCTCAAACACCTCAATGTCACCAAGCTCATCTTTCTCTCCAGCCCAGATCTCTCTTCTCCATACTAGTCCAACAAGAATAATTATCTCCCAGACACACTCCCTTGAACACTAAATCATGGTTTAAATGTAGTAGATCCCAAATCAGTTTAAATATAGTATATCCTAAATTAACTCATCATGGGTGCTCTATTCCTTTTCCACCTGCCCTCACCATCACAACCCATTTTATCCTCCACTCTTCCTTCTTTCAGTGAATTAAAATCCCAACCATCTAGTTTCTTAAATCAGGTTTTGGCCTGGGCATCATCCTTGATGCTCAAAAGATGAGTCAATTTGGGGGCGCCTGGGTGGCTCAGTGGGTTAAAGCCTCTGCCTTCGGCTCTGGTCATGATCCCAGGGTCCTGGGATTGAGCCCCGCATTGGGCTCTCTGCTCCGCAAGGAGCCTGCTTCCTCCTCTCTCTCTCTGCCTGCCTCTCTGCCTACTTGTGATCTCTGTCTGTCAAATAAATAAATAAAATCTTAAAAAAAAAAAAAAGATGAGTCAATTTGTACACCTGGGAGAACAGTGGTACCCTTAACAGTGACTGGCACTTTCAGGGAAAGTTTGGTTATTTTGTTTGTTTCCTTGGAAAGAACAAGAAAAAATGATTTTACTTGGCTTAGATAGGTTAAATTGGAAGTCATTGGGATATCCAGGTAAAAATGTTGATTGGGCATTTGTAAATGTAGGTCCTGGAGTTAGGCAGGGATTTCAGAGTTAGAGCACCATTATTTGAGAGTTCTCTATCATTCTGAGGATATTCATTGAAAATGTGGGAGAAGATGAGATCATCATGGAAAAGAGTACATAGAAACAGGATAGATGGAAACAAGTTTAAAGAGCATGTTGTAACTCTTTAAAAGTTGATAGGACCTTATAGATTATCTGGAACAATGTGTTTTTTTGTTTGTTTGTTTTGTTTCATTTTTCACCTGAAAGTTAGATGGAGAATAAAAGAGGAAGAGAGAAATTAAATCCTAAAGAAAAATCATCTACTTAGAAGGTCTTTGATGCAAAGTTAAAGTTCCAAAGCTCAGACTGAGAACAGATTCAGAGTGAGTTGACTCTATTAAGAGTTGGGAGCAAGGCTTCAGAATCAAGCCAACATTGTTGATGGCAGCACAGAGAGCCTGAAAGAACTGGGGTCTTTTACGAGTTCCATGAACCAATAGATAAGCAAGGCCTAATGTTTACAAGACCTCCAGATTTCCTATGATATAAGTCAATATATTCCCTTATAGCATGGGCCAGTTTGATTTGTTACTCACTAGAACTGACAGTGTGCATCTCTGGCCAACTCTGTATTTGGGGACATCATGTTGTTAGCTTGAAATTTACAACCCAGAAATTGACAAATGCTGCAAATTAAGGTTATTGTCTCCACCCTGGAAATGTGGTTGTTAAACACTTTCCAGCACATCACTAGCTACAGCCAAAACATCTTTACTGATACACACGTTGAGTCAAAAGCTGCTGGTCATTGTCACTGAGTAATTCATTCGGAAAAGTATCAGTCAATGCCATTGAGCTCTAACCCAGTTGCTACAAGATATCTATCTATAGTTGATAATAAAATGTTAAGTGATGGGGAGGTTGAAAATCTGGGAGTCTGCATTTTCTCGGAGGGGCTTTGGGTGTAGGACACATCCCTTCAGGGTCAAAGTGTTACTCTCCTACCTCGGATCAAAGAAGAGGTTTCAAGAGAACCTCTTGGAGAACTTGATGTGAGTTGCAAAGAGTTTGAAGGACATAGAGACTCACACGTGAGGGTTCTAAAGGAAGAGTCAATGGCTGAAATTGCCAAGAACCAAAGAGATAGTTGTTTTGCAAAGGTGCAGAATATTTTCCATGGGCCTAAATGAATCCTTCTGAAGGAGGCTTACTGGATCATCTTGAGAAGGCTTCTGGCTAAAAGGATGGATGGTCTGGAGGGTCAAGGTGACCCAACATAGACACGGGCTGCCTGGGGGCCCATGAGGCAGAGGTGTCAGTGGCCAGCAAAGAGGCATTTTATCCAAGGTGAAGAACTGTAGGTGAGAGACCCTTTGGGATGATGTTGGGGGCATTGGATAGAGGCAAGGTTGCCTCACAAGTGTCCACAATCATTACCTGGCACACCCACAGGGCACTAATATCAGATCATGACTGTACTAGTATAGTTAGAATAGACTCCCACTGTTATTTCTCTCTTTTCCCATATGCTCCAACATAAAGGAGTCAAAAGCAACCGCTAGTGTGTGGGTGAGGAGTTGGGGGACTAGAAAGAGGAAGGGAGAAGCCCACCTGGGTCTCCTAACCCCTCAGCTTGCCCAGCCACAGACAGGGAGATTGAAATGGAGAGGCAGAGGCTTTAAATTGGATAAAAGATGGACATTTCAAAGTTAAACTGGAAGATACTTTTCAAACCTAGTCAATGTATTTGGTCTTGTGACTGGAAGAGACCAGAAAAGCTATGGAATCTCCCCGGTATTTGTACCAGGGGCAGGGAAAACCAGCCAGAGAGGGTTTGAAGGGTCCTTGGGGGAAAAATAGTCTCTGTGCCCTACTGGCTAATTCAATAAACCTACTAGATTTGCATAGATGATTGCAGAATTTAATAACTTGATTAGATGTACAGAAGCACAGTCAATGTGCTTAATTGATGTCTGGTCAGTGAATGAATAAGACTCCGGCTTGGAGTAAGAAAAGGATGTAGAGGAAAGTCTCCCATCTGAGCAAAATGAGAAATTGTTTGCATCTGTATCACATCAGAAAGAAGGGTACTTTCTTATAATTCTCTCTGTATTTTACAGACTATATATTAAGATTCATGGGAAGATGGTAGTGTGTGGCTATTTAACACTTTTCCCCTTTGGCCCCATAAAGCCAAATAGAGACAAAAAATTTCTGTCTCTCTACCCAATCTCTGCCTGGTGCAGAGGAGAAGTCAAGGATTCCTCTACATGCCTTTTTTTTTTTCTTTTAAGATTTTATTTATTTATTTGACACACAGAGAGAGATCACAAGTAGGCAGAGAGGCAGGCAGAGGGAGAGGGGGAAGCAGGCTCCCTGCTGAGCAGAGAGCCCAATGTGGGGCTGGGTCCCAGGACCCTGAGATCATGATCTGAGCAGAAGGCAGAAGCTTAACCCACTGAGCCACCCAGGCGCCCCTGCATGTCTTTTGATGGTTCTCCTTTTCTATGTAGGTAGTAAGCACTGTGGTAGCCATTTGAACTCTTACTTAATATTTAAATAGGGAGAATTAGAATCCATGACTCTTAGGGTTTAGAAGCCCTGGGTCCACAGTGTCCAAAACAGTAGGCATTAACCACAGGTGCTTATCTAATTTTACATCTAAATTCATTAAAATTAAATAAAATTTAAAATTTGATTTTTCTATCTCCTTGACATATTTTAAGTGCTCATTAGACACATGTGGCTAGCATCACAGATTTAGAATATTTTTTTATCATCCCAGAGGATGTTACTGGACTGTGCTACCCTAGGTCTTTATTAGAAAAAAGCATAAAATATTTTTGAGATGAATTTCTACCTGGGATGATTCAGATTCATTTCAAAAAGAGAAAGATAAACTTTCATATTTAAATAAGTTGAGAAAGTAAATAAATATAGTCTTCAAATTAAGAATTTGGAGTACATCTAAAGACAGACTTCACCATAAGTGATCTTTAGTGTGTAAATTTCATTAAGTTGCTTTTGATTGACAGTTTAGGTAGCTTATTTTGCATTGTAATCTTAGAAAACGTCTTTTGGGATCATTCCCAGAGTTTTTGTAAAGCATTCCATGGATATTTGATATTGGCAAAGAGAAATTAAAATTATCTGCATTTAGGGAAGAATCTTTATTCTTCATTAACCATGACTAAAGTCTTTGGACAGATCTGGACAAATTAGATTGATCCTCACCAGGAATAAGAAGACTGCCCAGTTCTTCCCTCTGAATGTCAACAGTAATTTATAGGAGTTTTACTTCCAACTCAGAGCTGGTAATGGGGGAAAAGCTATTGTGTCAGAGAATGACCCATTGGACTGAGCATAAAGCAACTTCAATAGAAGATCATTATGATGAAGTATAATTAAAACAATTTTTCATAGCATAGGAACTATCAGTGCAGAGGGACAGGGATAGATGGGAGAAATGATGGTAAGACTGACGTTTTCATAAGACTAAAGGCAGGCTTCATGAAGGCAGGCATCTTTGTTTTGCTATACACGTGTCTCGGGGCCTGGAATATTGTCTGACCCATAGTAGGTGATTGGTATTTGTTGAGTGAAACTTACACAATACTATCCTCTGTATTATCTTATTTTCTGTGAGGCAGGAAGGAGAGATTACATTAACCCAATTTAGAGATGAGAAATGGACAAAGTTCTGTGGCTTTCCCAAGACAAGATCTGGTGCTGGAGTTGTGACTTAGTCTTGCTTTGCAAAGGAGAAGAAATACAGTGCTTTCTTTTGCCTGTGTCTATTCAAGCTAAGCATGTATTTTTCATTTATTTCTTTCCCACTTGGGAGTTTGGAGTTGCAAGGGTTAATTGTTACTAATTGGTTAGTATGGGGTGAGTAGATGAATGAAAGAAGGATAAGAAATACTTTGTTCTGCCTTAATGTGAGCAAATTTCAGGTATTAAGCCTAAATGAGTATTAGTTCTTCATGTTTTACATTTTTTTCCCCTGCAATATTTAGTTGTCCAAAGTCCAATTTCTTTAAACTAGAGTTCTAGAAGAGGGACTGAGAAAACTTTTTCTGTAAAGGACCAAACAGTAAATATTTTAGGCTCTGTGAACCAGATGGTCTGTGTCCAACTACTCAATTCTGTGATTATAGTCTAAAGCCTCTTGGGTAATACATAAATGAGGGTGTGTTGCTGTGTTCTGCTGATGCTTTACTTATGGAGACTGAAATCTGAGTTTCATATAATTTTCATATATCACAAAATATTATTCTGTATTGTTTTTCTTTCAACCATTAAAAAATGTAAAAGCCATTCTTGCCTATGATAGGCTGGATTTAGCCCGTGGGTTACAGTTTGACCTACCCTACTAAAACTCCCACTTTGTGATTTATATCATCAAAGTAAGCTTCCCTGAGCACAGATCTGTTCCTATTCCTTTTCAAAAACTCCCACTGACTCCATATAGCTTCTGTGGTGAAGTAGCAACTGTTTGACAGGAGCATGGCTCCATTCATGACCGAGGTCATGATGCGTTCCCAACGTTCCAACCTTCAGATCTCCCAAGCTCTCTCTGAGCAGGTCTACTCACCCACCTCCATTTCTTTGCCTACTCTGTTCTAGATGCCTGCCATGCCTTCTCTACCCAACCCTAGGTCATCCTGCCAAGGTCTGTCCTTCCTTCTACTTCTGTCTCTAAGTCTGCCCTAAACCCACCAGGACTGAAACTTTTCTTCAGTGTCCAACCTCGGCAGCATGTGTTCTTTGTTCTCCTACCCTTCAATAGGTCCTATATTTTATTATAATTGTTTATATGATCTTCTGCCCCACAAAGTTAGCAACTATTGTGTTAGGACCTGCTTAGATGTTTGGTAGGGGTCCATGATATGAACAAAGAACATTTGTGAATAACCAATCTGAGAATGATCCAAAAGGAATCTCTTAAACTATGGCTCTTTGCAATTTCAGAAAAGAAGAAAGTAGGTAACTTTGCAATTTCACAGCAACTTCTAAAATAAAACTATTGATAGTAGGAAGGAAAGATGTCCATAATCCTTATCATCTATTTAACCCACCCCCCCAACCACCTCCCCTCTGGTAATCATCAGTTTGTTCTCTCTCTTTTTCCCTTTGCTTGTTTGTTTTGTTTCTTAAATTCCACATAATAGTGGAATAACTTCTATGATTTGTTTTTCTCTGACTGATTTATTTCACTTAGCACAGTACTCTCTAGCTCCATCCACACTGTTGCAAATGGCAAGGTTTCATTCTTTTATGGCTGTGTAATATTCCATTGTATATATATACCACATTGTCTTTACCCATTCATCACTGAATGAACATTTGGGCTGTTTTCATAGTTTGACTATTATCAATAATGCTGCCATAAACATTGGGGTGCTTGTATCCCTTTGAGTATTTTTGTATTCTTTGGGTAAGAATTGCTGGTTCATAAGGTAGTTCTATTCTTAACTTTTTGAAGAACCTCCATACTGTCTTCCAGAGTGGCTGCACCAGCTTGCATTCCCACCAGCAGTGCAAGAGGGTTCCTCTTTCTCCACATCCTCCCCAACACTGGTGGTTTCTTGTGTTGTTGATTTTAGATATTCTGACAAGTGTGAAGTGATAGCTTATTGTAGTATTGATTTGCATTTCCCTGAAGATCAGTGATGTTGAACATCTTTTCATGTGTCTGTTGGCCATCTGTATGAAAGCGTTGAATCACTATATTCTACACCTGAAACTAATATTACATTGTACATTAACTGACTGGAATTTAAATAAAAATTTAAAAAAATAAAATTGCAACATCAAAAAAAGGAGAAAAAAATGTGTCTTTTACTAAATAGAGTTCTTTTTCATCTAATGAAAAAGATTTTTAAAAATCAATTTACTGAAGCTTAATTAACTGTTATAATTGGCCATAAATGACAGGCTACCAATTAGCTATAAAATGAGTGATGGCAAAGGAATCTTGTCAAGATAGACTTTCAAGAACTTAGAAGCAGGTAAAAGCAAATTAGCTACACCTGCTCATGAGACAAGCTTTAGCTGAGCAGACCAAAGTGCAAAAAATTTAAACCTGGCAACGGAGACTGAGAAGGCAGAAATATTAATTAACACAAAGAAGTGAGGGACTGAGCCTTGTATGAAGAAGGTGTGTGTTATAGTAAAACTTGTCAGCTTTCTTTGAATTAATCTTATCTGCATAGGTAAGTCTTCATGTGGTGTTTTGTTACACTTTCTGGAACCGTGAACCTATCCCAACTATTGTGAAGATTTATTCATTGCCAAAACCCAATCATTGTTTAAAACCAAGCGATGTTAGTGCTGAAGACTGTGGGTAGCCTAGATGTAAAAGTTTTGCTAGGGCTATATCTGCCCATCCCAGTTCCTGGGACCACTGCAAACTAAACATGTGTCTGTGTCCTGCTCTACTTTCTGGAACACAGTGTTGTGGTGGATGGAGTCACAGAGAATGCAAAGAAATCTTAACAGTAAAACAGAACATCATTAAAGAGTGCTCCAGGGCGCCTGGGTGGCTCAGTGGGTTAAGCCTCTGCCTTCGGCTCAGGTCATGATCTCAGGGTCCTGGGATCGAGGCCCGCATCGGGCTCTCTGCTCAGTGGGGAGCCTGCTTCCCCCCCTCTCTCTGCCTGCCTCTCTGCCTACCTGTGACTTCTCTCTCTCTCTTAAATAAATAAATAAAATCTTAAAAAAAAAAAAAGGTGCTCCAATCTAGGGGAGCAGCACCTTCAGGTGGACTGAGGTCAGGGTGGGAACAGTTACTAATCTTCTAATTAATCAGAAGAAAGTGTTCATTGGCAATAATGTTGAAGGTATAATTTATGAGTTGTTTAAATGGTTGAGAGCAAGTAAGTCTCCCCCAAACATGCAAACTAACATGATATACAGAGGTAGGAATGTGGTTTGGTGAGTTGAAATGATATGGCGCTTTTCCTTGGAAGGGGAGTCTGTGACTTAGGAAATAAAATATTGGTTAGGAATTTGGGGAACTTGGGATGACGGGAATATAGAGAGACTTACAAGAGTTTCAGTTTAGCTATCTTAAACCAAGGTCACCGTTTTAAATTTATGGTCTGCAGAATTTGAGTCTTATCTACTGAAGGTTGAAAAGAAATGAATGTGTACAAATAGGAAAAGCTGACTGAATTATAAGTGGATTTTCAAGGTATTCTATCTTTTTAAACTGCTCATCCATTTAACTTATTATATATAATTTGGTGGGCAAGTTCATCTATGAGACAAAAATAATTATTTTATTGTTACCCTACAGTATAGGAGCCTGGAATAACTATATGTGGGTAGTGGAATCATATTTTGGAATATTATTTTTTTTCTCCTGGTCTTTATGACTGTTTTCTTTTCCTCACATTCAAAGAGAAAGGCAGCATTAAATCCCACTGCCTTGGGAAGTGAGTGTGACAGGACATGGAAGACAGAAGGGGAAAACAGTGTGCAGAAATGCAGAGGTGGTAACTGGTAACTGATGTTGGTCTACGAAGTGAGGTAGAAGAATGAAGATAGAATGTAGGAAGAAACTGAGTGGCTAGAAGAAGGAAACTTCATTGAAAATAAGAAGGTTTCCCAAACTCTAAAAGGTGATAAGAAGGGTCTGCACTTTCCAGGAGAAGAGGAGACCAAGCTCTGACTCCTAGAGATGCCTCCCAGAGAATTAGCAGGACAGCTGACAGGGGTGAAGCCTAAGACCAAGGGCTGGAAGTCAAATGTCCTTGGGATCATCAAGGTAATGCCAATTGTAAAGCATGTGCATAAGCAGTAAGGAGTGGTGGCAACTGCGGCTAACTAGAGAACACACGACCTGGCTAAGGGTATGCAAAATGGTCTTTCGGCTTTGGGGTTTTTTTTTTGTTGTTGTTATTGTTGTTGTTTTTGCCCTTTTTGTTTTGTTTTGTTTTGTTTTTTGAAAAAGCTTTGCTTGTCCCTAAAATATTTGTGAGCCAAATTCACATCTTCTGAGCTCCAGGACAATACGGAGACATAATTTGCTTTACCATCAAATCCTATGACAGGGAAGCCACAGAGAGCCACTGAACTTGTGTGGACCATGGGGACAAAGATAATTGTCATTTCAATGTGAGGTTTAGACAAGAAACAACCCCTGGAAGAGAATGATCTCACCTCCCCTCTTCCGCTTCCAGTTACAGATATTTGAACATTATAATCCTGGATTCTTGCTATGAACCCAAGCAAGGGGAAGGAAACTCTATGAATGCCTACTGTTAAACTTCTCAGTTGTCTTTGTATTAACTTGAAGGTGATGTGGGGCAGGATGGTTCTGTGGTACAGTTCAGGGTTACAAGGTACACACAACTTAGTAAACAGAATAAACCAATGAAAGCCTATTGTGAATGACAGAGTTTGGCAATGAGACAGATCAGATTCCAAATGGACGGTAGCCAATCAATGAAACAGATACACTTGCACAGGTGAACATGAAGGACAAAGGTACAATTGATTTGTTCCTGCAGCAGACAGGAGGCATCTCCTAAAAAGGGAAACTGTTTCTTTACTCTAGGACTCTGTGTTCATAGACTAAGAAGACATTCTCAATGAGAAACTGCAGTTTGGTTCTGCTACATCCCCCTGACTCCTGGACAGTTTTCTCTCTTGTCTCATTTTCTCCCACCCCGTTCTTTTACTGGGCATAAAATAAGCATAAGTTTATTGCTTTTTTAAAAATGGCCAAAGTTTTGATAGATATCAAATAGAGATGGGGTGGGAAAAGTGCTGGTTCTGTGACATTACCTCCTTTATCTGTATGTGGCATACTCATTCAGCTCTCACCTTTATATGCCCGGAAGGTATTTTATCCTCAGAGTTTAACAGCAGCAACAACCACCACAACAGATCCCAAAACATAAAAAATCCTTGCATACCATTTCCCATTAAAATTTTTTAATGGTTTTCATTTATCATTTTAAAATCAAAGACAATCTTTTAAAAAGATGTATTTATTTGTTTTAGAGAGGGAGAGGGAGAGAGAGAGAGCTTGAGGGGCAGAGGGGCAGTGGAGAGGGAGACAGAGAATCTCAAGCAGACTCCCCACTGAGTATGGATCCCAAAATTGGGCTCAGTCTCATGACCCCAATATCATGACCTGAGCCAAAATCAAGAGTTGGACACTTAACTGACTGAGCCACCCAGATGTCCCAAATCAAGGACAATTTTAGAACTTTTTTGTATGTAGCTGTTACATGTAGGGCAATCTGTATTTAAATTGGAGGTAAATTATGTTAAAAGAAACGAATCCTGGATAGTTTTCCCTTCAAGTCAAGTATCCTGGTATTTAAGCAAATTTCTTGTTAAAAGTCGAAAAGAAAAGAAAATGGGAGATAGCAATTTCATATAATCTGTCTTAGCAAGCACTCATTTAGATATCTAATCATATACAATCATCTATATGGGACAGGGAGATAAAATTGTATAGGAGGAAAGTTTTGCACTCAGGAAACTTGCAATCTAGTGGAGGAAGCAGAAATACGTTGAATACAAGGGAAGGTATGATAAGTACAACTGAAAAGAACAGAGTCCTGTGGGGACACAGAGGAGAGAAGGGGTTTTATCGGTGGGGAGGGGTTAGATGACCAAGGAAAGACCCAGCTGTACTTGAGCTCATTTTAAGCAGGTACCATATTCAGCAGAAGTTTAAGAAACACCCTGAAATTGGATAGAATGTGAAGGCAGCTCTTTGCTCCTTCGTCCCTTATCTTTCCTGCAGCCTTGTCACCAACCTTTCTGACATATCAGCATCACCCCTTGACTTATTTGTTTGATGTGCCCCATGCAGAGTTTGAGGATTCTGTCCTGGTGGCTTCCTGGTCCCACTTGTGAAAAGTATTTTCAGCTTGTAAAGTAAGAGTCTCTCTCTCCTTAAATATTTATATTTAGCCAAAACAAGTAGTTCTCAACCTCGGGCACATATTGGAATCACATGGGGGCATTTGAAAAAATACAGATGGCTGTCCCTTGCCTCCTGAATGATGTACTGAGGGCATAGCATCCCCCTGGGGTGTTCCTGCCAGGAATGCAGAACCTGATTGTAGCCATAAGGAAACACCTGGAAAACCCAAACTGAGTGACATTTTGCAAAATAATTAGAGTGCTGGTTAAAAATTTTTCAGGTCATGAAAACTATGAGGAACAAGTCCGTTTTAAAGGAGACCAAAGAGAAGTGGGAACTAAATACAATGGTGACCTTGAACTAGATCCTAGACCAGAAACTGAACCAGAAAAACGACATGAGTGGAGCATTTGGAAAAGTCTGAGTGAGACTTATAGATTCAATAACATAATTGTTAGCATCGTGGATTTCTTGATTTTGATCATTGTACTGTGATTATGTAAGAGAGTGTCCTTGTTCTTAAGAAACACACACTAAAATATTTTGAAGAAGGATGTCATGTCTTCAACTTTTGAATGTTTTAGAAAAAAAGCGTAGGTAAAGGAAGTATATATATTTAAAGAGAGAGATTCAGAAAGAGGAGAGTGAGGTAGAGGAAAGGAATGATAAAAGTACTGTGGAGCATCTGGATTAATGGTAAACAGGAATTCTTTATGTTATTTCTGCAACTTTTTGGTATGCTTTATTATTTTTTTTAAAGATTTTATCCATCCACCTGACAGACAGAGATCACAAACAAGCAGAGAAGCAGGCAGAGAGAGAGAGAGAGGAGGAAGCAGGCTCCCCAGCAAGCAGAGAGCCCCATGCGGGGCTCAATCCCAGGACCCTGGGAACATAACCTGAGCTGAAGGCAGAGGCTTTAACCCACTGAGCCACCCAGTCGCCCTGGTATGCTTTATTTTATTTCAAAATTAAAAAAAAAAATTTTTTTTTAATAAAAAAAAAAGGCATTGATGCCTGGGTCTCACTCCCAGAGGTCCTCTTACTTCATTCAAGGTTGTGGCCTGGGCCTCAGGGTTTGACATTCTCTCCAGCTAATTCTGGGTGCAGCCAAGATTGAGATCCACTGGTCTCCACAGACCTTGGTGTCTAGACACACTGACTCTCTACCCATCATTTATGGAACTTGTTGGAGTAAAGAGCATTGGTGTTAGAGAATTTAAAAAAAAAAAAAATCTCTGAGAAGAGCAGTTTATCAGAGTCTTAAATACAGATCCCCCAGGAGCCCAGCAAGAGCATATGTGAAGCAGCAGAATCCAAGATAATGGAATGCTGACAACTTGTCTGGATCCAAGTCATTTAACTCAGATTTTTAAAATATTCTCCTGAACAATCCAAAATAGGTAGGACTATCTTGGGGCCATGTCTCATCGTGTTGTAACACACAGACCTGAAAGAACAGGGAATGATGGTCACAACTTGTCGACATAGAAATTTGGCAGTGCTTAGGTTCCTCTGAGTATATGCCTGTTGTGGGCCAGACCCAATGTTAAAGCATGTTTGGTTTTTATTAAATTTCAGCAAATTATATATTTAAGATAAATTTGGAAATAAGGAAATTTGCACTCAACTGTTTCTATTAGGCTAACTTTGGCTGCAAGTAACATAAAACCTCAACGTAAACAGATTTAAACAATAAAGCAGTTTAACGTGTAACATAACAGGAAGTCTTGCAGCTTAATGTTCTTAAAGATCTGGCTGCCTCCCATCTCTCTGTTCCACCTTCTTTAGTGGGGCCCATGTTTGCCTTCTAGCCAGCTCCTGTGACAGTCCCAAAAGGGCAGCAGAAACTCTAGGCCTCACATTCAGATGTAGCAACATCCAAGAAACAATCTTCTTTTGCTTTTACCTCCTAGGAACAAATAAATCTGTTCCAGAAAGCCTTAAGTAGATTCCCCTATGTCGCAATGTCCTGAGAGTCCCATATTTATTCCTAAGCTGAGCATTGGAAATAAAATGGGATATCTTTTTCTTTTCTTTTTTTTCAAAAGTAGAGGAGGTGCAGAGGGAGAGAGAGAATCTTAAGCAGGCTCCACACCCAGTGTGGAGCCCAAAATAGGCCTTGATCTCACAACCCTGAGATCAGGACCTGAGCTGAAATGAAGAGTTGGATGTTTAACCCACTCAGGCATCTTAAAAATGGAATTTTCAGGTTGGGCTTGGATTAAAGAGTATTTGCCTTGAGGACGGGATCACCATCCCTTGAGACACGTGGAGGGCAGGATGGATACCCGGTAAACTTCGGGTGAAGGTGGGAAATGAGCATGAAGTAATCAAGCAGTAGAATCTGAAACAGTAACTTCTTAATTAGACATTTCTCCGAGATTAAGTCATGGAATGCTCTTGATCAAGTAACAATTTTTCTAGATCTCACTTATCTGTTCACCTAAAAAATAAGGATTAGACTGGATGGTTTCTAAGATCATCTTCACCATTAATAGCCTGTTAGTCTATAATCACCGTTGACTAAGATCTAAAATATAAAGGAACTGAAGAACTTGGTATTTGTGAGAATGCCTTTCAGAGCAAATAATTCTTAACAATCTAGACCCCAAATAAGGGAAAAGTAGATGCTTTAATAGCATAACGAGGGCTTCTGGTTTCTGGTCCAGCACGTTAAGGACTTAGAAGTCATCACTCCATCTAACAAGCAAAAGGCTGAACAAACTCAAAACCAACAACTCTCCTTAGATCTGTCAGAGAAATGAGATCACAGGGCAAACTGCTGCATGGGCAGAAACAGAGAAGCACAACTTACTGGAACAAAACCCCACATGCATAAGCATGTGAGAAAATGGGTGACATCCTATACCACTAGGGAATGGCAAACTGAAACAAGAATGAGATGCTGTCATATACCTATGAGAATGGCCCCAATCCAAGACACTGTCAACAGGAAATGCTGGGAAGATGAGGAACAGCAGGAACTCTCATTCATGGGTGGTAGGAATGCAAAATAGCACAGTCACTTTGGAAGACAGTTTGGAAAACGAAACTTTCGCCAGTTCAGTTTTCTTACAAAACTAAGCCTATTCTTAACATATGACCAAGCAATTATGCTCTTTGCCATATACCCAAATAAGCTGGAAACATACTCCCATCCATACAAAGGCCTGCACACAGGGGTGCCTGGGTGGCTCAGTGGGTTAAAGCCTCTGCCTTCAGCTCAGGTCATGATCTCAGGGTCGTGGAATCAAGCCCCGCATTGGGCTCTCTGCTCAGTGGGGAGCCTGCTTCCCCCTCTCTCTCTACCTGCCTCTCTGCCTACTTGTGATCTCTGTCTGTCAAATAAATGAATAAAATCTTAGGAAAAAAAAAAAACCCTGCACACAAATATTTATACCAACTTTATTCACAGTTGCCCAAACTTGGAAGCAGGATGTCCTTCACTAGGTGAATAGACAAACTGTGATACTTCCAGACAATGGACTATTCAGAGCTAAAAAGAAAAGAGCTATCCAGGCATGAAAAGACATGGAGGAAACTTACCTGCATATTACTAAGCGAGAGAGACCAATCTGCAAAGGCAAAGACTGTATGGTTTCTAACCATATGACAATCTGAAAAAGGCAAGACTATGGAGACAGTAAAGGGATCAGTGGTTACAAAGGGTTAGGGGAGGGAGGGATGAGTAAGGGGAACATGGGGGATTTTTAGGGCAGTGAAACTATTCTGCACAATACTGTAATGGGGAATACGTGTCATTATATATTTGTCAAAACCCATAAAATGTATAACACCAAGAGTGAACTCTATACACTTTGGGTAATAATGATATGTTGATGTAAGTTCATCCATTAAAACAAATGTACCTTTTGTGTACAGAATGTTGCTAGGAGGGGAGCTGGGCCGTGTCTGAGCAGGAGGAGAGGCAGAATCTCTGTACCTTCTCCTCAATTTTTCCATGAACCAAAAGCTGATCTAAAAAATAAAGTCAATGTTTAAGAAAAAAAGCATAATTAAAACTGCAGACCAGGGGAGGTGAACCATGAGAGACTATGGACTCTGAAAAACAATCTGAGGGTTTTGAAGGGGCGGGGGGAGGTTGGGGGATCCAGGTGGTGGGTATTGGAGAGGGCACGGATTGCATGGAGCACTGGGTGTGGTGCAAAAATAATGAATACTGTTACGCTGAAAAAAAAAATTAAAAAAAAAAAAAACCTGTCAGACCCTGAGATATAAATTGTATATAAGAAAATTAAACTATTCTCTTTTTCACTTCAGCCTTGTCTGTTACTTTCTTCAGGAATATCATAACAAATAGATTTAGATTTATCTGGGACTTTGATAACCAAGAAAAGCAGGCAAGGTTCCCATTTGCATCTCCCACGTCTCCACGAATGTGGGCAAATTCTCCAAACTTTTTCTCCCAAGAGGAAAAACTGAACTTTTTTTTTTTTTAAGGTAAACATCTAATTATCTACTTTCTTGAAAAAATAACCTTTTAGATATTTCCTGTCCTTAAGATGTTACCATTGAACGTATAACTGCCAGGACGGTGCGGATACCACAACAGAAGCTGAAATTCCATGAGCAAGGTTAGTGCTGACATCTACTGTTGGAGCTGGAGCGTGAATTCTGCTCTCGCAGGCCGTCCTGAGGGAGGAGCCCTGCTTGGGCGGCGGGAGCTGCAGGGGTGGGAGTGGCTGGGTGGGGGAGAGCATCACCTAAAGCTACATTCTCCAGAAAAAGGCAGCCAGGAAATCGCTTAGCAGGTCTTGAGATAAGCGTGTTGCAGATAAATTCTCATCCCGGAGTCTTCCCAACGCTCTGTCATCTTTGACACACCTCCCACTTTGTTTCTCTCCTGTTTCTGTCTCAGGTACTTTGAAGAAAAAGTGGATGTGGCCGCTGGGTTTCGGACTATCTCTGGAGAGTATGCGCGGGAGAGAAAAGGAGAACAGGAACTTCTCTGACCTTGGTCTTTCTTCTGCCCCAGGGCTTTGCTCTAGATTGGAAATCAGCTACCTCCCTTTTGTGTTACTTATCTTTCTCTTTCTCTGGAAAGATTTCCCACCCCAGCCTGGAAAACAGCTGTGGAGTTAGTCACTCTGCCTATTTTAGAAGGTGTGCGGTTGTGCGAGGTCTCGCGCTCGCTCTGTCAGCTCGCCTCGCTTTCTCCCGCGTCTCCTGCAGGACGGGGAACCTAGAGTGTGGAGAAGAGACCTAGAGTGTACATTCTTCCGGTCACAGAAAAACACACCCTTATCCTTCTTCTGTGCAAAGGAAAACAGCTGTGTGTTGCAACTGCTGTTAGGCAAGGACTTCTGTAAAAACCAAGAATGGCAATATCTCCCCCGGAGATACAGTGGACGTCTCTGTGGGGTCTTCTGCTCTGGCTGTGTGTTCTCGTTCCTGGCTACTGTGCTCCTTTTACCTGATCCAGGCACATTCCTAAGAATAAGAAGCTTGGTCCCAAGATCTGTGAAGGACTAACTGTGCCCCCACGTGGAGAACACAAAGAAATTGTCTATATTTTCAACCTCTTACTCACTTCCTTTCAAGACAACTCAAATAGGCTAATTTAACAGCCACAATTTTTTTGTTGTTGTTGTTGTTTCTCTTTTTACAGTGACTTATTTGGGTATTTAGGATGGGAATCGTTTTAGGAAAGATTGTTGGTAGTTGCCAACTTTCTTCCGGGAAGCTCTAAATAGGTTTAAAGGGTTTGTGTTCTTTTGAGGAAAATCATAAAAATCCTCCTTTTATTCATACAGATATAATCAAAGGACTCTTTGTAACACTTATCTTACGTGGTAGGCATTTTGCAAGGCACAGTATGGTAGGACACTTTGTAAAAATCTGTTTCAGAGAATATCATGTTATGTTCATTGAAATTAAAAAAAAAAACTTGGTGAAACATGACAGAAGAAGTGGGCTTGGCTGTTGATGGCTGTGGGCCATCCACCCCCAGGACGCTGTTACACACAGTAATAGGGCAGGATGACACTTAAACACATGGACCCTGGCCTCACAGTGGCAGGGTTCAAAGCTCTGCTCTACCAGTCATGCACTATATGGGACTCTGGATAACTTTATGCTCTATGACTGTTTCCTCATCTGTAAAATGTTAATAATAAAATAAGTTAATATATGTGTAAAATACTTAATGGTCTTTCTGGCACTCGGCTTGTATTAACTGAGAATTTACATCCTCATCATTAAATGGAATGACTAAGTTACTGGTCATATCCTATCTTATTATAAAAGCAACATTCCAAATCACTGGCTTGTCTTTCCCATTTAAATGTTATAAATCAGGGAGTGCCAGGTTTAGAAAATATTTGGTTGACTGATGGTCTCCTTATTCAGGGAACATTAGTAGTTCCCTAATTTTCTTTAGAGAAGTGTTGTTTTGTTTTGTTTTGTTTTAACAAAACTTGCTTTCATCAAAAAAATAATTTTTTAAAACTTCGTCATCTCAATTCTGCTTGATTTTGTTCGTTTTTGCTTTCCTCTAGCATTTCAGCCTGTTTTGTGCTCCCATGTCCTTGTCACTGAATGCTGTTTCCAGGCATCCATCTCCTGTTTTGACTAGCTTGGGCTGGGGTCTCTGACAGCAAGGCTTTTAAGTGGGGCTCCTTTTAGGCCCTACCATGAAGAGATCACCACGGGGCCTCGAGCAGAAAAAGAGCTTGGGAAGGGCTTGGCTATCAGCACTCACCCGTTTTCTGGAGAGAAACAGGGAAAGAAAAAGAAGCGATGTCGACTGGCATTAGATTGAATACATGTGAACCCCTCAGCATTATCTCCTTTTTCTCTCCCCACGGCCTCTGTGAGTCATGGCTACTAACCTGGTGTCTACCTGGGATGCAGGATAAGCACCTATATTTTCTGTGTCCTCCGTTTAAGAGACATTTAAATGTATTCATTCAGCCTCTTTCTCTTTCTTAAAATATGGATAAGTACATATTTACTAACTCTAGAAGAAATTTAGAAGAACGTGTGTGTGCAATCTTCCTCCCACTCCCCGCCCCCAGTAATTAGCCACTCTTTGTACTGCTAATATTTGTCACTGCTGATAATTGGAATATAGTTCTTCTCTACTTCTGCCTCGGCCACTGCCTGGCTTTGTCTTTCTTGTCTTTTCTGAGACTTCTGCTTGGTCTATTACAAATTATTCTCTCCTTCCTTTCTTGCCTTCTTAACCAAAGCTCCACTATGTTGAGGGCACACTGGATTTTGGGGGGACCACACAGAGTCACCTGCGGCCTTTTGTGGTAGAAGGTCCCAACTTAATTGACTCAGCTGGGTGATGGCGGTTTGTACAGGCTTGATTCTGTACCTAGTGCTTTAGTCAACTTTATGCCCTTCAACGATGTAAAAAACAAACAAACAAACAAAAAAACGAAAAACAAAACCATAATAAGATTAACTGGGATGAGGCTTTCATGTCACTGTCGCCACTCATGGGGCCATGTTGTCAGTGGCCCTACTTCACACGGTGGGACTCTTACTGTCCCAGATGACTCACAAAATTGTCCAGCACAAATCCACTGTACTAAAGTGCCTTCTGTGTTTCTAGGGTACTGTAGTTTTTTCCAGCTATCAATGGGCCCAATTTTTTCGCAAGTTTTAAAACACAGCTGCTGCGGTGCCTGGGTGGCTCAGTGAGTTAAGCATCTGTCTTTGGCTCAGGTCACGATCCCGGGGTCCTGGGATGGAGCCCTGCATTGGGCTCTCGGCTCAGAAGGGAGCCCGCTTCCCGCTCCCTCTCTGCCTGCTTCTCTGCCTGCTTGTGATCTCTGTCTGTCAAATAAATAAATAAAATCTTTAAAATATTTTTAAAAAACCTTTAAAAAAGTAAAAAGTAAATAAAATGTTATAGGCATACTCAGTTTGAAACTAGTATGCATTTGGAAACCAGGAGATTCCACTATTTCATTGCCCATCTAAAATGAGATGGCTTGTAACATTTTCTTGGTTGAATTTTCCTCTCAGATTATTCTAAGAGCCCAAATTAGATGTCACCCACAGCCAGGAAATCCTTGAGAAACCACTGCCACCCTAAATATCAAAGGCCTTAAAAATACATACAAGCTTTAAACCAGCATTTTTACATTTAGTAATTTATTGTAAGGAAATCATTAATCCCACAGCAACAAAGACTTAGCTGAAGATGTTTAAGACAGTGCTATTTATAATAGTGCTTTATTGAAAGCAGTCTAACTGGTGAATGTAGAATAATGATTAAATGTTCATCATACCTGACACAAATAAAATTCTATGCCACCATTAAAAATGATGTTGACATAGGAAAATATTAAGTGCAAGAATTGGGTTAAAGGTATAAGTATGGAGTATGTACGATATGTTCCCATCTTTGAAAAAATATATACATATAGGCACTATGAATAGCTTTCAGAAAAAATGCCAGGGGTGGTTAATTCTTGAGTGGTAAAATTATAAGAATATATATATTTTAAGTAGACTGCATGTCCAGTGTGGAGCCTAACATGGGGCCTGAAATCATGACCCTGAAACCGAGACCTAAGCTCTTATCAAGAGTCAGATGCTTAACCGACTGAGCCACCCAGGCACCCCATAAGAATTTATATTTTGGGGGCACCTGGGTGGCTCAGTGGGTTAAAGCCTCTGCCTTTGGCTCAGGTCATGATCCCAGCGTCCTGGGATCAAGCCCCGCATCGGGCTCTCTGCTCAGCAGGGAGTCTGCTTCCCCCTCTTTCTCTGCCTGCCTCTCTGCCTACTTGTGACCTCTCTCTCTGTCAAATAAATAAATCAAAATCTTTAAAAAAAAAGAATTTATATTTCCTTGTATTTCTTAATTTGTACTTCTTCTACAATAATTGAATAGTAATTATATGTTTTTTTGAAGACTTCTAAAAAAAATTACTGTTCTTCTTGTGAGAACCACCAATATATATCATTTCAGTCTTTCTGCTATGAAAAGTGTTCAAGGTATTATAGAAACTATACGAGATATGAAAGAAATGTACAGGAAAGTCAGTCATTCAGAGAATCTAGATTTATAAAATATTACATTGTAAGTAAATCATTTACATAGAGCACTAAATTAAACAAGCTGCACACTCTTTATCTAAAACAGATTAAAAAAAACATTATTTTAGTGATTCATTTTGTCACCATAGAATTTCCATTTCTGCTGGATTGTGGTGCACACATTGCATGTTCTTCTATATAAGAAATTCATTTAAAGGCACCAATAGAATTTAAGCTGCAGATGGACAGTTAAGAGAATAGCTGAAACTCATTTACAAAATTGGAATGAGCCCAAGGTAGAGAATGAAAAAACCAAAGCTTCTATAGATGTTTTCCAGAATTTTTAGAATTCAGGATCATCTTGTTTAATTCCCAAAGCATCAACTCCTAGCAGCATAGGATCCCTGAAGTACGCAGAGGAGATGATTCAGAAACAAAGGGGAATAAATCATCTAACAAATAATTAAAATTAAGCCTCATGTCAGTAGGTGGTATTCAGCATCTATTCAGCAAACGTTTATTGAGCACCTGCTTAACAAATCACGGGGCCCAAAAATGATTTCCTAGACAAATACATGACTCAAAACGATTCATTCTATATGTGTCCTCTTTGGCTTATAAGCATTCTATGTGCAAAGTCTCGTTTGGATGAACATCAGGGACAGCAGTGAGAAAAGAATGGCAAAGGTGCACCATACAGTGTGAGGTGTGTGTGTGTGTGTGTGTGTGTGTGTGTGTGAGAGAGAGAGAGAGAGAGAGAGAGAGAGAGAGATGGAGGGAGAGGTACAAGCTACAAAATGTAGCTTTCCTTTCTTTCTAGACTCTTTGCCTTGGGAGCCGGGAAGCACTGTGGTCCTGTCCTCCCCCCTTGCCCCTCTCTTTCTTCAGCTCCCACCTCCTCAAATAAACCACGGCACCTAGGATCATTTCTCTGATCCACTGTGCTCAGGATAACTACAGGAACAAAAAGAAGGGCGTGGCAAGGAAGCAGGCTGGTGATGCTATCCATCTAGCCTCCCGGGAACTGACTGAATGGCTCACTGACTTGGGAGGTCAGGCTGCAACAGTCATAAGAGGCATCTATTTTCCATGTACTGAGAAGTATCACAAAGTCGAGGATAACTACGTGAGAGAATCCTTTTCGTCCGCCTCCTGGTGTGCTAAGAGTTAACTCTCTAAATGCCTTCATCCTTTCGTGTCTCCTCTAGTTGAAATTATTTACTACACCTGCCATTTTATGTCTTGCCTTAGCAAATAAAGCAAAGTATGTTAAGTTCCCATAACACAATTTTCAACTGTAAGCAACTGAAGAAGTTCAAGAATATTAAAACCACCTTAGAAGCTGTTATGATTGTTTACTTGCATTTTTTTCCCATAAAAATTAGAGTGGCACCTGTGAAAAAGATCTGATTATTTGAAGGTTCCAGTGTTTTGGGTTTTATTATTTCAGACTTCCTGCCTTGTTGATGAACTTGAGGTAAACTTGAAGTGTAAGAGTTTTCTGGAACTAAAAGAGAGACTAATTCCCAGATTAAAAAGAGGCTCAAGATGTTTTTGCTTTTTGCTGCTCGGATTGCTTCACATTACCTGAGATCCTTGAAAAATATCCTGAACAACTTATAAAAAGGGGGAAAAGTAGAAAAAAACGTAGAGGAAATCTCATCCTCGAAATGACATTTTCACATTAATTTAATAAAATGAATCATTAGGGTCAAACAAATTTTATGTGAATTAAATTGTGCTACATAAACTACCATGGGTTAAAAAAAACGAACAACAATGAGCAAAAGAGGAAAGGGTCGAGAAGAAGTTAAGTCATCTAACTAGAGTTAGACAGTACAGCAGACAACTATCCCAGATTCTGACATTGCAGATGGTGTTTTTTGCTACTTCCCTTGCCTCATGGATACTTTGCATTTCACATCATTTTGAAAGGGATCCGTTCCCAAAGGGTCTGGACATGCAGTCATTTCAGTGTCGCATGTGTTCTCACATGCCTTCTGCATGAAACATTCACTGACGAGGCAGAGCTGTGCTCAGAGTATTTTTCCAATGTTGTTTGGACCATTATATAAAAATGGCATGCACTGTTGTTTATTTCACCTGTTCTCAGTACTGATGGTTGTGGAAATTACTATTTCTGAGGACAACATCTGTTCTCATTAAAGAGAGGTAAAGTGTTCTCCAGACCCAGCTAGGCGTTTCATTAAATGTGATCTATGCTGCAAGGTCTAAAGTGTTCATTTATTCACCTTGAGATGCTATTAGGAATGGACATCTGTGTGATGTCCAATGGATGTAATACAGTGCACTAAAATGGGATCCTTCAATTTAAAGCTATTTCACTATGGGTTTCAGAAAGTTACATTTCTCAGAAAGTGTTCAGCTCAACGGCCTTCTCTGCCTTTTTAAACTATGGTAGTATATTTTAGATGTGCATGTGTGTTCATATGTATATAATAGATGCGGAGACTAAAACCAGGTAAGTACCATGAACACTTGGAAGTCATGCCATAGTGAAGTTTCTTGCAAGAAGTAATATGGCCTCTAGCAGTTAAATTTTAAGTCAACACATTACCAAGATGCGCCATCAGATGACTTAAAGAAAAAGAATGGCTCCCGGGCTGTGGTGTGTGGGCCATGAGAACTAGAGCGTAGGAAACTGACCAGGAATCTGCCTTCTGTGCCCTGAAATCCTTCACCATGTCAGCACTGAGGTCCAACCTCCCACAACTAGGAGCAGTGGGGGATTCCTCCTATAGCCCACTCTACCCTACCCACATCCTCCTGCCTCACCCCTTCCCCCAGCGGCAGTCCAGGACATTCTCTTGTCATTCTCTCCCTTTTTCTTTCACTCAGGGTCAGGTTTGCATCATGCTTCAATGGCCCGCCCAGCCTTCCCTGGCTTCCTCCCCCAGTAAATTCCATGCAATCTCATCTTGACATCTGCTTCCTGGACCAACAGATAAACAAAACTGTAACATGACTAATTAATATATTAATGCATTAAGGAAAAAAAGTTAGTCTCAGAAAGAGATTGGTCAGTTTAGGGAGCTCCACAAAAGATGCCAGAGCAAAGCTGAACATCTTAGCTCATGCTCCTCTGACCACAGGGGAAGATGGCGACATTCCAGCCCAAAGCCTATCTTCATGGTGAAATGGATATATGCCTGTGCCCTTAAGTAGTTTGTTAATCTGATCAACACACCTGGCTCTGACTTCATTTGTCTCAACTGATGTTCAGCTAATTATTCCACATCCCAGTATGGGTCTCTTTAGGGAAAAAATACATGCATGGACTGACGTCTACAAGGAAATGCTTGGGAGCTTCCGAGTATTGCAGACTGGAGACTCAGAATTATGACTGCTGAGTGGCCAAACATCCATTGCCAACAGTGGGATAACTGGATACCTGTGTAGGGGTGAAGAGCACCTGGTTTCTGGAGGCGATCAGGCAGGCTCTATGGAAGAAACCTTGATGGTGTCTGGCATGCATTCAGCAAGCAGCAAATGTTGGCAATCATTCTTGTTATTGGATTATGGGTAAAACTGTCATCCAGAGGGAGAAACTTTGAGGTTTCTTCCAAATATGAGTGTCTCAACTCCCCAGGGCTGTGTATTGCAAACCGGGTAACTTAAGTAAGAGAAATTTATTGACATAGTGCTGGAAGCTACAGTCTAAAACAAGGTGCTGTTGGGGCTTGTTCCTTCCGAGGGCTCTGAGGGAGAATCTGTTCCATGTTTCTCTCTTACTTTCTGGTGACAGTGCTTGGCATTCCTTGGCATCATTCCAAGCTCTGCTTCCATCTTCAGGTGGCATTCTCCCTGTGCATCTCTGTGTCTTCACATGGCCACCATCTTCTATATGGTTACACCCACCATGTTGGGTTGGGAGCCCATCTACTCCAGAGTAGCCTCATCTTCTTGACTTATTACAGCTACAATTGCCCCATTTCTAAATATTTCTGAGGTATTAGGGGTGAGGATTCCAGCATATCTTTTTGAGGATACACAATAATGATCAAATTTGATGACTCTATAGAATTCCCCGGAAGTATAGTTCCATAATAGATGTTAAATATAAACTAGGATGTAATTAGGGATATTACTAACATTACATTTGACATTTGTTCAAATTGGCTTGGTGAGGATAAGGGGGGTTGTACAAATGGAATCCAGAGGACGGGGCCCAGAGAACATATGGCTGATTTCTACATCAGAAAGAATTTTCTTGTTGCCCTTGAGCTTCTGACAGATTTAGGATGAGGACTGTGGACTGAGTTGCTCTGTCACCTCACTCCCCTACCCAGCTAGACATGCACACTGTCCGACAACCCAGTCTCCACACATTTTCTTCTAATCCTTCTGCCTCATACCCTGTCCCTCCAGGCCCCTGGAATGCTAATGCAAATAAAATTTATCTATTATTCTGTTACCTTTGAATAATGAAAAAGCACTTCCAGTCTCTACATTCAAATTTCCTTACAATATTAGATTGCTTGCTCTATTTTAGCCTATTAACTATGGGCAAAATACATTAACTATGTTTTACTTCTCTATTTTGTGACATTAACATTTGAGTTTCAGATAATCATTTAAATATGTGCCACTGGAAAATATAGCTTATAATTACCACAGTATTTACATTTCTCAGGGTTGAAGCATAGCATTCTGAGTAGATGCTGTTTAAGAATTAATATGGCTAAATGAAAATGACAGAGAATTTTAAAAAGGTCCAGTGGTTTGGGGAAGCTATTCTCCAGCAATCCCTTGTGTTTGATTTGAAAAAAAAAAAAAAAGGCAAGGCAGCTGTTAGGTGCTCTTAGGCTACTCTGCATTTATGGAATTTTCCACTGAGTTGTATGTATTCAGGTCACATACACAGTGAGATTTCCTGCAGTGACAGTACAGATAAAAAGGCTGTGCAACTTGGTGATAATTGTGCTCCATTTAGGCAAACTGTCAACTGGTGCATTTCTGCATTGTCTCGGAAGCATGGGAGGTGCTTCTGTGTACATGCCTTAAATATGAATTCATTAGCACCCAGAGAACAATAGGATGCATTTTGAAATATATTTTAATGAGAAATCGGCACTGAAAGGCCTTCAGAGTTCATGTTTCTGTATCACTTTAGAACTACGAGTTAATTAGTGCCTATTTCAAATGTAGGAATAAACAAACCCTTTCTTCCCATTTTCTATGGGTGGCTTCCCCGAAACATGATAACATATCTTGACTATTTACTGTTTCTAATGATGATGATGATGGTTTAGTAACTCCAAATTATAGAAGGAGGAGCTGGAGAGAAAAAGAATATTAAGATAATTCATGTGTTTTTCTTTTTCTTTTTAGTTCAAGGTGTGCCCTACAGACCTAGAGCCAAGATGAAAGAATGTGTTCTGCCCATGAGCTATCTGAAGTTCTCACCCCTCCTGGTTCCAAAGCAACAATGTTATCGAACCCTTTGTGGCATATCTGTTGGACTTCTAAGACTTTCTAGAAGATAATGTTTTTGGTGTGCAGTACTGTGTTAACAGCACTGTGCTAATAGAAGTGTTGGCTTTTGACTCACTACCTATCAGCAAAGCTGCCTTGAGGTCTACTCAAAGACATGGAAACCTGTGCCTATAAACTTGGGGCAGTAAGAAGTCAGCCATTGCCAAGGAAGGATGGACACAATGCAAAAGTGATGAAGGGTTTAAAATATTCCTCGTGATAAATCAGATAGAAAATGTCTAACACAATTAAAAATACCTAACACTAGTTTCCAAAGAAATTATAGTGATAGGCTAGACTACTCCCTGGAAAGATGCTTTTGCAAATGAAATCATTATCAAAATATTATGTAAATTCCCAAAGCTGAAACAAGTCTTAGAAGAATGACTTTTTACATATAAGCTGTCTTAGAAAAGGGAAAGACTCTTCTCTCCTCTCTCAGTACTTCATGGCTTCTGTACTTTTCACTCTGCCTAGAGGAGTTCTCTGGCTCTCTATGTATCTGCACTGTCTAAAACAGGAGCCACTAAGCCCAGGTAACTATTTAGATGTCAATGTCAATTAATTAAAAAGAATGTTGAAAATTTAGCTCCTCAGAGCCCCAGCCACATTACAAGTGCTCAGTACCCATATGTGACTAGTGGATACTGTGATGGACAGGAGGAATCATAGATCATTTGCGTCATTGAAGAAAAGCTTGCCTTCTTCTCTAGCCATTTCTCCATCCAGATGACAGGCTGGTCCTATTACTCCATCTAACTCTTAATCTCTGCTTTACTGATTATACAACTGACACTCAGGGAAGCAAAGATTCATGGTCAATTTCATATAACTAATAAGCAATAGAACTCTTGATCCTAGCTCAATTGTCTCTGAATTAATTCTTTTTCTCTTTTAACTACCATGTCACTTCTACTCTAATTCAGTAACAAGTCTTCTTTCCATATTGGAAATAAAGAATGAGTAGTCATAAATACAAAAATTTAAAATAAAAACTCCAAAGTTAGAATTGCTATTTAGTTTACCTAAGCAGAGAAAAACCTGTGTTATCAGTGAAGTTATCAATACACTGATGGCCTCCTCTTAGGGCTCAAAATAACTATTGCCTTTTTAGCCTTAGACCTTCCTTTTGATCTGATCATCAAAGAATGGTATTTTCCTGTTTCATTTCCTTCCTGGAATATCCAGTATGATGAAAGAGGAGAGGATTAGAAATCAAGATACCTAGGATGTAGCTCAGGCTAACTAACTAGATAAGATGTGGGCAAGTCAATTTTGTTATGGGTCTGTTTTCCTGGCAGTCAAGAAATAACTTAGCTGAGTTTCTATGTTCCAGGCCTCAGTGTGCTCCAATGTGATCACGTGGTTTATTAAATTATTGAAATAGTCCCACAGCAGTTGGTAAATGGCACCTCTTCTCAGCCCTCCCAGATCCTCCCCTGGGATCCTCTCATATACCCCCTGGGATCCTCTCATATCCCCGTGATGTAAAAACAGCAGGGTCAGTGGTTGGTACAATATGGGCCTTCTAACACACTGCTCCAGCCCACAGCCAGTGTTCATTCTGACTCTCAGTTCTCATGTCATAATGGTTATTAACTATTTCAGATATATATGCATCCTGCATGCATCCAAATATATGTGTACAGTCTTCCCATTTATTATGTGTGTAGCTTGTCTGTTTGGTTCAATTTAGGTTTGAAGTACAGACTCGAAGTTGGTAAATTATTTAAGGAATCTGTCAGGCTTTCAGCAAATAAGTCAAGGAGCCTAACCCCACTGAGGAGTGGAAAGGCATAGAAATGAGGACAGGATTGCAGGGTTCATGTTCTGGATTGCTATCCATGTGTTGATAGCCGTAAGTTCTGTGAGCAAATTCCTGTTGTCTGAATCATTCTACGTCAGTAACCAGCTTGGCCTCTTAAAAATATTTAGATAACGGATTGCCTACCCTCTCCCCACCCTGTGCAAAAAAAAAAAAACAAAAACAAAAACCTAGGAAAAAAGAGTATAAATGTTCATCTTTGACACTGAATATATTTCAAAATCATTGAACCAGATTCCCTTCCTATGACTCACTATATACATCCTGAACCAACATTAATTTACCTCTTAAAACACCTGACAACTTCGGGGAAACTATAGAGCATATAATAATTTATTCATAAGGTTCCAGTCATGGTTGATTTTAAAAGATGTTAGCTTCTTATTTAAAGATCCCTCTCTCTACCCTCCTTCTAAAGTTAAAAATGCAATTTCTACAGAGTTCTTTAGATTGTATTTCAATTCAAATTCTCAAGTCCCAATTGATTTTCACAACTTATGCTATTAGTCTTCCAAAAACTGCTTTTTCTAAATAATTGGAGGCTCCTTCCATATTTCTGTACTGATGCTCTTAGCTCATCTGCTAGTTTTCCTCATAGCAGCAAGATGGCTGCAGAGTTCTTGACATCACATCTTCACAAACCAATATAAAGGATAAGAAACATTTCCCTGAAGTCACTTTAACAGACTTATCCTACATCTCATTGTCTAATGTTGGATTCTTCCTAAGTCAGTTACTGAGAGAGCAGAGAGAATCACTATTACCGGCTAAGATGAATCAAGATCTACCCAGTGGGGTAGAGCCAATCTGCTTACAGTATTCATGGAGGACTGTATTCTGTTGGTGAGGAAGATGATGTGATTGTCTGTTGGGTGGGCAATTATTACCATCTGCCACACAGAATGGCCCTGTGGGGTAGAAATTTTTTCCCCCATGTTGTAGTCGAGTAGACCATAATTTGACATGGCAAGGTGCCCAAAGCTGAAAAGTGGTCAGTGGTGGAGATGTGATTTGAACTCAAGTCTGGACAAAACTAAGACAGGTGTACCCAACTGCTATGCTCTACCATTTCTTGGTCATACTATACTCACTAAAGATTTCACCTTTTCACTGCCTTCCTCTTCAGTGCAATCTTTCTCATTTCCTGGGGGATTTTGATATTGTGTGAGTGACCCATCAAATCCTATTCATAATATCGGTCTGATACCCACTTCAGTGGTGTTTGTTTTCACCCCACTGTAGCCTCTCACTCCCTTGACCTTATCTCCAATAACTCATCTACTGTTGAATCTTAAATTCTAACATCTCATGCTCTGACACAACTCTCAGCCTTCCAGCCTTTCCTTATTCCTACTCTTCCCTACTTACATCTACACCAGTTCTTTAAGTTCCTGGAGTCCTCCAAGCTCCTTTCTGTCTGGAATGTATATTCGAATTTGTGAACTTGCCGACCTCTCAAAGCCCCAGTTAAACCCTCTTGATGGTGTTCAGAACATGCTACCCCAAAATATGGCACCTTGGCATGTCACCTGTTTTTAAGCTGAAGGAGTCTGAGAAAACAGAAGAAGCAGGAAAGTCACTTTGATCTTCCCTCCATCCTTCTCCCTGTAACAGGTCATAAACCCCTTATGTGAGAGGTGTCTTCCCTATACCTAGAGGAAAGGAACGTCTTTATTTCCACAGACTAACAGACCCTTAGAAGAATGCTAACAAACAGACCTTGCTAAGTTTCTCCCAAGTTTGCTATACTGACCTCATGCTCTTTTATTACCTACAGGATCTCTCCATGCCTTCCCACTCTTCATCAAATCTAGCATAAAAACACCCAGACCCAACTATTTCTTCCAGTCTTCATTTCCTTATGAAAGCTCCCACATCACATAAAATATATTAAATAAATGCATATGTTTCTTTCCTGCTAATCTGTCTTTGTTGGATTAATTTTTAGATCCAGACAGGGACTCTAAGAAAGTTTTTCTCCCCTATGCCTTTATCTAGAAGAGAAGGAAACAGAGGACCAGAATGCTGACGTGAGTTGTCTGAGATCTCATTATTTGCAATTACAGGGCTGGAACTCTGGTCCCCTCTGGTTCTGAGTCAAGGCCAATGTTTCGTTTTGTTGCCCCTACTCTGTCACTTTAGGTTGTGTCTTTCCTCCTGGCAAACATTTAAAAATACACAGCTGGAACAATATTTAGCACATTAACCATTTATACAGAAGTATGTTATACTATGTTATAAATGTTTTTTTAATGTCAGGAAAAAGATGTAGTCATGAGAAGTCCCAAAGATAAAAAACCTCTTTGCAGATTTCCCTGCTAACAGGAAATCAGTAATTGAATGGTCAGAGACAGGCAAGTGCTCACAATTCCAATAATCCAGGCAGATAGTCAAAAGATAGCTGAAACTCTCTGAAGTTCTCTTCAGAATGGTTGTTGTTGTGGATTAAATTGTTTTCAGATCCAGATGAAGGCTCAAGAACAAAGTGATACTGGATTTTCCTTAGGACCAGATCTCTAGAAGCCATTGTTTAGATTGTTCCTTTGTAATTAAAACACACACATATGCACGCACACACCCACAAAACAGCACAAAGTGCAATATGAAAGTACTCCAAAAAAAAAAAAAGAAAGAAAGAAAAAAGAAAATACTCCCTACTGACTCATAATCTCAGAAAACAAATTGAGGGCTGCTGGAGGGGATGGGGATGGGAGGGATGGGATGGCTGGGTAATGGACATTGAGGAGCGTATGTGCTATGGTGAATGCTGTGAATTGTGTAAGACTGATGATTTACAGACCTGTACCCCTGAAACAAATAATACATTACATTTTATGTTAATTTAAAAAAAAAAGAAGCTCTATTTTCTGCAAAATAAGATTTACTGGAGTTTAATTGCTTCATTTGATTGATCCGAAATTACAAATTTAGATAATCTAGAGATGAGACCTTCATATTTCCAAACACATGCAAATGTGGCTATTTTGTAATGTACTAGCTGGTTATGTTTACTGGCTGGACCAGAATCCTATTGCCTCACACGAAGATAATCACATAAACTGAAATGAGCTTCAAGAAAACACAAAAGTGTTGATTAACAAAAAAGTGATAAAGTGTTGAGGGTCAAAACAAAAAAAATTCCTGATTTAGTTTAATTTATGTTAACAATGACGTCTTCTGAGGCAATTTTACCTGTGTAATTAACAGTCTTCCAGCTTGATGTGAAGTGACATGGTAAGAATTTTAAGAGATTTTTTTTGTGTTTAGGAAACTTCCTATGTACCCATTGTAGTTCTTAGCCTAGAAAGAGAATCCTGATCATTTAAAGCACTTGTGTGAATTTTATCTAATTTCAGTGGTATGGGAACAGATCTCTACCCTAGCTTCAGTTACCCTCCTCAACCCCACCCCACTGAGTGAAAGATGGAAAAAAAGGAACAAAGAGGAAAAAAGGATAGGGGTGCAAAGAATTCTGTGTTTAATTATGGCTGTAACTGTCAACAGGTGGAGTCAATATCTGAAGGAATTTTCACTGTGGATCACAGGGAGGAATGTGAAAAAATTGTTTGAAAGATGGCTACATCCTGGAGGGATTTTTGTCAGTGTTAAGCATGCCAGCAGTGGCCATCAGTCCTAGATCAAGAATGCATGCCATCCAGCACACTGGTCTGGGGTCACTTCTAATCTCTTTAGGGTTTTGACTGTGTGGGTATCATAGACATATTTCACCGCTGCTCTGTTCCAGAACTGGTCTTTTAATCATAGATCTTGCAGACAATCCATGGGGAAAACAGAGGAAAGGATCTCAAACATCTGGAAATAAGTGAAGTAAGATTGTTATTTGAACATTAAACTAAGAAATAAGTCCACCATAATTTGGAGTAAAGAGAAATATATAAGGTCCCATTAAAGTCATGGGCAAATCTGAGTTGTGCGTGTTTAAGCAATGGCAGAAAGTGGATATATTAAGTCTGCCTGGCCAGTGTATTCATATTATGGGGATGGATATGGCAGGCTGTCAAAGCCAAAGCTTGCTGCATATCCTGTTCACATAATTAGTTCCTCTTGTTTCCTTTTCCCTAATGTAAACTTCTTATGTATTTTGCACTGACTTGAATGTGAGGTGTCCTTGACAGTTAGATTTCTCTTTAAAATTTAATAAATTGGTATTCTGTGTTTCTACCTCATGCTCTTTTTCGTTTTGTTAGAATAAGGTACATTTCTAAGTCCAAGGAACTCCAGGCTACCGATGGAGATTCAGAGCCCACAGTTCTGAGTTCATTCTCTGGAAAGTGGTGGATTCACTGTCTGAAATACTCTCCTTCTGAGGACCTGTCTAGGCAGCTAGCTAGTCCTATTTAGGCAATGCCCCGTCTCCTGTGTACCCCTGCTTCCCTGCCTCTTAGCCAGTCTCCAGTTAGATGTCCTTGTTACCATGTTCTTTTCATTAGTGAGCCATTGCTCTTCTGGTGAGGCCGTGTGGTACCCAACTCCATGATGGATGATGGCCCTATCCTACAACAGAACAGGGGATATAGCTGTACCTAAGTCAAAGAGAGAGGAAAAACAACCCATCAACCCAATGGACAATCCATGGCTCTGGTGATACAGAGGACTAAATAATTGTAACAGTTTTTCCTGGAAGTTTTGTGTGCATGGTTAGTAAGTAGACCCTCATAGAAGGCTTTATTTCAAGAACTCATCAACCTCAAGAGTTCTTAATTAACCCTTGCACTTTTTTGGCTAATTCCATTCTGTAACTGTCACACTAAATTCATTTTTAGAGGCAAGAAACTCAACTATACTATGCCTTTTTCCTCAAGAAAGCATTGTGACAGGGACAATTTATAAATTGTTCTTATTTCATTTGTCAGCCAAATGTAATTTTTTTTGTATGTGACCAGAAAGTTTTTTTAAATACTAAATGCTCAAACTGGTGTCAAACATTCAAATATGAAGTCAAAGTAAATTTCACACCACTTGGTAACTTGTGTTAATGTTTCCTTAATAACACATGAGAACAATGTTTATTTATGATAATTTTTTTTTTAAATAACAAACCCTAGATGTATATGTTACCAGGGAGCATAGTTCCCTTGCGGATCACACTTTCTGATTTCAAAATTTCAGAGTATCTCCTGACCTATCAATCATTAACTTTTTTTTTTTTTTTTTTACCTACTAAGAAGACTGTGTTATATAACAGATTGTCCCTGACTACTGAAATGATTAATCTGGGGGTGGTGTGGTGGGTGGGGAATATTTAAAAATTTTAAGTAAATCTACTTTATAACACCTCAAAATCTAGTATCTCATAAAGAACCAAACCCATGCAAATTTATTTAAAAATAAAGAAAAGAAGAAAAGAGTTACTAAACTGTAGAACTCAAGCACCGTTTCAGACTATCTACCATGTGTCTGGCATTGTGGGATGCATAGAAGTACTTCAGGCATTTTACACGAAAGACTCCTAGAAGAGATGGGACGGTGGAGGCACTGCTGGGTCTAAGTGGTGGTCTGCCTTCATTGTAGTTCATGTGTTTGTGTAGTTCTTTCCTCCAGACATGGTGAGTATCCTCGGCAGGAGGACTTGAATTCATCCCTATTTCTACCATTGTCAGCTCCCCTCTACCTCGACTTTCCATCAGCTCTCGGCACAATGACTGGTGTAAATAAATAGGGACATAAGAGATGAAAGGGCTGCATAGAGAATGCAAACTGTGGTGCTTCCACTTCCTCCCACAAATCCGATGCTAGAAATGTCTTCAGGAATTAGAGCCTTTTTCTACTTTCTCCTCAGGAGAGTGACCGAGTAATCCGTGATTTTTAACTTCTTGGAAGTTACAATCCATAGCTCAGCTTGGTCCTAACCCTCTGCCCTGTCCCCTTTTTTCTCTTTGTGCCTTTGGAGTGACCAGGTCCACTCCCATGACAATGGGCTGACTAGTCCAAACAACTAGTTGCTACAGCTTATAAAAATAACCACACTGGGTGTGTTGGCAAAGCCTGGACTTCAGGGAAGATGAGTAGTGTTCTGAGTCAGCTCCTCATGAAATTCAAGCAGTGATAATGGTGGTAAGGAAAGAGAATTGATGGTGACCAAAATGTCCCCAGATAACATGTCACCTCACTGAGGAAATGGAGATAGAAATAAATGGGTGAACAGAGAAACATGCCAGTAGATTGTTAAAGAAAATAATTTCTGCTGATATTATAGTGTAAAAGATTACATTGACTTGCACTTATTGGAACTTAAGTATAGTAATTAATCTAATGAGGTTTTTTCTAATTTAAAGATTTTTATTTATTTATTTGACAGAGAGAGAGTGAGTACAAGCAGGGAGAGCAGCAGACAGAGGAAGAGGGAGAAGCAAGCTCCCCACTGAGCAGGGAGCCCGATGTGGGGCTCGATCCCAGAACTCTGGGATCATGACCTGAGCCAAAGGCAGATGCTTAACTGACTGAGCCACCCAGGTGCCCCAATTTAATGAGTTTTAAAGATTTTTTTTTTTTTATTGGACAGACAGAGATCACAAGCAGGCAGAGAGGCAGGCAGAGAGAGGGGGGGAAGCAGGCTCCCCACTGAGCAGAGAGCCTGATGAGGGGCTCGATCCCAGAACCCTGGGATCATGACCCGAGCCGAAAGCAGAGGCTTTAACCCACTGAGCCACCCAGGTGCCCCTAATGAGTTTTAAATATGAAAAATAACATGATGATGAAAGTAGGATAAGTTGTCCTCAAAAATTCTCACTATTACCAGAATTTAATTTTTTAGCAATAAACCCCATAGGACTTTGGGAGAGTCTGCAGTTGGACCAATGTTTGGCTCCTATTCTAAAGGCCCCCCCAAATATTTTATTTTTTGTCAGGTTTTGTGTCTAGCCAGTAGATTTAATCATAATTCATGTGTGATAATTGTTATCTTTCATCCATTTAATATCCATTTGACTCGAAGACCAGAATATTATGTTTTTAAGAAATTAAAAGAAGTCAGTTTTGTTGAATACCATTAGTTATTTTTTACACAGCTGAGTATGTGTAACCATGTATACTTGCAGCTGGGGTGTGGATACCCACTGTGTATTTTCCTTATTAGTACCCAGGCAAAAAGTGCCAGAGGCAGAGGGACAGAAATTAAACCAATATTTGGAAAAGCAATCCACATAAAAGTGGAATATTAGTCTTCACCAATAGTGGCTAAAAATGTTTGTATATTTATGCCAAAGTCTCTTCAGCCTCAGTGATTAGCTTCCATAAACCATTAGTCAACAGATGATGTTAATGCTTTTTGTGCTTTTTAATACTTGGAGTATTAAATATTTGTAACACATACTTTTGAAGTTTTGAAGAGACCCCATCTCCCCGTGTAGGAAGAAGTAGGACACTAACAGAGTCCTTCATGTTTCACAAAGCAAGGTCACATACCTCACACCATCCTATGAGATTTTACAGAAGCACCAAGAACAGAAATGCCTCTTCTAGGAGAACACAGCAAAAGATAGAGACTGGATTTCAAGTTTTCTCCAGACCCTGAGACTTTTCCACAGTATCACTTGACAAATCCCAAGTAGACAGCACTCATTTCTCAACAGACAGAAATAGGGCAATGTGCAATCTTGGAATATAAATGAAGTCTTTCTCCTAAGGCTAATGGGCATCTTAATTGATGAGACCTCTTAGGGCCCCCCAATTTTTTTTTCTTAAAACTGCATTATTATTCACGCAGTGTTAAGACTTTTAGGGGACGCCTGGGTGGCTCAGTTGGTTAAGCGGCTGCCTTCGGCTTGGGTCATGATCCCAGCGTTCTGGGATCGAGTCCCACATCGGGCTCCTTGCTCAGCGGGGAGCCTGCTTCTCCCTCTGCCTCTGCCTGCCACTCTGTCTGCCTGTGCTCATGCTCTCTCTCTCTCTCTCAAAAATAAAAAAAAAAAAAAAATTTTTAAAAAAAAAAAAAGAAAAGACTTAGATTTCTAGATTTTAAGTGGGAAATGAAAATTTATCCTAGAGTAACTTAAAAATTTTCAAAATAATATGTATATAGTTTTGAAAACATTCTCAAAACCGATTTTGGAACCAGAAGTTCCTTGGAATATTAAGCAAATAAAATTGGAAAAGACAAGAGATTTTGGGTGGGAAGAGGTGGTTAACTCTCTTGAAATTATAATTAGGCTAAATGACCAGAGAAATATATGATTGATGGCAATTAAATCACAGTGAGTCTCAGTCTCCTTACCTTAGGACATCAGTCAGGACCAGAGCTTTGCTCTGTCTATCACAGGCTTTTTTTGGAATCGTCTTCTAAATGATTGAAAAATAATTTTGTCTTCTTCAGAGAAGAAAGCAAACTAATGTCAGGTTTTAATCTGGAGGACACACACATACACACATACCATCCTCCTACTCATAGATCCTATGGGAATGAGTTTGGTAGACAAATGACCTCTCCAGGCCATTCTCTTTAAAAGTCAATTAAATTTCTATTTTTAAAAGCCTCTTCTCTCTAAAGATCCCTGGGATAGTCTTCAAAATGGTTGTGGAAATATGCCTAGCACATAGTAGATGCTTGTTACGTATTTCTTGTCTTGGCGATTAATACTGGATGGGTTAAAAAGGAGAGAGGGGAGACAGGGAGGCTAGTTAGGTGACTAATGCAACAGTCCAGCAAGGTGATGGGGACTAATTTGGGGGCAGTGGAAAGAAGAGGGCAGACACCAGGGCAACTATACAGGTAGAGCTGACTTCCTTATTGAATGCTTGGTAGATTCCCGCAATCCAGAAAAACCATTGAAGACTCTCCACCAACTTCCTCTATCTATTGCTCTAATTTTACCTACATTACCTATTTCTCTGCTCATTCTCTATGAAAAGATTTGTTATCCTCTAATCATCTAGGAAGTAAAGCTAAACCTCTTAAGTAATTAAAACGAATTATATTCTAATAACATTGGAGACAACTGCTATAGTCTTTATGATATATTTTACAGACAAATCTTTACGTAATATATTCAAGTCTGCATAGGTTAAAAACATATTTAAAGGAAACATTTGTCTTCAAGGAATAACATAAGAAAAAAAAGAAAAAATTCAGACTATCATTTATATGAATTTTGAAGGTGCACATATTCGCCCATTACATTTTGCTACTTTGTGAACTTAAGGAGCATGACTCCTAAGAAGTCTAAGCCATTTTGTTGAGACGGGTTCGTGGGTGAGCCAAACTGGATCCTATACACAGTGTGTCAGTTCCCTTTGAACTTGGGGACAAATGTGGGGCAGAGTCCTTGGTTCCCTCTGTAGACTCATTCTTACATACAGAATTCATAAGTGTCTGCTAGAATTTATCCTCAAAAACTGCATTGTCTTCATCTATTGATGCCTGTGGACTACTCTTTGTCAGGGAGGTGAGACAAAAGGAAGAGGTCACCAGCAACCCTAGGCAGATTCTAAAGAGCTCAGAGAGTTTAAGAAATTAGAACGAGTGTTAGTTCAATTCGATGATCACGTATCAAGTACCTGCTATGTGTTTATTGATGGGCCTTATAAAAATTCTTGCATTCCATTGTTGTCATAAGATTTAAAAAAAATTCCTCTGTGCATTTGACTTGTTTTCAGCATTCCTTCTTTTGATGTCTCCAAGTTGATAAGAAATGTTGCCTCCATTCTCATGAGCAATTAGCAAACGAACTCTCTTGCCTGTTCCCTGTGATCCCTTATGTGTTTTCTTAGCAGCTTGTTTGAGATGTTAAGATAGAGTGCTGTTCTGGAGACAGGATTTCATATCAGGAAGAAATAACTGCTGGAGAACTAATCACTTTTGTTTGGAGTAAAGGGCTGTAGGGTGATGAAAGAAATCAGAGGACAGTTAAGGCTACATAAGGATATTTTTAAATTATGGCTCATGTGCAGAAGCTGAAAAAGTATGTCTGTGCTCCCTTCACTCATGTGACCTGATACTTAATGCCATTGGCTTCAAAGTTGGAAATGACTTTGTCAGTACTTTGCTTCTATTTTGAGGATTTCAACCCATTCTTCTTCTTTATGCTTATATAAAGGAGCCATGGCTCTGCTGGTGGTGGAGGACAGATGAGCTCTCCACCTATGGAAACAAAGCATTTGAAATGTGCTCCAGTGTAGTACCTGGATAAGTCACGTGAGGTCAAGGATTGCAAACAGTTCTTCTTGAGGGCACTCGGGACAAGCCAGAGTGACTCCCTGGTGCCTATGAGGTCCATGTGTATTCCAAGTTCTGGAAATAGAAAGGATTTCAGAAAGTTCTGCCAGACGTCTCATCCTGGCAGGTTTTCCTCTTATTATTCCCCTTGAGGGCCAAGGAGCAACACCCCCTATCACCATACGTAGGTCAGAGGCTGTGCAATCAACAAATCGATCAAATAGGCAACAATTGGCTTTTAGGAACTGACTCCAGGTCTGCAGCAAAGGCTCCTGTGGGGATTATACTCAGCCAAACCTGGCAAGGGCACATTGGGATGGATCTGCCCTGGGACACTGTATTGTTCGAGCTCCCTAATGTTTCTCTGTGAAATGTGCAGGGGTTGTCTTTGACAAGGAAGAATGAATTTGGGGTGGTTGGTGTGAACTCATCATTTCTGGATTCCTCAAGGTTGGAATGATGAAAACCCACATGAAACAACTTTCTTTCTGGATTGGGATATGATGAAGGGGTGGAGGTACTCAGCCATAGTCTCACTGAGAGACTATGAGAGTCTATGAGACTATATTGCCATCCGTACCCATGGTGACCACCACTCATCCATCATGAAGTTCTTGCTAAACCCAGCCACAGAGTTTTCTCAATTCAACATTCCAGGAGTTCTATCAGCATTACTATGTGAAATACAACCTATTTGCCTACATTAGAGAGCTCCAGGTCAGAGTGGCCCTAGAGGGCTTATCCAAAGAAAGCTGTATTTAGGACAGGGCTCCTTAGCTGACCCCTGGGTTGCCCTGGAGAGAACACCAAACCTCTGAATGGTCCAGCAACACAGCCAGGCTTTCAGGAAGTGGTAGGATAAGCAATGCCAACTCTCTTGTTCTCATCTTACATTGTATTAATCATGCTAAGTCTGGATTTATTTCCAGAGAAGAAAAATGCCAACCTTACTTTATTCAGGTTTCATTGTCTCATTTTAGACTGTGCTATATAGTAGAGTCCATAGTTTTTGTTTCAATGAAAAACAACAACAAAAAAAAATGATCATTTGTGACTGGTAACACTCATCACCTCAGGATGTCCTCTCCATGAATATGCTTTTGGGAGCTTCTCTTTCTTTCCTGGAAGTAATTTGATTCATGTAAGCAGGAGTGGCAGAAGTTTTGTGTACAAAGTGTCATGTTGTGGTAACAACATGCATGTAACAAATTCTTATTAAGTGAAAGGGGTGTTCTAGTTGAAGGTCAACAGAGAAGAAGGGTGCAAGTGTCCTGCTTTTCAGAGAATGAAGGTAAACCCTAGCGGATACCACCCCAGTGTGTAACTCTTGTGCAGTATGGGCTACAGTCACTAGGAGAACATAAAGAAGGAGACGCCTGAGGCCCAAGAGCTCAGGAAACCTTTCTCAGAGGAGGGAAGTTGTTCAACATAGATTGTTGTTTCACATGAGACATTCTGGGGATGGGGTGCACGAAAAGAACATTGAACAACTCCAACAACTCAAAGTGTGCATAACAAAGTTGATGGCATTGAAAGAAGCCTGCCCTTGGGGGTCTAACAGTTCATAGCTGAAAAGCTTAGAGGAGAGTCACAGGGAGTAGGCTTCCCCCAGTTATGTTGCAATCCTGGGTTAGTGCTATGTGGAATTGTCTTCACAACCTTTTTGTCAGGTTTGATTTTTGGTTTTGGCTTTTACCCTAAAGTATATTCCCCTGCAACTATAATGCCCTCGGGTCATACCATTTGCCTAGTCCAAATACGAGGGTCCTACTAGTTTTGTAAATGCCTGAAACGTTGCTCAGAACTTGCAGGGAAATAAATCAGAGAGCTGTCTCCGTTGGCCTTTACTCTTGATGTGGCTTGGCTGGTCCCGACTGTAAGCTATGGAAGTTATTCAGGATAAGCCTTGGCAGTCAAATCTGGAAAGCCCAGGGAGCCATTGAGATGATCTTTGCAGAGCTCCCACTGGTCCAGCCAAGAAGAGGACCCCGACTTCGTAGTTTCTGCTTTGGGCGAGGACACACAGCCCCGGTCAGGCATCCAGGGTGGCGATGCAGTGAGTTATACACATAAAGTGAGCACTGGCAGATGCCCCAATACAAGCCCAGAGACTGCTGGGAGGGATTCCACCAAATAGGTCAGGCTGTCCCACAGCCAAGGGCACCTCACAGGGAGTAATTTCGAGGCTTTTCACAATGGCAGGAGTTTGAACCATTTATTTTTCTCTCAGAACAATGCACAAAATTGAGAGGCTTTTTAGTTATTGCCAAGACTTGAGGAATTCCTGTCACCTGGTTCTTTTTCATCTGAGGCTTCTCTTTGCTGAGAATAATCTAGCCCTGCAGGTGGATCTGATGGTTTTTACTTCAGGGTTGAAAGGAAACTAGTATTTGGTTTTATCACTTGTCAAAGCCCACCTAATGTGGGAGCCACTCTGTAAGTAGACCAGCTCTGTAGTACATTCTGGAAAAAAAGCTTTGTAATTGGAGTCCAAAGCCCTGCCTTTAAGCCCCTAGTTCTGCCAAGTATTAAGTATGCACCTTTGGGCAAGTGATTTAACTTCTCCAAAATTCAGTTTCCTCATTCGTGGAAGTAGTCCCTAGCTATAGAAAATAGGAAGATGAGTTTTACTGGTTATTGTCCCAAACTAAAAATGGTTTTGCCAGTGAGATGTCTTTGCTATCTGGCTGATTATGAAGAGATCATGAGCTTCTGCTCCAACCCCCAATTGTCATTTTTGTAAGAGAAGGTCTACAAACTTCTAACGGTTTTTCCTACTTACAAGTAAATAACAGTTTCTCTGCTTTAATCTTTTAAGGAAACATTTTACAACTAATTTTTCCTTTAGGAGTTGTTCATTTTTCCTGCTATGGGACATGATCTATCTCAAAGGAACATTATGGAAAAAATTCTTTTGCCACTGAGCCAGGCATTAAGCTAGGTGCTAAGGACACTGGCCCCATTCTCGAGGATTCTACAGTCTTGAGAGGGAGAGTACCACGTACACAGAAAACTGTTATAGAGTCTAGTAAGGCTGTGATAGATCCATCCACAGGCTACAAGAAAGGAGCCCAGAATATATGTTCCTCTGGTGTAGGTATGCAAAACCTTGGAGGCAGTCTTGCAAAAAAATTTAACTTGAATTTGATCAAGCCCTTGACAATTTACAGGAAATATGAGGGACAGAGGAATGTGTTAAGGATATCCCAGGTACGCAATCAACAAGTTTCCCAGATGGTGGGAAACTCTACAGGACAAAACTCTCTGTTTCTTCAACAACACAAATTGAAAGGAAGAAAAGACAGGGCATCTATAAAGAGATCTCTTACAATTAAAAGTGTGTGGATCCTTTTTTAAAAGAAATTTATTATTTTTTTTCTCCAAGTTTTTATTTAGATTCTAGTTAGTTAACATACAAAGCAATATTGGGTTCAGGTGTAGAATTTAGTGATTCATCACTTTCATATAACACCCAGTGCTCATCATAACAAGTGCCCTCCTTAATGCCCAACCCCCATCTAGCCCATCCCACCACCTCCCCTCCATCAACCCTCAGTTTGTTCTCTATCATTAAGAATCTCATATGGTTTGCTTCCCTCTCTCTTTTCTCCCCTCTTCTCAAATGTTTGTTTTGTTTCCTAAATTCAACATACGAGTGAAATCATATGATATTTCTCTTTCTCTGATTGATGTATTTCACTTAGCATAATACATTCTAATTCCATACACATTCCTGCAAATGACAAGATTTCTTTTTTTAATGGCTGAATAATACTCCATTGTATACATATACCACATCTTCTTTATCCATTCATCAGTTGATGGACATTTTGGCTCTCTCCATAGTCTGGCTATTGTTAATATTGCTACTATAAACACTGGAGTGCATCTGCCCCTTCGGATCTGTATTTTTGTATCCTTTGGGTAAAAACTTAGTAGTGCAATTGCTGGGTCATAGGGTAGCTCTATTTTTAACTTTTTGAGGACCCTCCATACTGTTTTCCAGAGTGGCTGCACCAGCTTGCATTCCCACCAACAGTGTAAGAGGTTTCCCCCTCCTCCACACCCTCACCAATATCTGTTGTTTCCTGTGTTGTTAATTTTAGCCATTCTGACAGGTGTGAGTTTTGATTTGTATTTCCCTGATGCCGAATGATGTGGAATGCTTTTTCCTGTGTCTATTGGCCATCTGGATGTCTTCTTTGCAGAAATGTCTGTTCATGTCTTCTGACCATTTCTTAACTGGATTATTTTGGGGGGAGGTGTGTTGACTCTGATAAATTCTTTTTTTTTTTTTTTAAGATTTTATTTATTTATTTGAGAGAAAGACAGTGAGAGAGCACATGAGAGGGAAGAAGGTCAGAGGGAGAAGCAGACTCCCTGTGGAGCTGGGAGCCTGATGCAGGACTCGATCCCAGGACTCTGGGATCATGACCTGAGCCGAAGGCAGATGCTTAACCAACTGAGCCACCCAGGCACCCTGATAAGTTCTTTATAGGTTTTGGATACCAGCCCTGTATCAGATATGTCATTTGCAAATATCTTCTCCCATTTCATAGGATGCCTTTTAGTTTTGTTGATTGTTTCCTTCACTGTGCAGAAGGTTTTTATCATCTTGATGAGGTCCCAATAGTTCAATTTTGTTTTTGTTTCCCTTACTTCCAGAGACGTGTCTAGCAAGAAGTTGCTGAGGTCAAGGTCAGAGGTTGCTGCCTGTGTTCTCCTCTAGGATTTTGATGATTTCCTGTTTAGATATTTCATCCTAAAATGTGTGGATTCTTACTTGGACCCAGATTTCAATAAAATATCTTTAAAGAATAAAAAAGATTATTATAGGAAAATTGGGGAAATACAAACACCGATGAGGTAATTGGTACCAACAAATTGTTGATGCAAGATTATAATGATGATAAAATGATTTTGTTTATAAAACAGATCCTTGTCATTTAGACAACACATTAAAATATTTATGGATGAATTAATATGAATCTGTAATTCTGCTTTGAAATGATCCTGGGAAAGTGGCAGCCGTAACTGAGAGTATAGAAGAAAGAAAATGGAATCTGAGTAGATAAATGTTGAAGCTGGTTGTTGGTTAAATAGGTGTTTATTATGTCATTCACCCTGTTTTTTTCATATGTTTGACATTTTCAAAATGTCAAAAACCTAAGGAGAGCAAGGTTAACTGCATCACAGACTACTGGGCTATCCAGTTACTTTCTGAGAGCAAAATGGGCTTAGGTTAGTGGGCAAAGCTACGATGTATCAGCCTTGTTATTTACAGACACTAGAAAGTGAATGTCAATGGTGCTATTACAGGTCCTTGGCTGGGGCAACTTTAACGCCATGTTTGAGGAGGGAGCCAGACAGTTTCAGATGAGTGTTGGGGAGGAGAGGAAGACAATGAATGTAGACTTCTCTTTTCAGGAGTGGGGAAGAGAAGGATTCAATTTCGAAGGGAATTTGGATTAAAATAGGTTTTTTCCCCAAAATAGAAATAATTGAAGCCATTGCAAATGTGGATAAGAGACAGCAGACAGGCAGAGGGGGTCTAGGGGGAGACATAAGGAGTGGAGTCACATCACAGAGGAAACTGGAAGAAGGAAGCATGAAAGGCTCAGGGTCTGAAAACACTGGCAAGCACTTAAGAGAGGTGTTGCGGACTTTACCTCACAGCAAATCAGAATTTTATACTACATGTGTGGGTTTGGTAATATCAGAACTGACTTGCAATAATTTACACAAAAGATAATTTACTAGAGGACTCACTCCGTGGCTGCAGTGTGGAAACTGGCAGGAGAGATGCACCCTGACTGTGGAAAGGGGTCCATGCCAGGAACTGGGCCCACATTGCTGTCCCTTGTCTCTGTGAATCTCTGCACACACGTTCTCTCCATGAGCTGGTGTGGACTATGGCCACTCCACACTTCCCCAGAATACGAGTCCTAACTGCCCATGACAAACAAAATGTTCCATCATGTTACAAATTCCCAGGAGACTCAGTGTAATTGCTCTTCTAATCTAATCAACTATAACCAAGAAGCAAGATCATAAAATAGGAAAAGGCAACTGGAGGCCCTCGAATTTGGGTAGAGAGGGAAACAACAGTGAAAGGAGACAGGCTAGAAGCCCAATGCAGTAGTTTCCACTAGAGGCTGAAATGTAAAAATAAACCATGACCACATAGTTATGTAGCTGGAAAGGGAGAAGGATTTTAATCGCCTTCCAGATAATTGTGCGTATTCTCTGATACTATAACAAAACTTGACAAGTGGTATGTTTTTAAAGATTGGTCCTAACATGGAACATGAAATTAGTACAAAAAAAGATGCACATTCAAATAGAAACACAGATGAAAGATATGATGAGGCAACTGACCCAAGAAGAAATGTGAATAGCAAATAAACATAAAAACTGTTTCAAATTGAGTACTAGTCTTTAAAACAAAAATTAAAGCTATGAGCTATCCCTATGACTCATCAGACTGAAAAACAGGTGAAAAAGAATGATAATCCTGTGTTGGTGTGAATGTGGACAAACAGGAACTTGGGGACTGTATTCATTTTCTATAACTACTAAAACAAGTTACCCCAAACTTAGTGGCCTAAAGCAACACTGATATATTCTCTTAGGGTCCTGAAGACCAGAAGTGTGAACTAGGTCAGCAGAGCTATGTCCCTTTTGGAGGCTCCAGGAGAGAATATCCTTGAGGATATTGGCAAGTGACTGGATCCTGGAACCAGGTGAGAGAGGGAACCAAAAGAAGTCAGGTGGGCTCTGATGAACCAGGAAAGAATGGATGGCTGTTCTGTTCTAGCAGCTGAGGTCCTGCCCTCCATTGCTGCCCCACATGTGAACCTGATGCCCACTGAGACGAGGTCTCCCCTGCTTTCATTCATAGACACACTTTCAGGCTCAAGGTGTCTCACAGAACCAGTGTCTTCTCACTTGGAGGCCAGTGCTTCCTTTTTCAGATTCTCAAACACAGAATTTCTTAGCATTCACCTTTCTCAAGGGCTTGATTTATTGTCACAATACAATGGTGTTGTGCAGAGAGGCAAGGAGCTGGTATCATCTTCCACACTGCAAAGGTTCTCGCCAATCCTGGGATGACCAAGGTCACATACACACGGACACACGTGCATACTTGTTCTCTGGAAAAGCACCTCATCACAGATTTACAGCCTATGGTTACCCTTGAATAAACACAGTCTCCAGGAGCTGTTCAGGGAAGCAGGGAGAGAGGAGGTAGATTCCTCATTTTATCACTTGCATCACTGGATTGGGGCAATTACTTTAATCCCCATGATAGGAACATATTCATAGTTCCATGTTTGTACAACTCTTCCATCTACTTAAATGGATATCCAAGGACGCTATTAGTCAATATCTAATTTAACAGTTTTATAAAGAAGACAGTAATGAAATGAACCCAAGCCAAATAAATGGCCTCCTATAAATGGTATCTCCAATACCTTCAGCGACCAGACAGATAATGTATGATGCTATTGTAGTTTTCTTTAAAGAGAGCACCGAAGCAACTTCATCTCTAACACCCTCCCTAAGGTGGCTAAGTAATGGTGGATAAGAATATATCCCCACTGGGTATTCAATAATTCATTCTTCGACCTTAGATAAATACATTCTTGTTTCATGGATCTTAAAAAAGCCTTTGCTTGGAACTAAAATCTGACCAACATCCTATAGCAGGGATGATTCCTGAAGGATTACTGGGGCTTCTTTGAAAACTTACCCACGTATAACCAGTGAAATTTCACTTGCATTGAAATACATTCGCAGGGAATAAAAGAATGCAAATGAGATTGAATCAGAAGCACCGTATTTCCTGTTTCAAAAAACTATGTTTTAGAAGTGCTTTGCTTTTCAAAACAGGCAAATGAGGACACTCACACATCCAAACACTGAAGCATTGGCAAAGCCTGTTGCTTCTTTTGTGACTATTTATTTATTTATTTAGCATTTATTTACTTCTCTCTGGCAGAAAAACTGCAACCTGTATATTTGAAGACTGGAGCAAGAACCAAGATACAGGGGGAAAAAAATTAAGACTTTGTGGAGAGAAGGTTGTGACTCCCTCCAGAGTCAAGGAAGAGACTGTGACGCAGGCTGTCATGGATAGAGCCGTGCCTGAAAGCTCCGCCGTGGGGTCCCATCAGCATTTGGACTTGTTCCATTCCCACCAGCTTTCCCTCCTCCCATGCTTCCAGCTCCCCACCCCACCCTTCATCCACCAATCCCCAACCCCACCCACATCCCCATTTCTGGTTCTCTGTGTCCTGGCACAGTCTGGGAGCACTGCTGAAGTTATATCTGGTGTCTCTGTCTTCCAGGACTTGGCTGACTCCTCCAGGGAGCCCTCCCTGATGTCCTCCTCTAACAGAGCTGCTGTTTTCTGCATGACCTAATGCCTGTTTAATGTCTGTGAAATGGAAAGGACATATGGCTCTCCCAGCAGAGGCAGAGGATACTGGAAGGGAATGTGTGGGCAGCTGGCAGAGGAGGCAAGGGGTACCCAACACAAAAGCCTGAAGAACTGACTGAAACCTCACCCTCTCTGTGATTGGAGGTCCAGTCCCCTCCCCATGATCTGCTCCTGTACCTCAGTTTGCTACTGGAAGCACATAGGATGCTCAAACAAACATTTGTTGAATGGATGAACTGGTGGGAAGAAACCACGGAAGCAGAGGGGAATCTGAAAGCTGCAGGTCTCAATGTCTGCTCTGTAAAATGGGCTTACACATACACTGCCAGAGATTTCAAACAGATGGGGAGGGTCTTGCCTGGGGGTCTCCTCTTCCCTCAGGGCTTAGCTGAGGTATTGCCTACCCCAGGAAGCTTTCTTCAACCCTCCACTTTGCCAGACACAAAATTCATGGTCCCTGATGGCTTGTGGAGGGAAGACCATGCATAAGCCTGTTTCTTGGAGGGTAGTTATTGGTATGTTTCCCTCAAATCAGATAACTGTGGAATGTAAAATGTTCTTTGCTTTTCTTTACATATTCTTCGTTTTTGCTTCTACTCAACAGAAAAATGAGATTTACATCCTGAAAACCCCTCAAGATGGACCAAATTCAGAAAGATCCACTGCAAAACCATAAGAGTCTGTAAAGTGGGGTGGCCTCGTGGGCTTTGCCTTTTTTTTTAAACCTTTTAAAATTAAAGGCAATTTTCAAAAATTCTTTTAAAATGTCTTTTTCAATAAAAAGGTGTCCCTGCTGGAGGTGGGAATCTGTCTTCAAGAATATTTGAAGAATATATCCTGGGGCAGACCTTCCTTTTGTTCTATAGGAATATTTCCTGAGACAGACCTTCCTTTTGTTCTATAGGAAACCACACCTATAAGCCAGTCTGGTTGTAAATCTAATAAGACGCTTCATTGTTTTGAGGCAAAGTCCCACTGAAAGCCCCAAACCAATAAAGTGACGCTACTGCAGGTGTTTCAGAAAGGGCACTTTTTTCCTAATTTTTACAGAAGTTCCAGAGAAGCTTGGGTTCCTGAGAGACATTATACCTACCACCAGGCCAAGCTGAAGACCTAGGGATCTGATCTTCTCTTCACCCGTTACCAGAGGAAAGATTATGGAGAGGAAATACACTGGGGTTGGTTTAGAAGTACTGGACTACTTGATTCTGTTCCGCACACATGGTCTTAAGCTTGAAGAATTGTGTAGTCAACTGTTGAGTGTGTCTTCTCTAAGAAATGGTGGAAAGAGGTGGAGTGGGCAGACCACATGTTGCAGTGGAAGGTGGCCATTGTCCTAAACAAATGGGTACCCCTACTGGGAATCATCCTGGAATAGGAAAGGAAATGGGTCTGGGGAAGAACTGGAGAAGTGGTCTCTGGGACCATGAGCCTGGATCTCAGGCTAAAGAACATGGGCAAAGATCCTTGCAAGATGGCAGCAGTCTCAGGATCAAAGAGGAAGAATGTCAACAGAGGATGACCTATAGAAGGGTAGGATAAGGACTTAAGAGTAGTGATAGTTGGATACTTTTTGACCATATCACAGTCCATTCAGTAATCTCCAAACCTGTGATGAAGTTAAAACAACAACAACACAACCTTATTTAGTTATGCTGTGGAGCAATACAGAAGATCCCTGCACCCATGTGTGGGGTGCAGGTGTAAGGGAGAAGCCATGACAGCCTGGACAAGGCATTACATGAGAGGGGAGCAGCAGTGTGGGAAAAATGGCTGGCTAAGAGGAAAAAAGCAGTGGAGACATTTTTGTGGGACACATGCAAATTCTTCGAGACATCAGAAATACTTTGGTGAGGGCAACCAGATAAAAAAGCAGTGGAGACATTTTTGTGGGACACATGCAAATTCTTCAAGACATCAGAAATACTTTGGTGAGGGCAGCCAGATAACCTGAACTTCATACAGTTGTTCAGGGAAGGAGCTTGGATTAAATTAATTGGTATGAAAGGAAAGGTTACCCTTGAAAGGTTAGGGGTTGTGAGGGCATATAAGATGTACAGGGAAGAATGAATGGCCAGAAGGGAAAAGAACAAGGTATTGCTGACTCTGTAGTGCCCCCCCATATTTCTCCCTCAGCCTTTACACAGAAAAGCTGACGTTTCATTCCCAAAAAAGGAAAAATATTTTGCTAGATATACTCTTATTTCCATTTTTTTCTCTGTTGTGATTGAAATACCAATTAATTAGAAACAATTGCATAAGAACAACTGATACTCAGATCCTTTAAGAATTAAATGTATTTTAAAATTGAATATATTCTTCCAATACACATGCAAAGACAGAAAAACAAACCAGATTTTGCATTTTTATCACTCTTTTGATATTGACTAGTTACCTACCTATTTTCCTAGCTTCCAGACATTTTAACTGAAATGCCTACAAAAAGCCAATACTGCCTATTGTTAAAATTAAATTAAATTAAATTAAATTAAAATCTCACTTCAGAAAATTGCATGTTATTTTATTTTAAATAAACCTGCATATTTCCAGATGGTCAGGTCTAACCCAAGCAGAAAGAGTTTTATTAAAATAATGCATAAAGTCTGAGGAAAACAAATAAGATCTAAAAGCAAGAAGAATAATTTTTAGAATTACTGATACATAATTTCCCTGGGATTCTAGTGATCTGAAGTAATCTAAGGAAATGTTTACTTTGGTCAACTTGCAACTTAATATTAACATAACTATGTGGATTTGAAGTGTTAGAACTGAGTCAATAAAAGAAACATCTGTGATAAAGTCATGGATATAATATTCCCACTGCAGTGAACAACATATAGAGAACTTCATACTAAAACAACCACTGCTAAGCACTATAGTGAATGTTCATTTCTATTTGTCTGCAACAAACACAATTTAATATAAGCTGTGCATTTTAGAAAACTAATACTTTTAATAGATCTAAAAGCAAGAAGACCGTGAAACCACCAAAACTGATATGCAAATTGGTCCATAAATGTACTCAGTATTTAGTGAGTACCTACTATGCAAGGGCACAGAACTAGATGCTGGAGTTGAAGATGGGTGTAGGACATATGTCATTTCTGCCTCACAAAGCTGATTGTGTAACCTGACCTTAAAGAGATCCATGTCACAAGTTACACAGAAGTGTCTGACCCAAATGTGGGTCTTACGAGGAGGAAGCATCAGTGAAGAGTGAGCAACCATAACACCCTAACCTAAGTATAATTGGAGTCCCTGAGCAAGAAAGGGAGATGTAGAAAATACTTGAAGAAATAATGGCAAGTTTTTCTTAACTATTCGATGAAACTATAAACACACAGATTCAAGACATTCAACAAATCACAAGTGCAAGAAATATGGATAAAACCACACAAGGCACAAAATTTTCAAGAAAGCAATGATAACACAATGGTGGTGGGTAGGGGGAAGGCAGCATTACATATAAAGCTAAGAAAGACAGCAAATTGGTTGTCAGAGACCAGGCAAGCAAGCAGAGAGTAAAGCAACGTCTTTAAAATACTGGGGGGCCGGGGGGGATAAACTGAGTATAATTCTATTTCCAATGAAAATATCTTTCAAAAATGAAGGCAAAATACATTTTCAGACATATAAGGGCTGAAATAATTTATCACCCAGAGAGATGCACTACACATATGTTGAAAAAAGTCCTCCAGGCAAATGAAAAATTATATTAAATGGAAGTCTGAATGTACACAAAGGAATGAAGATTTTTGGAAACGATAGATATGTGACTAATAATAATTTTCTTGTTAATTAAATCTCATTGAAAGATAAGTGAACTGTGAAAAGAAAAATAATAAATTTGGAACATATAAAATATTTAGAAATTAAAATATATGATAACAATAGCATAAGGAAAAGGAGGGGTGGATGGAAATACATAGATACATTGTTCTTATATTTGACATGAAATGATATAATGTCACTGTAAGGTAGACTCTGATAAGTTAATGTTGTATACTATAGACCCTAAAGCAAGCACTAAAAACACAATATGAAGTTATAGCTAATGAGCTAACAAAGGAGAACATGGAATCACTAATAAAAAATTTGTCCAAAAGAAGGTAGAGAAGGAAGAAAAACAGGAGAAAAGAACAGAAGGAACAAATAGTAAAAGCAAGAGGATAGATTTAGACATTACCACATCAACAATCTATTAAATTTAAATGGTATATACATTCTAAATAAAAGGCAGAGATTGTCAGATTGGATTAAAAAAAAAAAAAGGAAAACCCCCAAACCCAATTATATACTGCCTATAAGAAACACATTTTAAATATAGACACAAATAGGTTAACATAAAAGGATGGGGGAAGCTATGCCATGCTAACAAAAGTCAAAAGATAGCTGGAGTGGCTGTGTTAATACCAGACAATGTATATTACCTGGGATAAAGCAGATGATTTAATTATGATGAAAGAATAAATTTATTAAGAGGGAAGAAGGGAGAGGATGGAAGAAGAAAAGAGGACATCTATTTCATCTGGTCCCTTGAATTCAGCTAGTTATCTATCAAATCGTTCTGAACACCTGTAAATTCAACCTGAGTTCTAAGAAAAGAACTGCTGTAATTCTATAAATAGAAAAGCGACCACTTTTCGTAAGGTAGGAGGTGCAGAGACATGAATCTGAGGGCTGTATCAGAAGATACTCTCAAGATACTAGCCAATAGAATCCAACAGTACATTAAAAGGATTATTCACCATGACCAAGTTAGATTTATTCCTGGGCTGCAAGCATGGTTCAACATTCACAGATCAATCAACATGATACATCACACTAATAAAAGAAAGGACAAGAACCATATGATCCTTCCAATTGATGCAGAAAAAACATTTGACAAAATACAGCATCCTTTCTTGATTAAAACTCTCCACATTGCAGGGATAGAGGAAACATAACTCAATATCATAAAAGCCATCTATGAAAAACCCACAGCCAATATCATTCTCAGTGGGGGAAAAACTGAGAGCTTTTCCCCTAAGGTGAGGAACATGACAGGGATGCCCACTCTCACCACTGTTGTTCAACATAGTACTAGAAGTCTTAGCCTCAGCAATCAGACCACAAAAATAAAAGTCATTCAAATTGGCAAAGAAGTCAAGCTCTCACTCTTTGTAGATGACATGATACTTCATGTGGAAAACCCAAAAGACTCCACCCCAAAATTGCTAGAATTCATACAGGAATTCAGCAAAGTGGCAGGATATAAACTCAATGCACAGAAATCAGTTGCATTTCTGTACACTAACAATGAGACCCGAAGAAAGAGAAATTAAGGAATAGACCCATTTACATTTGCACCAAAAACCATAAGATACCAGGGAATAAACTTAACCAGAGAGGTAAAGGATCTGTACTCTAAACTATGGAACACTTAAGAAAGAAGCTGAGGGAGACATGAAGAAATGGAAAAATGTTCCATGCTCATGGATTGGAAGAATAAATATTGTTAAAATGTCTATGCTACCCAGAGCCTTCTATACTTTTGATGCAATCCCTATCCAAATACCATCGATATTTTTCACAGAGCTGGAACAAATAATCCCAAAATTTGCATAGAGCCAGAAAAAAAACCCAAATAGTCAGAGGAATGTTGAAAAAGGAAACCAAAGCTGGGGATATCACAATTCCAGACTTCAAACTATATTACAAAGCTGTAATCATCAAGACAATATGGGACTGGCACAAAAATAGACACATAGACCAATGGAGCAGAATACAGAACTCAGAAAGGGACCCTCCACTCATGGTCAACTAATCTTTGACAAAACAGGAAAGAATTTCCAAAAGAAAAAAAGACAATCTCTTCAACAAATGATGTTGGGAAAATTAGACAGCCACATGCAGAAGAAGGAAACTGGGCCATTTTCTTACACCATACACAAAGATAAACTCAAAATGAATGAAAGACCTAAATGTGAGACAGGAGTCCATCAAAATCCTAGAGAAGAACACAGGCAGCAACCTCTTTGATCTTGGCTGCTGCAACTTGCTAGACATGTCTCCAAAGGCAAGGGAAACAAAAACAAAAAATGAACTCTTGGGACTTCATCAAGATAAAAAGCTTCTGCAAAGGAAAGGAAACAGTCAACAAAACAAAGAGGCAACCCACAGAATGGAGAAGATATTTGCAAATGACATTACAGATAAAGGGCTGTTATCCAAGATCTATAAAAAACTTAGCAAACTCAACACCCAAAAAACAAAGAATCCAGTCAAGAAATGGGCAGAAGACATGAACAGACATTTCTCCAAAAAAGACATCCAAATGGCCAACAGACACATGAAAAAATGCTCCATATCACTCGACGTCAAGGAAATACAAATCAAAGCCACAACGAGATACCACCTTACATCTGTCAGAATGGCTAAAATTAACAAGTCAGGAAACAACAAATGTTGGTGAGGTGTTACACTGTTACACTGTTGAGGTGTTACACTGTTAGTGGGAATGACAACTTGTACACCCATGCCGGAAAACAGTATGGAGGTTTCTCAAGAAGTTAAAAATAAAGTTACAGTAGGACCCATCAAATGTTCTACTAGGTCTTTACCTCAAAGATACCAAGGTAGTGATCCAAAGGGGCACCTGCACTCCAATGTTTATAACAACAATGTCCACAATAGCCAAATGGTGGACACAGCTGAGATGCCCATTGACCGATGATGGATAAAGAAGATGTAGTATATATACAATGGAATATTACTCAGCCATCAGAAAGGATGAATACTTACCATTTACAATGACATGGATGGAACTGGAGGGTATTATGCTGAGCAAAATAAGTCAGTCAGAGAAAGACAATTATCATAAGGTTTCACTCATATGTGGAATATAAGAAACAAAACAGAGGATCATAGGAGAAGGGAAGGGAAACTGATGGAAAGTAATCAGAGACAGATACAAACCACAAGAGACTCTTAACTATAGGAAACAAACTGAGGGTTGCTGGAGGAGAGGTTGGTGGGGAGATGGGGTAATTGGGTGATGAGCGTTAAGAAGGGCACATGATGTGATGAGCCCTGGGTGTTACATACAACTGATGAATCATTGAACTCTACATCTGAAACTAAGGATGTACTATATGTTAGCTAATTGAATTTAAATTTTAAAAAAGAGGGAATAATAATCCTGAGCACTTATGTACTAATAACAGAGTTTCAAAACACATGACAAACACACACACAGAATGAGAGTACCAAAGAGTAATCCACAATTTCAAAGATTTAAACGATACCAAACACCAACTTGACCTGATGGACACTCGTATAACACTGTACCCATGATCAGCAGAGTAGATTTCTTTTCAAGTGCAGAGTATTTACACAAAATATTTACCGAGATATGCCATATTTAGGACCATAAATCAAGGCTTAATAGACCTTAAATCATTCAAGTTACATAACATATGTTCTCTGTTTGTGGTAGAATTAAATGATGAATAAATAGCTGAAACTATCTGGGGAAATCCTCAAATATTTGGAAGCTAAATAACATACTTCTAAATAACCATGAGCTAAATGAAAAGTCAAAAGGAAAATTAGAAAGTATTTTGAACTGAATGAAAATGAAAGCGCAGCATTTTAATCTTGTGGGAGATGGCTCAAATAGTGCCAAAAATGAAGTCTACAACCTTCAGTGCCCATAAAAGAAAGAAGAGATCTCTAAAACAGATGTCTTCAGTTTCCACCTTAAAAAAAGAAATACAAGTGTAAGAGTAAGCAGAAAAAATAATAAAGATCAGAGTGAAAGCCAATGAAATAGAAAACAGTACATGGGGCACCTGGGTGGCTCAGTGGGTTAAAGCCTCTGCCTTCAGCTCAGGTCATGATCCCAGGGTCCTGGGATCGAGCCCCACATCAGGCTCTCTACTCAGCAGGGAGCCTGCTTCCCCCTCTCTCTGCCTGCCTCTCTGCCTACTTATGATCTCTGTCTGTCAAATAAATAAATCTTAAAAAAAAAAAAAGAAATAGAAAACAGTACAAAAACATCAATAAAACCAAAATTCAGTTCTTAAGAAGATCAACAAAACTAATAAACCTCTAGACCAATCAGGAAAAGTTGAGCTGTAACTTACCTATATTAGGAAAAACAGAAGTGACATCACTGTAGACACTACATCACTATGAATACTACATGTATAGACACTACCCACAAAAATATTATGAAACATTTTGTCAATAAATTTGATAACTTAGAAGAAACAGACAAATTCCTTCAAAGACACAAACTACCCAAGTTCATTTAAGGATTAGCTAACCTGAAGAGTTCTAGATCTAGGTAAAGAAATTGATGTTTTATTTAAAAATACACCCAAGGACCAGCAGAAGGGTGGTTTAATATTTGCAAAATGTTACCTATTACATTATACATAGTCTAATCTTAAGTGTGTTTTTAAAATGCATCAAAAAAGGACTAGCTGGAAATACCAAAATATTAACAGTGGTTTTCACGACTAAGGCATGACTAGAAGATTCCATTTTCTCTTGCCTAGATGTCTATATTTTACAAAGCTTCTACAGTGAGTGTTTACTACTCATACACACAGAAAAAAAATATTTTTTTTATTTTATTAAGTGGTATATATGAATTTGAGATGATGTCTATTTGAAGAGAAGGTATCATCCCTTGAAAACATAAGTCCCTGGAAAGTGCTTGACATAGTAAGCATAATTTCCATCCTGATTCATATGGGAGAGATACACGTTTACAAAGCATTGTTCTCTACCACAGCGTCTTCTCCAACTGTTAAAAATTAAACCTCAATTCAGTTTAGATTTGGCTCTTTTATGTGAGGGAAAAAAATGGTTCTTGAATAGAGATTCTTAAACACAATTCCCAAAGAAGTGGCAGGCAGGCTAAGTTCAAGGTTCCTTTCTTGTTTCTTGTGCCCCTCTGCTTATAGAATCAATGAAATGCCAGATTTTGGATAATCTATCTTGGAGTGAAAACACAATTATCAGTGAGGCTATACATGTGACATTTGAATAAACAGGAACAGATAGAAGGAAGTTCCCACTGCTGTTGGTGAACTGGATGTCCTAGTGAGCCTGCCACGTACCCTGGTTTGATAAGCTACTGACTGAAAACCTTGGTCTGTGTGGCTGCTGTGGTCAGAGGTCAAAGTAAGATGGACAAGGGAAATGCTTTCTTCATACCTGATAACACTCACTTTTCTCCTTTCCCTTCATGTCCTCAAAAGACTATCAAGGTAAATTTTTGGTTTGGTCCTAGAAGAGTATTTCGTCCCAACCAAGCAAACAGTCAACTATTTTTACGTTAATAAGACTTGGTAAAAACTGCCCATCAAATCTTCATAAGGGTCTTTGGAGGCAAGGAATACCGGTGACAGCTTGAATATAGGAATAGTCTTGGTCACCTAGTAGTTCTGGAGCCTCATGGTGTCAGAGTATTTGCATATCTACTATCTCCTTCACAAGATCCCCTACCCCTTTCCTTCTCCTTGCTTTTATTCAAATTATAACAAATAGAAGATGCAGAATATATTAGCCATGGGGTATGACATGGAGTATGTGCTCAGCTCTCTACCCTAATGAGCTCTGTCCTTAGGCAAGTCATCGATCCTCTCTAGTCATCAGATTACTAAGATAAAGTGAGGATTTAGAGTAGATGATGTTCCCTTTCCCTTCTATCTCCAAGAGTCAGAGACACTGAGTATTTGAGATTTGATCCTTGGGGGTAATTATGACCCCATTCAGGCTTCAGATTCAATTATTCTGCTCAATTGCTCTTTCTTAATAATAAACAAAACAAGACAACTCAGACAAATTTTCAGGTTAAGTTTCAGCATTACCCAACAGTCTTCCTCTCAATTTCTTATTAAATACCCATGAATATATACACAAAATTAAAAATCTGGCACCAGCTTTGTAAACTAAAAATAAGAGGAGATTTGTCAAAGTTCAGAGGGACTTTCCACTAACTGCATCATTAGTGGGAGGGATTGAGAAACACATTCGTGGGTGGTACAAACACTACCCTTTGAACCAGAACAACAAGAACAACCCCCAAAGCAAGAGGAAGACTTTGACTCTCCCCCACTGCCTGCCCTTATCTCCAGGACAAGGTAATGCACTGGCCAGAGAAAGTAGAGTTGTCATCTGAGCCAGCCAAAGTCATGACCTCCCTTTCTTCTCAATCAGCAATTCTATTTTGATGTCCAAGTAGAAACTACATCTCCCAGGGTGCAGCTCAACTCAACTTGAAATAGAGGAAGTTGAGTAATAGGGTGATGAATATACCAAGTAAGAACAGGACAACAATTACACTCACAACTGTGTGTGGGGGTGTTGGGCAGGGGTCGGAGTGCTGCATTTCATGGACACTCTCACAGGAATCACACTTCAATCACTGTCAGAAACCCCAGATCCTCCCAGCAGATGTATCCTGATAAGGTATCATATACAGGACCTTTACCCCACTTTGGCTAAATGTGGGATGGAGAAACTGCCAGTTCCAGAGTGAGCAGTGAGGGAGACTAAGAACAGCTCACTCACCTTCCCTGCCGGTCACCCAGTACTGACATCTGTGAAATTATTCAGGAACAGTAGAGGAAAGCTATTTATTCTGAAGAGTCAAGGGAATGCATATTTTTAAAAAATGATTGTCACAAAAACAAGTAGAGTAACTCTATTTTAAAACATTGACTTTAGTGTTTTTTACTGGCTAAATAGTCTCAGGCTCTTTTGGTGTTTGGGAGCCATTTCCTGGTGATCCTGCCCATAGGAGTTGTTTTGATCATAGCTTTTTGCAATAATTATCCAGGAGACTGGATTTATTAGTGTAACCATTTCACCTTTAATGGTTCTGTCAACTGGAATATAGCAGACATAATTTGTCAACTCTACAATTGGATCTATTCTTAATTTGAAAGTAAAAACCAATGGAAATCCCTGATGAGGTCAATAATGCATTAGACACAGCACAGAATGTTACCAGAAGGATTTTGTTCTGGTTTCTCTACAATTGGTCATATAGAAAGAATGACTATAATAGTCTAAACTGTTATATTATTGCAACCAAACTGGTGCTAGAAAGGTTTGGAGTCTAGATAGTTTCTTATAAAACAAATATTTGATTCAATGAAAGACAATTTAGAATTTGCCTACTTTTTACTTTACCATCAAGACAGCAGATAGCTGTATTTAAAAATCCTTCATTTCATCCCCTAAATTTAGATAACATAACATGTTAGGAATGTGAATAATTAAGAGACCTCCTCCTTTTCTGTACTTTTGAATGCTTTCACTGTAGGAATCCAGCAGCTGAGGCATTAGAGGTCATAGCTAGCCCTGGTTGAATGTACACCGCTCATTTGACCATGTGGTCTACACCATGCTCAGCTTTTCATATACATCTCCTCATATAATCTTGATGAACATTCTAGGAAACATGTATGTGATAATCCCCATTCTATACATAACGGATGCAAATATCAAACATCCTTGCTTGAGAATATTCTTTGAGAAAGAAAATCTGTAATAGTGCAAATGTATTGGTTCATAAATACTACGGTAAGTTAAATCTTATGTGTGATCAAGAGTTTATAACATTAATTAGGCAAAATCCACAAATATTTATTGTGTCTCCACCAAGACAATTACCTAGGCAATTAGGGATATAGCAATGGACAAAACAAATAATACTGTCACAATAAATATAAGTCATCATAGGCATAGGTCATAAATAAATATGAACAAACTGTAGTTTCTATGAGTAAAATGAAACATGATAAGAGATCTAATGGTCAGGGATATGCAGAGGGCAGAAATGGTAGCTGTGGATCATTTCTCTGAGGAGATCTTTTTAAGCTGAGAACTTAGAAGTGAGGGAGTGAGACATGTGAAGTGTGGGGTAAAGGATTCCAGACAGAACAAAGAGCAGTTGCAAAGCCCCTGGGGTGAAAACAGACTTGATAAGTTCAAGGACCAGAAAGAGGGCCAGGGAGGTTGGATCTAAATCAGCAGTAGGAAGCCTAAAGAAAGTTTGGAATTTATCGTGTGTGAAATAATAAATTTGCTTGGTTTTTATCCAAATCTCTGTCCTCTTTATCCTGGGCACATAGCCAGACCAAATGACACAGTATGTATTGCACCTTGATGTGTCCTATGAATGAGTACCGACCAATAGAACATGAGTGGAAGTGATGTGCTCCACTTCCAGGACTGGCCAGTAAAAATCATTCACACATGCATCTCTGTACCATTTTCTTGTTCTCTATCTTTTCTTCTTGTTCTCTGGGAAACTTTAAATCCATATGTTAAAGATAATAGAGCCACCGTAACCTGGATCCCAAATGACCACATTGAAAAATGTCCAGTCAACAACCAGCTCACTCTCCCAAAATTCCTATTGTTGGGTCCATGGTCAAAGGAGCGAAACTGATACAAAGTGAAGGTCAAGCAAAGCTTTATTTTGCGCCAAGCATCGAGAATCAAACTGACTGGCCAGGGCCGTCTCTTGCAAAGAGGCGACCCCTCCCAGCCTCACAGACTAACTTTAAAGAGTAAAGGCCATATGGTTGAGCCTGGCCACACACAGGTGGCCAATTGAATTACAATTCACCCTATAGTAGCTATTTGAACTAGCCTATCACTCTGGTCAGAATTGGCACCCAAAAGGCAGGGCCCACATTCTTGGGTGGTTAGGGAGGTGCTTTCCTGATTGGATGTCTCCACCTGACTTAATTCATCCTTGTATTCTGGGATCTCTTACCTCCCCCTGACCTGACACGTCCTGGTATATGGGCTCTATTATTAGGGGCTGGTCAGTCATATTTTACTGGTTTCCCAGATTTGTTTCTAAGTAAATTCCTCTGGGGGTTGGGGGCAGCATCAATCTAAGTTTACTGCATAAACAACAAAATGGCTTGCTCTGGCTAAGTAGGTCCTTACACCTATGTTTAAAAAAAAAAAGGACTTTAATTTTGTTGAGCCATAACATATTTGGGTCTTCTTATTACCACAACCTAGTCTACCACAATACCCCTGAATACCCTTTCTTCCTTTTTGCTATTTTGATAGAACCCATACTTTCCAGCTCAGTATATGACTACATGAAACAAAGATATTTCTAAGCCTCTCTTACATGTTGAATTAAATGTGGAGTAACACATTTAATTTCTGGCCAATAGGATGTGAGTTAAAGATATTCATATCTTCAAGATTATAGCCTTATAGAAAGGAGCATGCCTGCCTCTTTTCCACTTCCTACTGATCTGAAAGCAGATGTGGTAACACTGATCCATCTGGAATCACGTGGACGAGGGGGCACACTACGTGTAGAACAATAAAATATGGGTTGCCAGGGTCCCTGATCTGTGGAGGCAGCATTAACAGCCCTTGGGTCTTGTTAAAGCTGGTTATTTGGGAGGTCTCAATTTCAACAGCTACCTATCTAAATAATCCAGAGTCATTGAAAGGCTGAAAGTAGGGAAGATATAATTATGATCTGATTTATATTTTATAACTCTGGTTGCTGGGTGTAGAACAAACTGTAGGGGGGCGGAGCAGAAGCTGAGAGACCAGTTAAAGGCTATTCCAGTGACCTAGGTAACAGATGATGGAACAGGCAGCCTGAGGAAAGTTGTGGGATTCAGGATGTTTTTGGAAGACTGGAACAATGTTATCCGATATAGCTGGAAGGCAAGGTGGTTACCAGAAAGAGAAGATGAAAGAATGACTCCAAAGGTTCTGTTTTGGAGAAGTTTGGTGAATGGTGGTGAGATAGTGACACTGAGGAATAAATAAGATGGGGATGGGGGAGTGGCGGAATAGGTATCGAAAGCTCTTTTCTGGTTACTCATCCAAGTGGAGATGTCAAGTGAGTTTAGGAGTGTCCAGTCTGGAGTTTAGGGAAGATGTTGGTGCTAGAAACATAAATTTGGGAAAATCAACTAGATGCATTTCTAACACAATGTACTAGTATAATCTCAAGAGGTCCTCTATAGTCAAGAAGACAGATAAAATATTATCACATTGGGCTGGCCCAACATAACACTGGATATTTTCTTAACTGGCAGTAAAATAGAACTTAATAATAGTATTTTTGTTTATTTTTAATTGATATGTAGATAATTGGTATTCAATTATTATGTCCTTGAAGAGATGACATACTATTTTAAAACACAAAAATAGGGAAAAGAATTATTGGCCTGATATCCAAGAAGATCATAGATGGTTGTCTTCTGCTCATTTTTAATCATGTTAACTATGGAAGTATTACTGTCTGTCTTGCATTGTCTCCCAAAGGATCAGGAAGGCCTTCAATACTGGGAGCTATTCTCACTAAAAAACAGAAGCAAATGGCACAAAGTAAAAGAGGTAACTCTCCCCTACTTTCCCCATCCTCTTAGTGGATTCATATTCTCTGGGTAATTATTATCTATCTACTCTGCTTTTATTAACCTCGCCACTAACTGCCTAGTTCCACCACAAGGCGTTGAATTATAATGCTTTCTTAAGGCTCTAGAACTCATAAAGCCTTCAAGCCCGGTGGGTTTAACTACATTGACTTGAATGACCTTTCTTTTTAAATGTAAACAGAAATTTACAAGTCTGCTCAATATTTTTGAAATGGTTAATGATGTAAAGATGGAGTTCTGAATGGTGCAAGACCAAAATCAAAATAGCCTATTAAATTGTGAGCATTCTTAAGTGGCAAAAAGATGTCCTATATTATTTCCAATTATTTTCTGTCTCCCATATTCAATCCTGCCTTAATTACTTTTGCTACTTTATGTCACCTGAACCTGTAGGTCCTTGTATTAGCTTCCTAGGAAGGCTGTAACAAATTACCACACATCTCGTGGCTTAAACAACAGAAATTGATTCTCTCCTTAGTCTAGAGGCCAGAAATCAAGGTATTGGCAGGGCCTTGCTTATTATGAAGGCTTAAGGCGAGAATCCTTCCTTGCCTCTTCCAGCTTCTGGTGGCTCCAGGCGTTCTGTGATGTGTGATCTCTGCCTCTGCTCTTAATGTGGCCTTTCCATCTCTGTGTCTCTTAGAAGGATACTTGTCATTGAATTTAAGGCCCCACCTAAATAATCCAGGATGATTTCTTCTGAAAATCCTTAACTTAATTGAATCTGCAAAGACTCTTTCCAAAAAAGTTCAAATTCACAGCTTCTGGGGATTAAGGCAGACCTATCACCCACTACTTCTCAAATCTAAACCAATCATTAGAATTACCTGGGTAACCTTATAAAATACAGATCCCTAGGCCCCCTCCTTAGAGATTCTGATTCCATCAACCTGATTTGCGTGCATGTGTTATTTTCTGGTAGGAGAAGAGAACTACATCAGGGTTAAACAAAAAATGAAAAACTCTCTGGGTAATTTTGATGGTCGTCATGCCCCAAGCCTTTCAATATCTTGATTTTTGAAAGTATCATTTTTATCTGTTATGTTATCAATGCAGTGAAAGATAATATAATATCAAGAATGCCAAGATGATACAAGGGAATTTATGGGCTTAGGAATCATCCAAGCTTGAGTTTGAAATCTGGTTCCATCTTGTTCTATTACCTAACTTCTCCAAGCTTCAATTTTCTCACCGGTGGAGTGGAGATCTTTACATCAGAGCATTATGGTGAGGATCAGTGAGATAACATGTAAAACCCCAACACATGCCCAGGGATCAATTAAGTGAAAACTAGTATTATGAAAAGGTAGATTGGGTAGCCTACTTTATACCGTACAGTTAAACATAATTATCTAAAAATAACTCATTATGTATCATGATTTACACAAATTCACTGTGTAAAAGAATAGTTTTTATCAGTTTTAGGATTGTGGGGATGTTCTACAAAACAGTGAGAGAATATGGTAGAAAATATTACATTCTATGGTTTCTCTGCCTTTGGGCTAAGATCAAGTGAAAATATTATTTTCTTATCTGCCACAATGATGATTTGGCATCTACCACATTGTTTCTCAAATCCTGGACAAATGAAAAATCTTCAATGTTCAATTGATTCAGTGGTTGCCCCTAACTTCCTGCTGTAGACTAAATTGTGCCTCATCCCCCAACAAGAGCAAAAAAACATATGTTGAAGCCCTAAACCCCAATGTAACTATATCTGGAGATACAGTCTTTAGGAGACAATTAATGTTGAAGGCCTGAAGGTGGGGCCCTAATCTAATAAGACTAGCCTCAGAAGAGGAAGAGGGCTTTCTTGCTTTCTTGCTCTCTCTCTCTTTGGCATATGAGGATACATCAAGAAGGCAGCAATCTCTAAGTTAGGAGGAGAAATCTCACCAGAAACTGAATTGGCTAGCACCCTGATCTTGGACTTCCCAGCTTCCAGAACTGTAAATCAATCTCTGTCGTTTTAGCCACCCAGGTCAGTGGTACTTTGTTATGGTAGCCAAAGCAGACTAATACACCCGCTAATACTAATACACTATTACTACTAATACACTAGTACTCAGAGTTTTGGCGAGCATTCATTCCCCAGGCTTGCTACTTCTTAATAAGTGACAGCAGAAAAGGGATAAGTGGAGGTAACAGGGTCTGTTTCCTAGATATGAGTTTGTAAGAAGCCCAGCTCATCAAGTGTAAACTGAAGTCATTATTATAGATTTCTTTAATGGGAATATCAGAACCATAGTTTCTCTTAAATCAGAATCAATTTCTTTCCCTATTTTTTTTCCTTTTTCCTTTTTCCATGAGTGAATTCCTCAAACAATAGGTGGGTTTATTATCTATCTCGTGTTCTAAAAGCTTTGATATTCATAACTGCTTTCAGAATGGTCTGAAGAATTCACAGTTACAAAGGCCTACCTTGCCTTGGCTCCTACTCTTTATGGGAACTTTCCATCAGGTCAGCTGGTGTACTGATAACCTACTGGCGGGCTTCGTTCTTCCTACATCCACACATTTCTGCATCTCATTCCCTCTACTTCACATGCTCTTCCAGCCCTGCAGATCTCATCTAAACAGCACTTCTGACCTCACCTCCTACCTTTTCTGAAAAGGCTTTGCTGACCACTCCACTTTGTTTTTATTTTAATCAAGATGATTTTATTTCATAAATGTGTAATGTTAAGCTATCACAATTCTGCACAGAAAGTTCAACCATTCACTTCCATTAAGTAGACTTTATAATGATACAAATCACAAAGACAGGTAAGAACTAAGTAATTGTTCAAAATTTTATTTTGATACACATCATGAGATGAGAACTTTTACATCCACTGAATTTCATGGAAAATGAAACTGCAAATAAATTAGACCCACCTCAAAAGAGAAGATCAGTTAAATGTCCAAACTTAAGGATACAAGAGCCAGAGATAAACTGAGATTCCAGTCTTCTTTAAGAGATCGAGTTCTTTCCAACACAATTCTATGAACTGGTCCAGAGCTCAAGAGCAAATGGGGATGCTTAATAGGGGTTGTGATCAGGGACTGTGTCCTGGGTGCCGCTTGATAATGTCCACAGTGAGAATCACCTCTGCTGCTTCAACTGCACTCAAAGAACTTGTCACTTGACTTAGAAACTTTCTGTTACACTCAGCATGGCCACATCTCGAGTGGAACCTTCCCTCGTATCCACTCCAACAGTTGTGTTGTCTTTACTGACTCATATTGGGGGCCTTATTCTTGCCGTGTCATACCAATACCCATACTTTGCACAGGGTTAACATTACCCAAAAAATGTGCTCATATAAATATATCCATCTATATATAATGGGGAAAAGAATGAAAGATTTAAATGACCTTGCAAGGCCTCTTCTGACTTGAGTTGCCCTGATTCCATGAACTTTAAAGTGTATCAAAACACAATACACACAGGCTTCTCAGTGTTGAACAATAATGTTCTTTAAAGTAGCTGCTGCATTTCCCACATTTTTTCCATTGTTCAGAAGAAGGCTTGATAAGCCCACTAAAATGATTTGGAATTCTTCCAGGCCTTGTGAGCCCATTGTTTGCAATTTTCTAACTGGTGCTTTAAAGTCACTGGACCTAAAAGAACTAGTCTGGAAGTGATGGAATTTTCCAGTTATGGAGAAGAACGCTATCGATTTGGAGACATCTCACTCCTGTAGATGTCCCAACAAAAGGTTAATGTGAATGTAATTGCCTGTCGAAATTTTCCAACTATGAACTAGTTACCTTTTCTTGAAGACAGCTCAAGGCAATTGCATATAGGCTCAAATGAATGTTTAATTTAGATGGTCTTTTCTGAAATGGAGCCAAAATAATCTGCTCTCTTGATTTAAACTTGAATATTATACTTCTTTGATTCTCATTTCTGCATATTGGTTCCATGCACGAGAGGCTAATGCCTTTGGAGGACAGTGACATAGAGACATGTTCACATTGACAGCACTCGGAGGCACAAAGGCTGAGTGATTTCAGGGACGCCCAGATCCCTGTCGCTTCTAAATATAACCTCTCTGGTCTTCACTCAGCCTGAAGTTTCTACTTTTTGATGTATTTATGGAAAAATCAATTTTATACACTGGTTTAAAAATAAGAATGCACACTCACATATACACATGCACATGCACATATACACATACAGGAGAAAATGCAAAATTTCAAAAAGTTATGGAGATTAAAAAAATAATACTTAAAAAGAAGAAGAAAGTAAAATTTTAAAATCTTATTTAAAACTGTCATTTGGTTTGGCCCCATGCAAACCCCAAAATCTCTTATGCCAAAAATCTTAAAAACAAAAGCATGTGTCTATATTTCTGTATGCCCACAGTTACATTAATAACTACCATTCTTATGAGCAATGTTGCCTTCACAAAACCTCTCCATTCTCTCCTCTTTTCTCCCATGTTCAGTCTTTATTCGGCACAGCATCTCTTGTCAGAATTTAAAAAACAAATTTTAGATCTCCCAGTCTCTCCTTTCTCTTCATTTCCACCCAGAGCTAAGCCAGATTCTCTACTCTGCTTAGCAACCCCCAAAGCCCTGTATTGTTCAGCATTTTGGAGTGGCCTGCAGGGTTTTTGTGTTTGGTCCTTCAGGTTCACCTCTACTCTTCTCTCCAAGCACACTGGGTCTTCTCATTCCCTACACAACTCCCAAATGCTAAAGCATTCTGCATACGGGTCCCAAGATCTTCCTCTCATCATGTTACCCTCATTGGATCGTACAATCCAAGCTCTGACTCTGAGACGAGGGGCAGATAGAAGCTGTGTCCCCTCTGAATCAGTTTCTCCTCACCCCATGTCATCCAATAAGCACAATGAACTCTGGGCACATGGTACCACTGATCATCCCCACCACCTCTGTCATTGTCTTTCTAACTTTCTCAAAAGGGCCCAAGGCTGGTAGGTCAGACTCAAATTTAGAGTTAGCAGGCTTCTTGAAGTTCTACACAGGAATTCTGAAGAATCACTTCCCTTCTCCCACACTGGGAGGCACAGGCTGGTGGATACCCCAGCCTGTATGGGCAAACTCAATCGATAGCCACTCCCAAGCACCATCACTTGAAATATGGAGCAACTTGGGCAAAGAATTCCAGGGTCACAGTGCCCAGAATATGGTAGAAGAGAAGACACGGGCTACAGGTGGCCATGTCTCTTGCATTATGGGAGGGGTATGGCCACTTTCACCGGGCCTTCTGATAAAAGAAAGGGGTAGAGAGTAGGGACCAAAGACCAGGATTTATTGTCCTGATTTAAGAGAATGAGGCAGTGGTTTGTCTTCAAATAAAAACAAAGACAAATCTCACTTAGTGAACTATTGGCTTCTGTAAAACAGTGAATCTCAACCAGGGCTGATTTTGTTACCATAGGATCCTTGTCAGTGTTTGAAGACATGTTTGTTTTTCACAATTTGAAGAGCGTGGGAGTTGGTACTGTTGTTTAGCTGGTGGAGACCAAAGCTGCTGCTAAGTATTCTATAAGGCAAAGAATGACCCCATATAACCAAAGTTAATTTGTAAGTTGGCTACATATAGTATTATTGCCAAACAAACCTTCCAAAAGCAGAGATTGGCTCATGTCACTTGACTGCACAAAAGACTTAATAATACCCCTCCCTTCATTTGCCTATAGATCAAAGTCCAAATTTCTTGGCTTGAGATTCAATATCATTCTTTCTCCCCAGTTTTATTGAGATATAATTGACATACAGCACTATCTAAATTTAAGGTATACAGCATAATTATTTGACCTCTGTATATTACAAAATGATTACCACGTTAAGTTTAGTTTACATCTACCATCCCAAATAGACACAAAAAAGAGAGAGAAAGAAAGAAAGAAAAATATTTTTCCTTATGATTGGAGGGCTTAGGATCTAATCTCTTAAACACATTCCTATATACCAGACAGTAATGTGAAGGATTGTCATCATTCAATAGCATTCTTGATCTGGAGCCTACTGTCTATCAATTTCATTTTTCTCTATTATCTCTCTATGTAGCCTAAAGCTTATATCTATGGTACAGCCAGACATAATACTTTAGAATGCCATGTAACCATCTCCCATATTTTCCCCATCAATCTTTGGCTTACTCAACCCCATCCCCAGTAGTGAATCAAGTCTTCAACTGAAACTTCTAACATAAAATGTTCACAAGTCAGAGACTGCCTACACTTAAACAGAATTACTCAGTAGTATAAGTCAAGGCCAATAACACAATAATGATTAGCTCTTGGATTTGGGAAGATTTGCAAAATGATACCATGTAGAAATCACTGTGAGGATGTCACCATTATGATATCCTTAACACATAGGTGCCTAATAAACAGTCTCTATCTCTCCTTTTAGTGGAAAAGACATCTCAAGTAGCAGAATAGCTTTGCAAATAAATTAGTTAAGATTACTGGTTGTATTTAAGAAAAAGAAGATGCTTCATGACTTAGCATACCAGTAATGTATTTTTTACTCATGTAAGATCCAAAACAGATGTTCCTGGTTGAGTAGCAGGAGTGGAAGGCAGGGTAGGGTGTAGGAGTGGAGAAAGACTCTGCTCCACACCATCATTCAGAACCCTACGCTGATAGAGTCTCTACCACCTTCCCTATGTGGCTTCCAGCCTCACCCTGTGTGTTAATATCCACTTGGTAGATGGGGAGAGAAAAAGCACAGAGGAGGAATTACCACTTCTTAATCATCTTGGCCAAAAAGAAACACACGTGATTACTGCTCATAGTCTACCGGCAAGAACTAGTCACATTTTCCCACCTGAATACAAGGAAGCATGGGGGCTGGGAAATGTGGACCCAGGCTGGTCAGCATTCCCAGCAACAGGCCTATGCTATGGAAAGGGCATTTGCCATCTTTGCCAAAGCAAAGCACAGGGGGTGAGGGAGAAGGAGAAGCACTCTGAACAGTGAGCAGCCTTGCTGGGTGGATTGTGAAGTGGAGCCTCACGGCCAATGAGAAGGGTTAGGCAAGGGCAGAGAGCCAGACTGGGTGGGGGGGCACCTATGATCCCATCATTACTAGTTTTATTTTGACTTGAAGGTGCTATAGATCAGACCTTGAAGAAGTTATTTGATAAATGATGATATTCAAATAAATTACTATAGCTTCAGAGACAAGTTTATTTTAATATGAATGTGGTCCTCACTCAGGCATACCTTCATAATTTAGAAAAAAAAATGAATCATTGGATCATTCAGGACCCTTTCACAGATTTCCACATCCCTTCCTATGACGCGTTTCAATCAATGGGCTTTCCCATCACCTCTTCTGCTGCTGTCTCTGCTGTGTTCAGTTCTCCTCCTTCTTTTTTGGCCCAGACTATTTATTTCTAAAACCTATCAGCAAAAAAACAAAAAGAACAAACAAAAAAAACAAAAACAAAAAACCTATCAACATTCAGCAGATACTGGGAACCACATTAGAGCAACTCAAATGGGTTATGTCTGAGTGATTTTGAGCCCCATATATTTAGTACAGTTTATTTTTCTAGACCTGCTGATGGTCTATCAAACGGGAAATTAATCGTAACTGTATAACATTTGCATTTGGATGTTTTAATATCCTTATTAAATCTCTAACATTTTAATAAAGGTATTAAAATGGAATTTTCTGGGGCCTCTGGATGGCTCAGTCAATTTAGCATCTGACTCTTGATTTCAGGTCTGGTCATGATCTCAGGGTCGGGCCATCAAGCCTGTAGAGGGCTCCATGCTGGGTGCAGAGTAGGCTTAAGATTCGTTCTCCCTCTTCCTCTGCCCCACCCCCCTGCTCACTCCCTTTCAAAAAATAAAATTAAATTAAAAATTTAAAAGAAAATAATTTTCCTTTAAATACATCAACACGAAAGATGTTGCTTTTCTACATGATGATTTTATTTTATCATGCACATCAACTTTTATCTAAAGGAACACATTATCTACAAAAACACATTTTTTATTTTATAATAGAAGTCAGTGGGAAAAGAAAATTTATTGTGTATATAATTCATATTATAGTCAGTTTTTTGATGTTTGCATTTACCCAATGATATAATATATATCCATATAATCTGTTTTAACTCTGTAGATTCAAAAAATGTTTCGATGGCCACCTTATGCTTGAGTATTACTGCTATTAGAGTGCCATCTCGTGGCTCATGTTGTGATAGCTTCTATTCTTTGGTGAAATTAAAGACACTTGATAGATGATTTATGGAAAGGTCCAGTGAGAATCTTTTCTTTGGAACGACGGGGATAAGACTGTGGTATAAAATAGCCAATGGTAAAATGTCAAGTCATCCACAAATTTATAGGAGGTCATATGTTAATTCTTATTTAACTAATATAATTAAGAAATGAAAAAAAATTTATAACTATGTATGGTGGTGGGTGTTAACTAGACTTATTGTGGTGATCATTTTGCACTATATCTAAATATCAAATCATTACATTTTGCACCTAAAACTATTGTGTCAAGTTTACCACAATTTAAAAAAGAAATTAAACTTTCAGAAAATTGAATATATTTGTAATTTATTGTATCATGATATACAATCCATACATACATTGGTAATATACCAACAACCAGGATGCAGTAAAAGAAACTTGACCCTAAACTTAAATTAGCTTTAATTTCTCTTGTTATTCAGATGATTCTTTAGAGTCTTAAAGGTCTATACTGTGAATATCAAACAGTACATATTTGAGCTTTCTGGTTGCTTATATTTAAAGTTAAACGTGATGCCATATTTATCAAAGACCAAACCTATGGGAATCGTGTGATTGGTTGCAAATGCACCATTTTACTTGATCCTCTGTAGAACTACAGCCACATGATCTTACGTATGGCTTCATTCCTAATGAGCACTAAATAGAGATTGAGAGATAATGATGATATTTATGTTTTATAGAAATGCCTCCAAATGCCGTATTTGCCAACCATCTCAAAGTGATAGGAAAGATTCCTTTCATTGCTACATATATTTTCAAAGTTAGGAGCCTTATAATTGATGGGAGAATGAGTTGTTTTGTTGATAAAAGGACAAAAGCGAAATCATATTCTCCAAGCTTATACCGTTAATACTGGAAAGAAGCAAAATTGGAAGGAAGTATGGAAAGAATTAGTGATGACACATTGGCCCTTGGAAACTGCAATTATTATAATAAAACACATGTTATATTTGTTATGATTAAAGAGACAGTTACCACAAATGATATCATTTCAGAAGAACTTTCTTTGAATCAGACACAAGTAAACATCCATAGTAACTTCCACTTGTTAAGCTCTTACTATATGCTAACTGCTTTACTTACTTGTGTCATTTAATCCCTAAAATGACCTGACAAAATATCATTTTATGGAAGAAGAAACTGGGGCTGAGCCATTAAGGGACTCGTTCAAAGTCACATTGACAATAAAGGGCCTCCTCTGCTGAGGACCTGAGTGCGTCTCATTCTAGGTCTTGTGCTCATAAATGTGACCAGAAGAATTTTATAACCATGTCCTGAAAGCCTGCATCGTCCATGCTTCCCAACCAAGCCCAGGCAAGTGCAGAGCAGCCATAAGCAAATCAAGCATAAACAGTAGTTAACTCAGACAAGCCTGTTACTGGGGCTTATAAGGTGACCTGCCTGCCATGATTGCGGAAGCAAGGCTACCAATCATTTGAGTAACATGATTGTTAAATACCAAAGTACGTAAATGCCACATCAGATTGTTTGAAGGATAGAGTCATCACCACGGAGGAGTGTATATCTTTTTTTTTCCCCCTAACTTCCGCCAAATGACCCGTATTAGGATTTTTATTCAGAACAAACAAACAAATAAATAACATATATTATCTTCTATTATTATCTTCTTCCAACTTTCTGGTCAAGGTGCCAGGTCACTGATTTCACCAGAAGTCAGGGTCCCTCTTAATCTTTTTTTTTTGAAGCTCACAGACCGCTATGCCCCATACACAGCAACACATGAAGCTGAGCTTTCAAGGATGGATTGTAATATTATGATCATACAAACCTTGCAAAACCGATTAGTAGGACTGTATCGTTTTCTTGAGCTGTATGATAAGTAGGCACAGTGCTAAGCAACCAGTGTAAAAAATTATATATAACTCATAGTGTTTTACACATTTACACCCAGAAATGGAAAATCTTGTCATAGTTCCTTTAAAAACCTAAAGATGCCTGGATTAATGACCAGAAGGGAATTGTGAGGGCTATCATTTGTTGTCCTTCCTATATCCACTCTCACCCCACTCTACCCCTCCCCCCCAATGGCACAGCAGTGTGCTCAGGGGGTGGCTGAGAGCTCATCCCCTCTGAGAGAGTAGGCTCCCACCTCAGTGCCAGGGATGAATCACGGTTGGTCTAAATCGGCTTTAGTAATCTCATTCTTCTCTGTCTGGGTCTGGGAGTGACCATGTAACAGATTTTGGTCAATGAGATTTAAATGGAAATTTTTGAATGGGGCACCAAGGAAATCTTTTGTCTTCCTGATTAACACCAACGACCTTGACTGACATAGGTAGTAGCCATTCACCTTCCCCGCTGTTCGTCCGCCTGGGATGCAGGTACGACCCCTGGAACACAGCAGACATATGTGACAATGAGAGGACAAGCACGAGCACAAAAATCCATTTTCTGAGGGAGTTAGTGCAGAAATAGAGAAAGACCCTTGGTCTCTGACAGCATCATTAAACAGCCTTATCTATCATCCCAGGGCTGCTTTGGACTTGTTGTTACACAAGAGAAATCTTATTTACTTAAGTTACAACTTATTGAGTTTTCTGTTAACTGCAGCCTGTGTATTAGGTTGAGTCATGAAATTCCATTTTTGAGGTTTAAAAATTGTTGAAGATCAAAGTTTCACATGGCTCAATCGATATTATGAATTGATGTAGATAGAATTCAAGATCATTTCACTTCTTCAGTAGTCAAAACCTCTCCTTTCCTTCTCTCCTGCCACCTGAAAGTGTATCTTTTTGTCATGATCTCTGGCACACATGTGGTTTGCTGGTAAACTCGTCTGCTGGGGTGGGCAGAGGGAAAAAAGCCCGGATGTGTGGCATTTACTGATTTCCGTGGTGTCAACGCTCCCACCACAGCCCTACCAACTTGAGGTCGAGATAGAGGAAAGAGATGCGCACACTCCGCTCCGGGTAGCTGGGACCGAAGCCAGTGCCAGCACAGCCGCCTCCACACTGGCCGCCGCTCTCCGCTCTAGTGTGTGAAGGGCTACGATGTCGTTAGGAAGGGACTGATTATTCCCCATTGTCATTTTTCTTTGTAGGGTGAGAAAAAATTATGAGGAAAAGGATATAACTAAGACTTGGGGAAATTGGACAATGGAAATAAAAGTCTTTATCCTTTGATTCATTTAGATCTTATGAGAAAGAATAATGAAAATATGTAGCCAAAGAAGACAGTAGCCATCAGGGAAATATAAAATAATAATTAACTTTTTAAATTAAAAATAATAATTTTTTTTCTTTTTTTACCAGGGGCCATTTCTATTGTCTAAGTCTGTTAGTTGTCTCTGAAAGAATGGGTAAGAAAGTGAAACAAGATATGTCTCATTTTGTTCTTCTCTTTTTTTTAACAACAGTATTTTTGCGGCAATGAAAGAAGATGAGGCATTTGGCTTCCATTTGGGGCAGTGATAAAACTACAATAAAACTACAATAAAACTCATCTCCTCTAGCTGTGAAATGCCAAATAACCATCCAGTTTTCAAACATTGACTTTTCCATTGGTTTCCGGTAACCCCTCCAAGCAGTGATTAAAATTCTTCCCAGTTTAAGCCCCATCACAGCTTAACATGTTCAAACCGACCACCAGTATCAAATGGAAAGTCTCTGCACTCCTTGTTACTCATCTCTCGGTCCTAGACCGAGAGACTCTCTCCAGAACTGCATGCAGAATGATTGTACCACCTGGGCTTTCCCTTTAGACTCAAGAAGCCCACCTTTGAAATGTGGGGGAAACAGGTGCTTGATTCCTGTGTGGGCATTTGAACCTGAAAAACAATGCAGCAAAGGTCTCCTCTCAGAAAGCTGCCTTTCAGATGTTGCAGGTGGAATATTCTATGTGGACAGAGACCAAAATGCCTTCCAGTCCTGAAAGTATTGTTTTTTTTTAAAAATATGTTTACTTTCATGTTAAAGCTAAGCACATATGTGCTGTAAACCGACTTATTTGTTTTCTGTAGAAAAACATCTGATACCAATTGATAGGATCAAACATACTTATAAAAGAAGAAAAATAATAAATTAGAGGAGAGCAGAATTAACATAGTTTGTGGCTGAGAAGTCTGTAGAGAAGGGATCTGACCAAGGCTTTGAAGGTTGGGGAGAGATTTAAAGACTGGAGAAGAAAAGGGTTGCAAAGAGAGAAGAAGGGGAGGTCACAGAGAGCCCATGTTTTCTCCCCCTAGCTTTCTTTATCTCATGAGCATCAACCATTTCAAGAAAGGTACATGAAAACAACTTCTAAAACCCATCCATCTTTCCTGTTGTTTATAGCCATGACTTAGGATTCTAATGTCTGAAACCATTTGTTGTGCTCATGACCTTGAGAATGAGAAGCCGCATTGGGTGTGGTGCCTATTCCAGGAAGGCCGTGGGTCTATGGGTCCATCAGGTGTCTTTCTCCAAATTGCCTTGCGTATATTAAGTGTCTCTGTTTCTTCTGTTTAAATGGTGCTTACAATCAGGAAAAATCTTTGATTTTCTGTCTTTTGATGTATCACTCAAAGGATAATCATGTACATTCTGTTTCAAAAGGAGTCTAACTAAATTAACTAAGTTAACTAAGTCTATTAAAATTCGTAACTCTTACAGGATGGTAATATCAAGCCTGCAAATCTTAGATGGAGATGGAGATTCTGAAGTCAAACTCCATTCAGACCAGTGTTTTGTTGTGTCCCATTGTGGTTCAAGTGGGGATGCATCCATCCCTAACACTCTTGGTCAGAGGATCTCCAGTCCTGGTGAGGAGTAAAAAAGGTAAGGAACAAAGGGCTCTTCATGTATCATTCTATGAAATCCCCACAATAGTCCAGTGTGTGAAGTGACTGCCCTCACTCGCAGAGGAGGCAGCTGAGGCTCAAGGAAGTTAAGCCACTTGTCGAAGTCTTGCCACAGTGGCAGAGCCTGCAGAACGTGAACCCGGCAGTGGGTCCCCAGAGCTGACCATCATTACTGCCATACACTCTGGGGCTGATTCAATTATGAAAGCTTCTCCTCCCTCCTTGCCTCCCAAAAGCATTCATCCCTTCCTTGACATACCTACTAACTTAATGCTAGTTTATTTCATTGTCAGTTCCTGCCTAGATTTGCCATAATACCTCCTAACTGATCTCATCGTCTCCGATCTTGTCCGCACTCCCTCATGCTTCTTTACCCAGCTGGCAGTGTGTTTCCCAAACTGTCAGTGGGATCAAGCTCCTCCCTGTGACTTACACAAGAAATCAGAAACTTCATCTCTCAGCAACCCTGGCTCCATGTGTTGTGAACCTGGTCTTCCTTTATCACCACTCCCCTGCACATCTGATACCCCAATTCTAGGAAACCAGCTGAATTTTCCCAAGGACATCATGCTTTTACATAGCAACTCTTTACCTTTGAGCATACTTTGCTTTCTGCCTGGGATGTGACAACTCTCTTTTTTCCATGTGACTAATTTCTACTAGCCCTTCCAATCTCTGGTCAGGAGCGTCTCTCTAGCACAGTATCCTGGGCATGGCCCACATTGCAGCTGTCTTCAAGGAGCCCCGAGTGGGTTCAGGAGGTGGACAACTAAACCACAGTAATAGCCAATTCCTATTTTTAAGTCACAGATCTTAATCCCACAATGTATATTCTTATGGTATTCGCAAAGGAAAACACCCTCCTTTGGATTGTTGTGCTTTAAATATGAACCACACTTGACTGGTCAAGGAGTCTTCACCATGACCCTCTCTCTCTCTGCCTGCCTCTCTGCCTAGTTGTGACCTCTGTCTGTCAAATAAATAAATAAATTCTTAGGACCCATGTCCTCTTCATTTGTCAAGTCTCCTGGGAAGAGCACTCTAAAGTATTTTTAGAACAGAATAAATTTTATGTCTTTATTTCCCTTGGCGATTGTGGCTTTTGGTTTATTTATTTCTTGTTGTTCTTTCCCGAATTTTCTAAAAAGACTGAAGATACAAAAAAAAAAAAAAAAAAAAAAACAATTTAAAGGGGAAATCTCAAAAGACATTTTCTTTTTTGAAATGAACTAAGCCACTACCTATTGCTTTACTTTATAAGTTTGATCGATCTTTGACCCTGGACATGAAGTAGGAAGAGGAGGCTGGCTAACTACAGAAGAGGCAAGTCCATTTCATGGGTTGACAGTGCTGAAATAAGATTAATCCATAAATAAATGAGGAGTAAGAGATCAACCTGGAAACTGTGTGTGAGGTCATTCTATGCTTTTAAGCTAGACTCCAGCAGATTGTGAACATTTCCCACCCCACAAATGTCTCTTATACTCTCCTCCTTCAATAGCCATTCTGGTATTTGATCTTTGGCACAGGTGACTAAGGAATGCACACGAAGATAAAAAGCCAGGAGAGAGTTTGTACTAATACCATAGCCTCATTTGGGGGGTACCTGGATATAGAGCATCCAAAATGTTTTTACATAAAGTACATCAAGAGAGTGCTGAGTAAAAGGCATTCTCATTGACAAAGACGTGGGAATTCTTTGGAAGCTCAGAAGTGAATAAAAGTAGAGGGTAACAGACTGGCAAACCACAGGTCTTCCTCTACTCTAGGATGCCAGAAATATGAATATCTATGAAGTAATGTAGAAGTTGCAGGTTTCAGAAAATAATTAAGTCTTATAACCTTTTATAAGACTCACAACCTTTGAACACATTTGGGCTGGATATTAGCTATTCTTGCTTGACCCTTAGTTCCAACTTCTTTTGTATGCCTTCTGTATCCTAAGGCCAGTGAGTCCAAAAACCACATTTTTCAAAATCACTTGGAGCTAAGGTTTTATTTTGTTTTTGTTTTTGTTTTAAGATTTTATTTATTTGGGGCACCTGGGTGGCTCAGTGGGTTAAAGCCTCTGCCTTCAGCTCAAGTCATGATCCCAGGTCCTGGGACCAAGCCCTGCATCAGGCTCTCTGCTCATCGGGGATCCTGCTTCCCCCTCACTCTCTGCCTGCCTCTCTGCCTACTTGTGATCTCTGTCTGTCAAATAAATAAATAAAATCTTCAAAAAAAAAGAATTATTTAAAAAAATATTTTATTTACTTACTTATTTGAGAGAGAGAGAGAGAGAGGATGCAGAGGGAAAAGGAGAAGCAGACTCCCCACTAAGCAAGGAGTTGGATGCAGGGCTCAGTTGCAGGACCCCGGAATCATGATCCAAGCTGAAGGCAGATACCTAACTGACTGAGCCACCCAAGTGTCCCTGGAGCCAAAGTTTTAAATGGGATTTGGGTCGAGATAATGATATATACTCATGTAAACATAGAAAGTAGAATTACAGGGAATCTCATCCTTGTGGTATGTGAGTTGGCACGCAGGATCCACAAACATTAGTGAGGTAATAGCTGGATTCCGTGCTCTCCTGGTGAGGGCTCAGCTCCCTCGGTGGGAGCAGCTGTGAAGGCAGCTGTGACCGTGAGACATTAGCAGGTCAGGAGGCTAGACCATGAAGGCAATGGTCCAATGGGAGCCCCATGACTTTCCAATGGATTTGTAAGTGCCTAATTGTCTACATTATGTTCCTTCCTAATTGAAAAAGCTCAATTGGTTTCTTGTTCATGCACTGAACTTGTAACATCTAAACATACAACATCAGAACAGCAAGAAGCAGCAGCCTGATTTATTAAACACAAACAACGCAACATCTATGACTAACTCTGTCCTACCCCACAACACTTAGTCAGCAGATAGATCCCAAAACTGGGGGAAGGGTTGCTGAAGGTCTGTCAGCGAATGCTGTACTTCCGTAGGCATCCTAGGGCTTCCAAGAATGGGACGCAGACACAGAGGAATTGGTAGGTGTAACAGGAATCAGCCTGAGGAAGGAGGGACCCCTGAGTTCATGGAGGATCACTAATGACACCGTGTTTCGTACAATCATTAGTCGTTCTCTCCTCACTCTCATCACCTCCTCTGTTGGGTTCTCCTTTTCCAGCCCTTTGAATGTGGAAGTATCCCAAGGCCCTCCCCTTGAACTTCTCTCTCCACTATGCTCATTTCTTAAATGATCTCACTTGGTCATATGGTTTTAAATGACATCCTTATGATAATGGCTTTAAGTCCTCAGGTCAGGCTCTCTCCAGTTCAGCAAGTGGTTAGTTTGTTCATGGAGGGGTTTGGAAGAGGACTGTGAGGCAGGGTGGGTAAATGACTAGTACTCAGGGTCTTTGAACATCCATATGATTGATGAACAAAATCTTCCAGAAAATCAGCCATGAAAGGCCTTGCTGAGATGGTGAGGTACGGTCTGTTCACATTACACTGAGGATCTTAGGATGTTTAATAGCAGAAAAAAGGACAAAACTGTGTTACAAAATAGTGATGTATTTTATATGTTTATTCAATAATTTAATGCCTTTAATCTCAATAATTTAATGCCTTTATATCAAATACAGTGACTCTACTGACAGCCTCATTTGGCATGGCCTCTTGCTCCTTCCCACCAGTGGTCTTATAGCCATATGACTGCCAACACCAAGCAAGTCTTTGGGGAGGTGAGGGGCACTTAGATCAGAGGCTGTCCTTCTTTTGAACAAAGGGAAATGGAGCTGGGTTCACTACAGCTGGACTTCCTGCACTCATCCACTCACTCCCAATGTTATTATTGTCAGATATTCCCATCTTTGACAAGGACCATCCCATTTGAACTGTAATCAGGTTCTTCTGAGCATTCGTCCTGACTGGCCTCATCCTTGGTCTCGTATGTCAGTTTGACAATAGGCCTTCCCTACCACAGGATCCCAGAAATACAAATATTTATGAAGAGAATCCCCCAGTTCACGATGTCTAATCATGTTCCTCTTCCCCCACCTTTGATATCTAAACAAGTCTCATTGATTTTCCACCCACGGATCTCCTCCCCCTGCCCCCGGCTATAAATCCCCAGCAGCCCTTGCTGTCTCTGCAGTTGAGCTCAGTTCTCCACTAAAGACTGAGAAAAGCATACCAACCTCAGAAATGGGGCTGGTAGACTAGAATGAAGTCATCACGGTGGATGTCAATGGAGAGTCCTGCCCGGTCCACTACCACGTACTTGAGGGTGGACACTGGACTCTGAATTGGTGAGACGATAAACCCCGAGCAACACTGGAGTCAATATTTTGTCTTCTGCTTACTGTCTCTTTCATAATATTGCTTACTGGGCACAAAATACCCATGAGAGTATTTTGGGAGTCCCGTGATCCTGCTGCATGGCAGCCCGGTGATCCTGAATCACAGCATCCTACCTACCTGCCAATTTTCTGTGCTTAAGATTTTCTTCCTAGCTGACACCACGAATCAAAGCTTATCAAAACTGTGTCTCCTCCTTCAGAGAACTATTTCCATTTAAATGTGCCAATAGAAAACAAGGGGAGGGGAGGGAAATTTTTCCTGTTTTCCCTTCTAGGTTCTTTGGCTGGTCTAACAGTTAAATTGACATGAGACAGATTAGCAGGCGAAAAACAAATTTCATACGTATGAGAGTCCCATAAAAAATACAAGGTTTAAAGAAGTGACAAAAGCAGGAAGCATTTCTATCTTTTAGGCAAGGAAACAATAAATTTGTAAAGAATTGACAAGACAAAGGGGTTTGGGCTCTGGGTAGTAAATTAGTGAAAGAGTAACTTTGTTTATATGGCTTTCTCTGCCCTAAATTCCCTGTTTCTGGCGATAAGGATGCCTTCTACTCTCCGGATGCAGGGATTGTAACTTTCACAAGGGAGATTGCTCTCCTGCTTTCAGGGAGACAAAGGAGGGTCAGCTGTTTGTGCTAGTGTTTGTCATGTAACTTTACTTCAAAATAATCAATATGGAATATGCACCAATATGCATGGTGACAGATGGTAACTAGACTTATTACAGTGATCATTTCACAATATATAGAGATATCTGATCATTACGTCCTAATGCCTGAAACTAATACCATGCTACACGTCCATTATACCTCAACAAAAACAAAACAAAATATGCCAAAGTAGCATATTCTGCCATCCTTCAAAATCCTAAAATATAGGCATTCTAAAGGGTGAAACACTCCAAATGTATATATTGTTCCTCTCCGTGTTTGTACATTTAAAAGGAAACATTGCCTTGACACCATGAAGACTTCTTAAGTGTGGAGGGCTGTTAGAAACTGAAGTTATCTATTCTTATACTCAGCCAGGACACCAAGAACCAATACATCCCACTTCCTATCTACATGAGCATGACTTTGCTCCTCCCCTGTCTTCATCTGCATGATTTTATTTTTCTAGGAGTGTTCTGCTCAAATGGCTTGTTTATTACAGGAACTTCCCGAAAAACCATCATCTCTTCAACAAAAAACATCAACAGATTCTTTGAACCCCTTGCCTTGATATCTCCACCAATCCTGGACTTTGTATCCATGATCTGTACCAAGTTCTGAGCCCCATTTTGAAAGACCCACCTTAAATCTCACTTCCAAGTCTCAATAAATTCTGTCCTCGCCTTCCCCCACTCTGAGACAACATCAAAGTTTGGCAAGGTGATGTTCACGCTAACTGGGGGAAGTGACAAACTCAAATTTGTCTTATCACCAGTTTGTGCTGGTGATCTTTGGGGTGCCAGCTTTGGACAGCTCAGGAATTTGGCATTGAGAGAAGTCCTAGCAACACCATGAAATCATCAACACCACTTAAATGTGAGGATGGCCCTAGGCTGATTTCTTTCAAAACGGATATTATAGAAAAGCGGAGGGGTCGTTGCCAGAAAATTATTTTCGTTTTCAGGATAGACTAAAACCTCCACAGGAGGCCAAAATTTTGTCATTCCTCAAAAATCTGAGAACTCACATGGGTCATTACCATGTCCATATTATTTGAATGAACCAATTAAGATTGGTCTTATAAAGTGCACTAGAGAAACATGCTAATTCTAAATATAAAAATGTTAGCTCTTTACATTGTAATTCTTAAATGGGGAATACTTTTCATATGGAGCTAATTATGGGAATGCAGATATGATAACATATTTCATTTTGGAAGAAGAAGAAGGATAGGTGTAAACTACCACAAGTTTTCAATATCTGTCTTTAAAACTTCTGAGAACTAACATGTAACAAAAGGAGGATTTTTTTCTTTCTCTTCCAGGGTTTCATGGTCATGGTTAGTATTTAATATTCAAGAAGCCACTAGAGGGCCCTAAAGCCCACCTCAAATCCAGAAGACCTGCCATTCAAAGGGAGTATAGACACACACCATTATGTATAAGCTGGAAAGAAGCAGAAGAAAAAAAAAATCTAGTTGTTTGCTCTTGAGTAAAAACTGGGGAAAGATAATAATTCACACAAAGACATAAGATCTACCCTGTGTTAATTGATCAAGAGAATCAAGTTTTATTTCTTGAACCCAGTAGCATTTTTTCTCTTTCTGGTGACCCAGGGGTCCCTCCCATAATAACCAACCTGCCTTCCATATAAGTCAATTTCACAGGCACTAATATATGAGGGGCTTGTTTTCCAGTGTGGACCTGATTATCAGAACTTCTCATCAGGACCTTTCTAATAAAGAAATTCAATGTATAAGAAATAGGGAATTTAAGGGAGTCTGCAACTCATCTGATCAACACAAGAGACAAGAAACAACACCACACATACACACTCCACTCTGGTGCTTCTGCCCCTCATTGCTATTCCTGCTGGCCTGTCCGCCGCCCCGCAGGGACAGGGCCTGTGGCTCTTGGTCACCATACCTTCCAATAACCTACTTTAATCCACTGGTCGTTCAAATGTCCCCAGCATGACTGTGCCCGGCATACGATAGGTGCTTAATATATATTCACCTAAGAAGTTCTACACGTTCCTTAGAATGAAGAAGTCACATTTAGTGCTATAAATTGGTTGGCTTATTCAAAACAGAAATACATAATAAGCAAACCTTCCGAGTTCCACTGTGTGTTGACACCAAAGTAGAGATGAAGAGTTAGCACGACTACAGTGTGCAAAACAGCGATTCCTCAGTGCCAGGAAGTGGGAACCGGAGATGGCCTTGAGGCTGGCCCTGAGCCTCCCAGGAATGAGAACAAATCTCGGAGAAGATATTAGATTTTCCACAGGGCATGAAATGGGCATTCAAGCTAATCTGATTAAACTCTTCAAGAATCAGAAGACCCCAGCAGACCCAAGGTTGTTACATAAGCATTTTAAAATAGAAACCACGCTGAGAAGTGGGCAGCCAAAATGCAAGAGACAGAAAGGCTCTGGGGAAATTGGCTCCAGAGCTTCTCAATGCTGAAGGAAATAAGATCAGCCTCAGGCAAAAGAGAAGGCAGCAGGGGAAAGAGAGGGCCCTGAGAAACAACCTTTGGTGAGCACATCTGCACGGTGGGAAGACGGCAGCTGAACATCCCTGAAGGAAGCCGATAAGGTCAACGGTGGGCATTTCTTAATCAGTCACGGCTCCAGATTCTTTAAAACACAAATGCCTAGATTTTTACTGGCAAAATGAAGGTTTCAGGAGTGAGCAGCCACATTAATAAGGGGAGAAAAATCATTTTGCCCTTTGCTCGGTTTTGTTGTTCCCATCACTCCTTTTCCTATTAAGGTTAATTCTATGTCTGAGAAGAGCATATGGTTTCATTACCTGGTTAAAATATCTGAATTTTTATATTTATTAGCATCTGTTTTTGTCATAATTTTATATTTAATTTTATATTTTATAAGATTTATATTTTATAAATTTATATTTAATTCTATGTTAATTTTCTATTTTGTCATAATTTTATACTTATTGGCATTTGTTTTTGTCATAATATATCCAGAAATAAAGGAAATTGCCAAAGTTTCTGTGTTGTGTTTTTTGTTTTGATGGCTGGTGAGCCCTCATTTATCTCAAGGTACCCCTGGTTTCTTTAGGAAATCCTTCCACAGCATCAGTTCCTGATTAGCAAGCTCACTAGTTATAATACATCAAATGAAATTAATTCACTCATCAAACATCTACTGAGTGCCTACCATATGCTGCATATAGAGAAAGAAATAGGAGCACTACCCTCAAGGAACTCAGGTCTAGTAGAAGTGAAAGAAAACCAGTGATTATAAGATAATGTGAGTAAGTATTGCAATGGAGGTTCACAATGGAGGTCTAAAACTTTGGGGTGCAATTAATTTATTAGTTAAGAGTACCTTCAACGGTAAGAAAACCCACACAACACTCACCTGAACAAAAAAAAAAGTTTATTTGTCTTGGATAATGGGGTCAGAGGTAGGCAGTCCAGGGCTGGAACAGGAGCTCATGATGCTGTCAGAGACCCAGACTCATCTGTGTTTCCCTCTGCCATCCTTAATTTGGAAGCATTTGCCTTCGAAGTGAAGAGGAAGGGGAAGAACAAAGGGCAAAATGAGGCCTGCTATTCCCTTCTGTCTTTTTTTCAGGAAAGTGTTGAGGAGGAAAATTTTTATTTTACCCTTCAAGGCTCATCTAGCTGATCTAAGAATCAGATTGGCAGACAGGTTAATTGGAGAAAAATCAAAGTTTTAATTATATATGCTTGGAAGCTCAGTAATGAAATTGAGACTCAAAGAAACAATTAAGGCAAGCATTTTCTAATACTTTTTAGGCAAAGAGACAATATATCCGTAAGGAATTGACAGGATAGAGACAACTCATGTTTGGGAGCTTTAGTTAATATGGATTTCTAAACAGAATTTAGACTGTGGTAGTTAATTAGTAAAAGTACGAGGTGTGTGTATACAGCCTTCTTGGCTCTGAATTTCCTATTTCAGGTGGTAAGAATGTCTGTTTATCTCATGGTACCGGGAGGGTACTTTTCAAATGGAGATTTATTTAGTGCTTTCTGGTGACAAAGGTGGGAGGTGGGATTGGGATGTTCTTGCATTGGCTGTTTCTTAAGTAACTTTTAATTCAAAATAATCAATATGTTGATGTGACACCTTTTGCAGTGGCCTGTCCCTGGTCCCTACAAAAGAACAAAACAAAACAAAACAAAAAAACCCAAAACTTTTCCAGAGGCCCCAGTACTTATGTTCTCTTCTCATCCATCATAGCTACACCACAGGTCTACCCCTTGCTGGGAGGGGGCTGATGAGAAGGGGACTTGGGATAAAAATTTGCCTAGCCAATCCACAGTACAGAACACATTAATGCATTTCAAAATTCTCCATTTTTCTTTCTCACCCACTCAAGCAAGCACTCTTCTCTAGTTAATCGGGACACTAGTAAGGAAACACTGGCAGATGATCCCCAAATATGTTTATGGTTATTGCTCTTCCAAAAAATTTCCCTGGAATAAGATGATGATAAAGGAAGTTCATCTTTTTGAGAAGACATTTGGTCTTTCAGGGTTGAACTGGAAATTTAAAGAAGAGTCACTGTTTCTCCCTAAATAGGTTTACCCTTCCCCTCTCTGGAGCTCAGTATTTGTTTTAGACTACAGGGCACTCAGTGGCCCCAACTCCATTTTCAGTTGAGGTGACCAGAACTTCACCCTTTTGCTGGTATCCCCACCATCTCTTTACAAGAGAACTGAATGTTCCCTCCCAAGGGGATCCTCTTTCCCAGCTTCCTGGGAATGCCAGGCACTCCAAATATCCCCTAACCTACTGTCAAATAAGGGAATGGCATTCATTAAGCACTCATTATATGCCAGGCACTGTATTAAGTTCCTTTAATCCTTCAACCACCATATTATGAGAAATACCAAGGTACACAAAAATTAAGTCTCTAGTCCAAGGTCAAAAGGATAGTCAGTGGTAGAGTGGGTATTCAAACCAGGGCAGTCTTCTTCTCGGTGGGCACTGGGGAGGGCACCTCTCCTCATTTATACTCCTTAATCTATCTTAAACTTTAGGGAAAATTATGTTCTTAGGAACTTTTCAGATACAAACAGTAGGACCTTGTAACCAGCTCTAAGTCACCTTAGAAAGATACATGGTTAACACTAATAATTCAAGAATGTAAGAAAGTTTAAGATTTTAATTGTTCATTTGTTTATTCAGTAAATATTTATTGAACCCCTGATATATGCTAGGTACTACTCCTGGTCTGAGGATTCAACTACGAGCAAGATAGCATGGTCTCTTTCCAAAGAGTTTACAGTCTCTAGGAAAGACAAGCAAATAAATGAAATTTGATGAGTGATAAAAAAAAAAATTCAAGGTGCTATAAAAGTACATTATGGGTATGGTTCTTATTTTGGGGTTAGAGGAGGGGAGCTGTCACTTCTAGGAGGAAGTGATATTTAAACCCTCTGAAAGGTTGAAGTTAGCCAGACAAAGAACTTGATGGGAAAGAGTGTTCCAGGTAGAGGGTGTGTGTGTGTGTGTGTGTGTGTGTGTGTGTGTGTTGGTGTACATCTACAGTCACAGAACACCTGACTTATTGGAGAATTAGAATGAATCACAAAACCCCGACGGCAAAAGTTCAAGGAGAAGAGAGGAGTGGGCCGAAGTCGAATCATGAAGAGATCTATAACTTTCTAAACTAACTTAAGGTCAAGTGTTTTACTCATGGATTTAGTTTTTTACAATTAGAATCACAATGTTACCAGTAAAGAAACCATAAAGAAACTCAGGTCATTTTTGTTCCAAATGAGCTTGTTAACTTCATGGTACTTTGATCCTTTAAAAATGAGATTTTTTTTCTCAGTAAGTTTAAGATGTTTGGAAATGAATTGCTTAACATTTGAAAACATTTCTTATGCTTTATGATAAAGGAAATAGGTGTCTATGTGTTTGTGTTATCACATTTTGATTTTGGTTCACATTTTGATTTTGGTTCTTCTTGTTTCATGATTCTTGATGAAAGACATACACTTCAGCTCTTCCTGTGTATTCAGAGACCACTTTCAAGGATGAATTTCACAAAACAGATTAGAGTTTTTCCCAGAGTATAGGATTTTCAGCATTAGTTTCAGGGAAATAACCAAGATCGGGCACATTCTCTTCATCTTTTCTCCTTTTCTCTTGTCTATCCCCGAGGTGTCTGTGCCAGTTGCAAGAGTTGTGCTGGAGACCAGTGAGCAAGTGATTCATGAATCTGTTAAATCCTAGATTTAGAATGTAAGGAATCATAATACTACACAGGTGGGCCGAGGAGATGGGTAAGAAGGCAAAGCTGCCTTTGTGAGAAACCAAGACAGAAGGAGATATGGGTTGTTTGGTATTGGCTCTTTAGAAAGTGAGTGAATATGGTGCTCAATCTTGGGGAGTATGACCCTGTGCAGCTAGAAGAAATGGCTCCAGCTCAGCTTATGGCTCTCAGTTCACAGGCCAACTAAAGAGTATCACAATCCTAAAGGATTCATTCATTCAACAAATATGTCATGGGAATAGAGCAGTGGATAAAACAGACCTGTGTTCATGAAGCTTATATTCTACAGATAGAATTCAGTAATGTTTTTAAAAAATAACAGTTAATGACTAAGTTGGGTTTATTCCAAAAATGCAATTTTGAATTTTGGTCTCACATGGAAAAAAAAATCAATCAATGTAATTCACCACATTAATAGAATGAAAGAGAAAAATCACATGTCATCTTAATAGTTGCAGAAAAAAATTTGGAAAATTCAATATCCATTCAGAACTCTAAAAAGCAAACACTACAAGGACTGCAAGGGACCTTTCTTAACCTAATAAAGAATATTTACAAAACAACCTTTGATGAGTCTCATACTTAGTGGTAGAATGTTGAAAGTTTCAGTTTTGAAATTCATAGCAAGACAAGTATTTCATTAACACTTTTATTCAACATACACCATTGAAGAACCTGAAGGTCCTAGCCAGTGCATTATGAAAAGAAAAATTTAAAAATTGCAGAATTGTTGGAAATGAAGATGTAAAACATCATTATTCACAGATGATATGATTATGTAAGTGGAAATTTGAAAAGAACTTACATCTAAAATAAAAGAATTAATAAGAGTTAAGTAAAGTTACTAGAAACAGTATTTTAAAATCTATTTAAATTTCTGTATACAAGCCAGAAAACAATCAAAACGATACCATTTAAAATAACTTCAAAAAAATAAAATTAACTTCAAAAATATTAAATATCAACGAATACATCTAACAAAGGATAGATATGTAAGACCTCAATGCAAAAAGCTATAAAACATTATTAATGAAAATAAATAAAATAAAATAAAATAATATCTAAATAACTGATGAGAAATGCTATATTCATGAATTAGAGGAATCAGAACTGTAAATACACTCAATGCAAAATCCCTCTGATTGTTTTTTTTTTATGAAACTTAACAAGCTGATTTTAAATTTAGTTAGAAATCTAAGGACCAAGAATAGTCAAGACTATTTTTTTCTAAAAGAAGAGCAGAGCTAGATTTTTTTTTTAAGGTTTTATTTATTTATTTGACAGACAGAGATCACAGGTAGGCAGAGAGGCAGGCAGAGAGAGGGGAGGAAGCAGGCTCCCCATTGAGCAGAGAGCCCGATGTGGGACTCGATCCCAGGACCCTGGGATCATGACCTGAGCCGAAGGCAGAGGCTTTTACCCACTGAGCCACCCAGGCGCCTGAGAGCTGGAATTTTGATGCACAAGACTAGGAAGCTCTATCTGTTGACATTGGCACAAGAGACTGGTGCAGGAGAGGAAAATAGAACAATGAAATAGGAATAGAGTCAAAAAAGACAACCACATGTGGACACTTGACTTATGAGAAAGGTGGTAATATAGAACCATGGGGGAAAGGTGGATCTCTATAATCAATACTATTGGGACAATTAAATATTCATATAAAAAAGAAATTTAGCTCCTACCTGACAACATAAACAGATATTAATTCCAAATTTTTTTTTAGTCATAAGTGTGAAAAAAAGCAAAAGAACTTCAAAAAGATATGACAGGAGAATATTTTCACAATGTTAGAGTAGGGAAAGTCTTTTAAAATCGGACACGCACACAAAAAAAAAGGACACAAAAAAACGCAAACCATAAAGTAATCATAAAAGCACAAATCACATATTTGATTACATTGAAATTTGTAACTTCTCTTCACCAAAAGACACCATTAAGAATGAAAGGGGAAGCCCAGAGCAGAAGAAAATATTTACAACACAAACAACAGCTAACAGGTTATCACAAGTATGTAAATAATGTCTACAAATTAATAAGAAAAATGAATAATCCAATACAAAAGTGAATAAGAACAAATCACGAAAGAAGCTATTCAAATGGCCAGTAGTAGACTTTTCTATGACATTCAAATTCCTGAAAAACAAACAGAAAGTGAAAGTTAAACAAGACACAGAAAAGTGGAGGCCCCATGACTGATTGGCAGACAGGGGTGCAGAGGAAAGATATGGGAGCCCTTAGGCTAAAAGACTTGGTGATAGTCAGTAAAGCAACACTATTTTTTTTTAAAGATTTTTATTTATTTGTTTGACAAACAGAGATCAGAAGTAGGCAGAGAGGCAGGCAGAGAGAGAGGGGGAAGCAGGCTCCCTGCTGAGCAGAGAGCCCGATGCAGGGGATGGATCCCAGGACCCTGGGATCATGACCTGAGCAGAAGGCAGAGGCTTAACCCACTAAACCACCCAGGCACCCAGCAACACTATTTTTAATTGGGATTCTTGGGACCAGCCTCTGTCATTGGAAAGCTTACCAGTTTTCTGTGGGTCTTTGGATTTTCAGTAAGACTTTCCCTATCCCCATACATCAACTCTGCCCTCAGTCATAGAGCCCAGTTTTTTTTCTGTTGGCTGCTACATGTGATCATCCAGAAGGAGGCTTACGGCTGTTTCTTTTTTCATTAGTAGTGTGTTTTGGAGCTGAGCGGAGATCTACAGTTGATTTGTTAGCTGGCAGAAATAGAGTGCGGAAAATGTAAATTGCAAATTGAATTTTTCCCTGAAGGGACAACTATTGGCTCACATTCTCAGATAATCGGTTATGATGCTGTCAAATAAAATCACTCACAACTGGGGCAGTCGCTGATGACCTCACATGCTCTTAACTCCTTAAAAACACTTGTTCATGGCTTCAGTTACATCTCCAGTGAGAGAAACTTGCAATAAGACTTGACTTGATGATGAAATCTATAGGATTTTAAGAGTAACCGTGTCAGAAGAAAGCAATTGGAGTTACTTATTAATCACCACTCTGAAAATGAGCTCAATTCTTCATTTGAGGTGAAATTTTATTCTACAATGGATTTTACCCCACATGTTCCCGGGAGCACTATCTGGGGATAAAAAACTACTACACACCTACAAATATTTTCACTCCAACTATAACTTTATATATAGGGCCTATGGATAAAGTGGAAGCATTATACTATACACAAATGCAACCAGTCAGTGTCTGGAAGATTTAAATAATGTAGTGAAAGTTTCTATACATTTATATATTTCAAAATATCTTCTATAAAGTAGATCAGATTTTTTTTTGAATGTATAAAGACGAATTTTGAGTGTGGCTCAACCATACTCCATAATAGAAAATCAGTTTTTATGCATTACCAATTATTCCCATTAATATGTCACAATCTCTATAACTTTAGATACTGATTTATGAATCTTATTTGACAGTAAAAAATAGAGCAACCTAAAATAAAATCAGCATTGTCTTGGTGAAATGTTCTAGTAATCTCTCAAGTTTGAAAATGAATGCCACAGGAAAATGTCACAAACAATAAAAAGTTTATTAGGGTAATGGAAGAAAATTCAAAGTACTCTCCTAAAAGCTCAGAGCTAGGCTATGCCCCAAAACTGTCTTTGAGTGAAAAGTTTAAGGGCGGTATTGAGTTATAGGTGTGTTTGAGTTAATGTAACTAGAGAAAATGTAGAAAAACATTTTGCCACTAATTCCAGGGAATATTGTATATAGTTGTAAGTGAAAACGTTGTTGATACGATAGCACTTTTTTTTTCCACATTCGCTGACACCCACGAAGTTGATAGCACCATATATGTGATTCATAATAGTCCATTATCCAGAACTTGCCCTGTGGAGAGACCTGTAGGGTGTTTCCTGTTGGGGCTGGCTTCCTGGGCATGGGACATGAGCAGTCACATGACCCCAAGCTTAGAAGGACCTTACACTTGGTTTATTAACCTGGTCATCTTCTTGAAATTATTAGTAATTTTTAGACAAATGACCTGCGATTTCATTTAGTAGTGGGCCCACATATTATGTAACTGATCCTCTTCTTTGGTGTGAAAACTGAATTGTGATTCAGGCCACACTGGATGTTACCCATTCCTTAAATATTAAGGAAAATTGGTTTGGCTTTGGTAAAATGTATACACAGAGCAGTATTTCTCCAATGGTCTTTCAACCATTTTCCCATCTTATTTCTCTCTTTATCCTTGGATCTTCTCTGCTTAACACTGACTGTTATCTACATATATGTAGATCTATTATTATTGGACTGTCTAGTCTATTCCTTTGATCTATCCCTGTGCTATCACACGATGTTTTAGCTACTACAGCCTTATGATCAGTCTTGACATATGGTTATACAAGACCTCATCTTCTTCAGAAGTGTTGTGGTTATTCTTGGTCCTTCACTATTGCATTTACATTTTAACACCAACTTGCTATACTGCTGGGATTTCAGAAGAATTAAAATCACTTGATTGATTTGATGATTTTAAGATAGATTAAAATCAGTCAAGGAGAGAAGCATTACAGGGTAGAGTCCAGGAGACACCAAACATGGAGCTCCTGTTAACCCTCCTCCCAGGGAACCATGGACCTGTTTCTCTTCCAGGTTCAGTGTGTGACAATTATGCACAAAGTATTGTCAACCAGGAAGGCTCGCTCACCTGAGCCCGGAGTCCAGAGTTTTTCCTGAGGGTTCATTACACAGGCATGACTGATTGCCCATGTGGCTGATTTCAGTCTCTAGTCACCAGTTCTTGCAGGCATGACCCAAAGTCCTGACGCTATATCACACTGTCCTTCTTCTGATATAGCCAGCCACTGCCCTAAATCTTTTTTTTTTTTTTTAAGATTTTTTATTTATTTGACACAGAGAGAGAAATCACAAGTAGGCAGAGAGGCAGGCAGAGAGAGAGGGGAGGAAGCAGGCTCCCCGCGGAGCAGAGAGCCCGACGCGGGGCTCGATCCCAGGACCCCGGGATCATGACCTGAGCTGAAGGCAGAGGCTTTAACCCACTGAGCCACCCAGGCGCCCCCACTGCCCTAAATCTTATTGTTAGACTATCCAGTTATCCAAAGCTCCAGGGCAAGCAAAGGCACTCCTGTCAGGTGTGACAGGGCAAAGACTGAGAGATGACTTCCCAGAAGTGAAGGACAGAAGGCCAGACCTCTTGGAGGCAAGTTTAAAATCTTTACTACATATAAACAGAATAATATCATTTTTCCTCCTTTTTTCGTAAAGATTTATTCATTTAAGAGAGAGAGCATGAGCAGGAGGGGCAGAGGGAGAAAGAAAGAGAGAATCTCAGACTTCATGCTCAGCCCTCAGCCTGGAGCCTAATGTGGGGTTTGATCTCATGACTCTGAGATCGTGACCTGAGCCAAAACCAGGAGTTGGATATGTAACCAATTGTGCCACCCAGGTGTCCCATAATTTTACCTTCTAACATTAAATCAGCTTTGTATTCCTAGAATGAATTCAACCTGATCATGAATTATTTGCTTTTTTTACAGATTATGAAATTTGGTTTTTACCAGATTCTGTTTAGAATTTTTACATCTATGTTCACAAATGAGATTACACTGTAAATTTTCTATTTATTATTGCTATAGGGAAGGCCGAACTTTACCTCTACCCCCTTAGAGTCTCTGGCTGGGCTGAGAATTAAACTGACATGAGACAGAAGGAAAAGGAAAAGCACACAGAGGTTTACATATATCTGGGAGCTCCCATAGAAAAGTGAAGACCCAAAGAAGTGACTGGGCCTGAGTGCTTAGACACCAGGTTGAACAAAGAGTAGCCATTGTAGAAAAGTAACTGAAATATGGGGGGAGACTAAAGAAAGATAAGAGTTATTTTAACAATGTCTGTGCAGATTTCTCTCTACCTTGACTCCTCACCTCTGATGATAGGAATGTTTCTTCCTCTTGGTACAGTGAGAGCACCTTTCACATGGGAATTTTTATCTCTTGCTTTTAGGAAGAAAAAGAAAAGTCAGAGTGTCCTTGCATTTGCTGTTTTTCAAGTGTCTTTAGCTCAGAATAATCCTTGAGCCAAAGTAGCATATTTTGGGTGTCATATCCTGCCAGCCTTCACTGTCCTTGTCTAGTTTTGGTATCAAAAATTGTTAACATCAGGGGCACCTGGGTGGCTCAGTGGGTTAAAGCCTCTGCCTTCAGCTCAGATCATGGTCTCAGGGTCCTGGGATCAAGTCCCACATCGGGCTCTCTGCTCAGCAGGTAGCCTGATTCCCCCTCTCTCTCTGCCTACTTATGATGTCTCTCTGTGTCAAATAAATAAATAAAATCTTCAAAAAAAAAAAAAGAATATGTTAACATCATAAAATGAATGGGGGATGTTCCCTCTTTTTTTAGAATCAAAAAGTTTTTATGCAATTGGAATTATTATTTGATAAATATTTGGTAGAATTTGTCCTTTACTACTTGTTAGAATGTGTGAAGGTTTTTTTTTTTTTAACTAACAAGTAAGTGTTAAATTTCAATTAATGTTTTTTTCTACATCTATAAAGATTAGCATATGGTTTTCCTCTTTATAATGTGAATGTTGCAAATTGTAATGATAGGCTTCTGATGTTGAACATTTAATATATTTTGATTTTGTATGTTGCTAGATTTGATTTGCAAATATTTTTATAAAATAATGTTTGTAAGTAGAATTGGCCTACAATTTTTTCTTAAATTACTCTTATGTTTTTATCAAGATTATATTGTATATAAAATAAATTAATTTCCCTCTTTTTCTATAAAAGTTTATATAAAATGAGATGGTTTGTTCTTAAAGTTGTAGTACAATTCACTTATAGAACCTTCTGGACCTAATGTCTTTGGGGGATAGAAAGGTTTGACCACTAATATATCATTAATGAGTGCTAGTATTTTTGCATTTAAAGAATGTCTTTCTTTTAAAAAAAATTGTTCTTAAGTCACATATTGGTTATTTATATTTTTCTTAAAATAACTATTCCATCCATGTTTTCAGAAATCATTGTCATGATTTGCTTATTTTATTCTCTATAATCTAAAAATCCCTGGGGTGTCTGGTTGGCTGAGTCAGAGGAACAAGCAGCTCTTGATCTCAGAGTTGTGAGCTCAAGCCCTACATTGTGTGAAGAGATTACTTAAAAATAAAAACTCTTTTTAAAAAAATTCCTAATAGAGCTTACTCTTCTTCATGCCTAATATTATTTACTTATACTTTCTATCTTTTTTCTTGATCAAAATTGCCAGAATTTTTAGTCTTCTTAAATAGCCACTTCTATGTTGATCATCTCTATAGGATTTACTTCATGAATTTGTTAATTTATCAGTATTATTTCCTTTATTTTAGTGTCTTTGGAATGATTTATGGTTTTGTTCCTGCTGATTTTTAATCTTAGGCCATTAATTTTCTATCTTCTTATTTTATTGTAGATATTTTTTTAGTCTGTTCTTACCCTGATACTAACTTAACTATATTCCACAAATTTTGATATGTTTATCAGCAATGAGTGCAAATCCTCTGGTTCAGAAACATATTTATGTGTTTGTGTATCCACAAGGAGGACAATTGGACTAGACCCCAGGCAATGGATCAGGGAGGAAATGGGTCAGATCATTTGGCTGTCAGTCTGAGTCAGATGGGGAAGCATGAAAGAATTTTGAGCAATGAAAACATATGATCTGACTCATTTTAATATGATCACTATTGATGTATTAACCACAAATATGAATTTTACCATAAAAATCAGTAAAGATAAGGAAAAAAATTAGCTCTGCCATTTTGTCTAACTTCACAACAGAATCTTCAAAGTCGTCTGCTCCATATACGTAATAAGCATCTATTCATAGGATGCCCATGTAGCTTTTTGTCCAAATGGGACACTTCTGAAAATAGAGGACACTATTAATAATTATGCAAGAAAAACAGGAATACACAAGGACTGTGCTAGAGTGACCAACTATCCCAGTTTGCCTATTTATTGATCGCTTACTGTGACTTACCATGTGCCAGTGCCTCTGCTAGGACACAGCGCCTCATCTGAGACTAGGAAAGGGTCCTTGGGAAAGACAAAGCACTTCAATACCATGTGACCAGAGCTGGGGAGGATATCAGAGAACAAGCCAAGCAGTTCTTTTGTCTTCACAGGCTCTTCATGAAGAATAATGTTTTTAAATTAAAGCAATACTAGCAGCAGCCTATTTCCAGATCTGTAACGTCTTGCATCCAATCTTTTTTACTTTTCTTAATGGATGTCATTTGATTATGATACCGCTTAACAACAAACAAGCCTTTTCGGTATTACATTGTCGTTATAGTGTTGTCTCAGTTTCCTAAGACTGCTGTAGCAAATTACTACAAACTCGGTGGTTTCAAATAATAGATACTTATTCTTTCATAGTTCTGGATGCTAGAAGTCTGAAATCAAGGTGTCATCAACGTTGGTATTGAGGGAAAAATTATTCCATGCTTCTCTACTAGCTTCTGGTGATTGCTGACAATCTTTGGTGTTTTCTTTGCTTGTAGACCCGTATCTCCAATCTCTGTCTCTGTCTCCACATACCCTTTTCTCTGTCTCCCTGTGTCCTCTCCTCTCCTTATTAAGAAAAAAAAAAGAAAAAAAAAAAAACAAACAGTTGTAGGATTGAGGGCCCAGACTAAATCTGGAATGATTTCATCTTGAGACCCTTAACTAATTACATCTACACATTTCCAAAAAGGTCACATCGTGAGGTTCTGGGTGGACGTGAATTTTGAGGGGGCACTATTCAATCCTCTACAATGGCCTCAAATACAAAAAAATTAAAAACAACAACAAAAATACCTGATACAATTCTGAAGCATAAAAGAAAAAAAAAAGTTTTCCTAAATAAGACTTTTGAAAGTTTTAATTAATACTTTGTCCTGAGTCTGAGGAAATGAAGCCTATTTGAGGTGGAATTTCTTTAAAAAAATCACTCTGCCCGAAAGAGTAGATGGGCCAGAGGCTAAAGGCCACAAAAAGAAAGACTATGAGCAGTCTTTGGGGGAGAACAATCACTTATCAGATCATCGATCAAGACCACAAGGTAGTTTAATGGGTAAATGAAAATAAGAGTGACAATGTCTCCATGAAGCGTTTAAAAATGCTCATCCAATCTTTATTCAATATTAGGTTTCTGCTGAAACTAGGAACTTTAACAACTTTGTTAGATGCATGATAGAAGATGGATTAGCCCCAATAAGCATTTCATTAAAGTTGGCTCCAAATCCTTCCAGTGGCAAAAGATTTAGAGTGATTTATTGGCATGATTTAGCCTTAATCAGTGCTTGAGAAGTAAGTGACTACGGCCTAGTATTTAACAATATATTTAAAGTTATAACTATATAAACCTCCTAGATTATTGCCCTCCTAGATTATTGCCTCCTCTATTATTAATGTTTCTCTGGAAATATTTTTCTTCAAATTCAGGAGAGGTCATTCTGGAAGAGAAAGTTGACTGAAAAGCAGCCTTAGAACAATGTGTGCAAAATAGAAAGCAACAGAATTGGGCAATATTTTTAAAATTTCTAATTGTAAGTGCTTCCAACAAAGGAAGTAGTGAAGGAGAAAACATATGGACATCCATTGGGGAGGCTATAGAATGGAGACTCTTGGGATACCTTCCACCTCTAAGAGTCCATGACATTCCTGAGTTGTGGGGAAGCGAGCATGGGCAAGAATGCCAACATGCCCAAATGAAGGGGACTAAGGCAAGGAACTTAGCAACACGGAGGGCACTGCTTCGAGGTCTCCTTGAGATCCATAACCCAGGCCAAGTGGCAGCCTCGCTAATAATAAGCCAGAGTAATGTAACAGAAATATAAATCCTGGATCCCGGCTCCTCTATCTGTAGCTGTGTGTGTCTCTGTTCCTTCATATACCTCAATTAAAATTCAAATGAGATAAAATATGCAAAGTATCTGAATATTAGGAAAATGACAAATGGCAGCTGGTACTATTCATAACTGGGAAAGAGAAAAACTGTGGCATAAATGGCAGCAGTTCTAATCAGAAAACCATTTACATAGTATGCATAAACTTTTAATACTTATGATAGTATCTCTTATCATAAAGGAAAATTGTATCAACATAAACAAGCTCCATAATGGGGGTTATTTGCACATTTGCGCATGGCAACACCTCACCCGCGCCAGACTATCGTTGAAAACAGATGCTGTTCTTACTGTGACTAAGAAGTGGGGTTATCACTGGCCTGGCTTCCACCATTTCACTTCCCAAACAAGCAAATATTTCATGCATTTATGGGTGGAAGAAAAATTTTCTCTTTCTTTGAAGGAATGAGATACTTAGGCAAAAAATGTTTTCCCGTAATTTAAAAAATGATCAGAATGCTCTCATTAATATTGAGTTATTTTTGCTGTATTGGGTCAAAAAGTGGCTTTCTTGCTGTAAAGCTTTATGGAAATAATACTGAAACTGATGTCTGATTATCAAGTAATTCAGTTACTTTAGACACTTTTCCATAATATTCAGTGACTTGAAGAGGGCTAAGTTGTTATAGATTCACGCTGTTGGGAGGCAATTCTCCATGGATCTCAGGCCTGTAGTCTCAGTGATTCTCTGCACGTCTTGTAAACAGAGGCACTGACTACCTTTGTTTATGAACTAACTTTCAAGGATGTTTGTATAAAGAACAACCTTGACAGACAGAGTTAGGGTTTCTCACTGGAGAAAAGGACAGATATGTTTGCTGTCCAGTATAATAAATATAATGTCCCTGGCGGAAAGACCAGGTGTGTTGACTGCCCATCATAAAAGATTCAAGTCCTGTAACGCGACCCGCTGCATGTGAAAGTATCATCAGGCCTTTTCCTGTTGCTTTCTGGAGGCTAGGGCTTCAGGAACTGGGGCACAAATGCTAATATTCTGACTTGGACTGGTGCCGTGAAAAATAAACCATTCTTTGTCTGTGATGTGAGAGTCTGATGTCTCTCACCAACATCCATGAGACCATGGCAGGTAAACTAGTTAGTCTGCAAGTTGGTAAACTCAGACGCTTTGCCTTCTTGACACATACCTGAAATGTTTTATTTGATCACTAACAGAAGGAACTCAGGAAAGGCACATAGTCTAATGAAGTATGTGAGGACCTGTTAAGTTCACACGGAGGGAAATGTCTCAATTATTTTCAACTCTTTAATTCAGAAGGCCCTGGAAGAGGGCTGAGAAGAGAAATTTATTCAATAGCCATGAAAACTTTGTTATAAAGAGCTCTGCGCTTGGAACTGGGAATCTGAGACCCTTGGATTCAAATTGTAACTCTGCTAGCGAAGCCTTGGACAAGTCACTGAGCCTCTCAGAGGTTGAGCAAGGTCATCTGTAAGGTCCCTTTTCAAGTTCTAAAGTGTATGATCAACTACTCTGAAAGCTGTCACGATTCTCTTGAAAGAAACTTTGGCCACACAATTTCAGCTTTGTGGAAAGCCATGCGTCCGTCAGTTGCAGTCATGGCACCCATGTTGTTTGAGTATCTACATTGCACATCAGACTTTACTACTTACATGATGACAATTACTTGGAACCCATTTGGTGATTTGGAAGTAATCCATGCCTTCAACATGAATCCAAGTACAGAGTCAAGTTTAATCTAGCTGTAATTGTGAGATTAGGAAAAATGCCTTCATTTCTGAAGGGTAGTGGAGGTCAGTGGGTAAGAGCACACATCTTTAAGCCAAAGGATGAGGCTTCCTAACTTATCTTTGCCACTTCCTAGCTGGACAGCTTTGGGTAAATTACCTAACCTCTTCGTGGGTCAGTTTCCTCATGTGTAAAGTGGAGATAACTGTCATACCTACCTCTCAGAAAACAATAAGAACAGGGCTTGGTAAAAGGGACTGCTGAATCAGTGTCGGTCATTTTCATGAACTCATGTAACAGGAGATATTAAATGCCCTAAAATATTAAGAGAAACAAAGGCACAAATCAATAGTTCTACCATGATAGACTGTTGATCCACTGATTGCTTTCTCAAAACCTGATTCGTGTAAGGGGAGGAAGAAATGAACATTTTCTGCAGCCCCATCTGTACCTGGGGAGGGGGAGAGGGAGGAGGGCAGGAAGATGGGGGAGACCCCGATGCTACCCAAATCTGACCTCTTCCTTTCCCACTTTCTCAGCCACCTTACAAAAGTGAAGGCAAGTTTAAATCTGGGGAATCTTACAAAGTACCAAGAACAAAACCTTTAAATGAGCTTTGGATGGATTGAGAGATTCAGCAGGAGCCCTTCTTTCCCATCTAAAATGTATCCACCAAAAGGTTTTTCAGAGTAACAGAGTGGAACTGTCTACCTCTTATGGTTCTGTTGGCAATTATGCCCTCGGGTCACATGGGACATGGGGCACCTCCCATAACCACTGCAGTGTGGGAAAAATACAAGGAGTAACTAGCAGGGCAGTGTGCAAAACTTTCCACATGTTTCTCATTTGAGCCATACAATAGCGCTGCCAAAGCACGAGGTAGGAAGAACATATGATTTGAAGTCAGAGTTCACCTGTCGGGTAATTTACCAAAAATGTGCTAATTGCCTACTATGTGCCAGGCACTGCCCTGATTTCCCAATGGCCTCAGCTCTTTGGCTCTTAGTTAAGCCTCAATCATAAGCAAACCCATTCTTATTCCTAATCCTTTTTTTTTTTTTTGAGACAAATAGTTTTGGTGGTTTTTTAAAAGATTTTATTGATTTATTTATTTGAGATAAAGAGCAAGAGCAAGTGAGAGAGAGAGATAGAGAGAGACAGCAGAGGGAGAGGGAGAAGCAGCCTCCCCATTGAGCAGGGAGTCTGACCCCAGCACCCTGGGATCGTGACCTGAGCCGAAGGCAGATGCTTAACCAACTCAGCCACCCAGATGCCCCGGGGGCAAAGAGCTTTGGGTGGCTATAAGCATGGGTGGGACAGGGGATTTCTGTAACACTCTGAATATCATGCTTTTCTGCTGGACATTTATATTAGCAGTGTGAGTGGATAAAGATGCATGAGTCAGTGACTCATATTCTAGCATGCCTAGAGCAGACTAGTAAAGAGTAAGTGTGACAATTATAAAGTTGTGTCTGTGTATAATCAATTACATGTTTTTAGAAACCAGAGGAATGTGTTTTTCTTTTTTTTTGCTTTTTTAAAATTAACATATAATGTATTATTTGTTTCAGGGGTACAGGTCTGTGATTCATCAGTCTTACACAATTCACAGCACTCACCATAACACATACCCTCCCCAATGTCCATCACCCGCCAACCCATCCTTCCCACCCACCTCCCCTCCAGCAACCCTCAGTTTGTTTCCCGAGACCGGAATCCTTAACACTTCCTAGAATGTGAAATTTTCCTGAAACAAGGTATCAAGTGAAGTGACATTTCCTATCAACTCAAATTCAAAGAAAATCAAAACTATATGATAAACAGAATGTTATACCTACAAACACACAAGAGACAATAGTATATGCCAATAAATAACATAGATTGGCTGTAAAATAAGCTCATGAAGTGAAAATCACATATACTAAAAGTGTGTCTTGAAAATACCTATAATTACTCACATAGTATACTGATCATACTGACTTTTTGAAACAAATAATCTCATGTCTTTGTCAATGGTTGAGGAAACTTGAAAATCATTTACATGTTCTATCTTTGGGTTCTGGAACTCCTGCAGATGGTTTTCTGACTTGACTGCATCTGCTATGTAAGTCATGGGATTGGTAATACTGAGGAATGCCCACTTAAGAGTGTTTAGCTAACTTAACACACCTGAAGCATATGTATGACATGATTTCATTGTACCTTAAAATATTTTCATCATTAAACAAGAGAAAATGAAAAATAAGCAAATGTATGGAATTTTAAAAGGTGAAAAAGCCAACTTAAAAACAGGCAGAACAAGAAAACAATAAGGCTAAAGAGAGATATTAATAAACTCAAAAACAGAAAATTGGTTGAATTAATAAATCCAAGAAGTGCTCTTTGAAATAATAAAACAAAATGGTCCGTGCTCATGGACTGGGAGAACAAATATTATTAAAATGTCCATACCACTCAAAGCAGTCTACAGATTTAATGCCATCCCTACCAAAATACCAACAGCATTTTTCATGGAACTAGAACAAATAATTCTATAATTTGTATGGAACCACACTTTTGTGTTTTGGTTTTTTTGTTTTGTTTTGTTTTGTTGTTGTTGTTGTTATTTTGAGTAGCCAAAGCAATCCTGAAAAGGAACAACAAAACTGGAGGCATCACACTCTCAGATTTTAAGATACGTAACAAAACCTAGTAATCAAAAACAGTATGGTACTGGCACAAAAATAGAGACATAGATCGATAGAACAGAATAGATAGCCCAGAAATAAACCCGTGATTATATGGACGGTTAATCTTCTACAAAGGAGGCAAGGCTATGTAATGAGAAAGACAGTCTCTTCAACAAATGCTGTTGGGAAAACTGGATAGCAACATGCAAAAGAATGAAACCGGGCCATTTTCTTACATCATACATAAAAATAAACTCAAACTGGATTAAAGACCTAAATGTGAGACATGGAACCATAAAAACCCAGGGAGAGAGCAAAGACAATGATTTCTCTGACATCAGCAGAGCAGCATTTTTCTAGATATGTCCCATGAAGCAAGGGAAACAAAAGCAAAATAAACTATTGGGACTACATCAAAATGAAGGGCTTCTGCACAGCAAAGGAAACAATCAACAAAACAAAAAGACAACCTACTGAATGGGAGGGTATATTTACAAATGACATATCCAATAAGGGGTTAGTATCCAAAATATATATAGAACTTCTGCAACTCAATACCAAAAAAACAAATAATCCCAATTAAAAAATGAGTAGACATGAACAGACGTATATCCAAGGAAGTCGTAAGACAGCCAACAGACACATGGAAGGATGCTCAACATCACTCATCATCAGGGAAATGCAAATCAAAACCACAATGAAATATCGCCTCACATCTATCAGAATGGCTAAAATCAACAACACAAAAAACAAGTATTAGTGAGGATGTAGGAAAAAGGAATCCTCCTGCACTATTGGTGGAAATACAACCTGGTACAAGCACTGTGGAAAACAGTATGGAAGTTCCTCAAAAAATTAAAAATAGAATTGCCATATAATCCAGTAAGTCCACTACTGGGTATTTATCCAAAGAATATGAAAACATTAATGTGAAAAAATATACGCATTCCTATGTTTATTGAAGAATTATTTACAATAGCCAAATTATGGAAGCAACCCAAGTGTCCATCAGTAGATGAATGGATAAAGAAGAGGTAGTGTCTATGTGAATCTATATACACATATATACATGTATATATATGCAATATTACTCAGCCATAAAAAGTAGTGTGTTTGTGTGTGCGTGTGTGTGTGTGTGTTTATTAGTCATAAAAAAGAATGAAATCTTGCCATTTGCTAGACATGGGTGGAGCTAGAAAGTACAACATTAAGTGAAAGTATAATGTTAAGTGAAATAAATCAGAGAAAGACAAATGTCTTATTATTTCACTCATATGTGGAATTTAAGAAACAAAACAAAGAAAAAAAGAAACAAACAAAAAGACACTCTTAAATATAAAGAACAAACTGGTGGCTACCAGAGGGGAGGTGGGGGATGGGCGAAACAGGTGAAGGGGATTAAGAGTACATTTATAGTGATGAGCACAGAGTAATGGATAGAATTGTTGACTCAAGTATAGAATCGCCTGAAACTAATGTAACTATAGTTAATTATACTGGCATTAAAATTTTTTTAAATGTACAGTTGAATAAGAAAGGCTTGAGTTGCACGAGTCCACTATACACAGATTTTTTTTCAAAAAATACAGTACAGTACTGTAAATGTAAAAAAAAAGGAAAAATTCCTATAGTTCACCAATCAACTAGAATGTAGTAAGCTCCATTCTAGGACACAGTGCCTGGCATATAATGGGCATATAGTAAATACTATTTAAATGAATGACTAGATTAAAAATATAGGAGATTATAGAACACTTTGGTTCTTCCGCTTATTCTTTTCATGAAGAGGGAAAACAGAGAGAATGGAAACCAGTAGGATGTTTAATGCCAAGACTAATGGTGGCATCCATTACTTCTACCTGTATTCCAGGGGCCAACCCTGTTACCTGACTCTTCTTAGAAACAGGAGGTGCTAAGAAAGGCATTCTTCCTGAGCCCAGGAAGGAAATGAAATGATTTGGTTTCTCTGCAACAGACAATGCTTGGAAAGTATCTTGACTCCCTCTCATCTATAAACATTCTGTCTATCTTAGGATTTTATTGCCTGATTTGTGTTCATCTTTTCATGGCTTATCTTTCCCAATCAGATGGTAAGATCCAAGAGAAGAGAAATCATGACTTAAACTTCTTGTCCTAAACAGCACCCAGCATGGGCTCTGTGTGCCCAACAAATTCCTGACTCCTACAGAGTGCATTTCAATTTACAGTGTCTTCACAGATTTATCTCACTGTTGATTGCTGAAGTGGAAGACCAGTATTTCTGACTTTATGATTATACGAATGTTTGGATGAGCCGCAGAAGGTTGGGCAAGGCAAATGTTTCCATTCCACCCAGTTCAGCCAGGCCCACATAGGCATAACCTCTCTCTTTCTTTCCTAAAATAAACTCTACTGGGTCATGCTCTATTTTTCTTTTATTACTGCTGGCATTTTATTTAAAATTTTTTATCCATATTCATAAATGAGATGGTCATAGTCCTTTCCTCGTGTTCTCCTTTTTAAGTTTTGTATTAGGGTTATAGAATCCCAGGTGGGCAGAGCCACACACAATGGTCCCGATCCCAGAGTAATTGTTTGGAAGACAGCTCCTGGGACAACTGCCTGGCCAAATTGACTGTGACATGAGAGAGAAACAAACTGGTTTTGGTAAGTCACAGAAATCTGGGAGGTTCTCGTCACAGCAAGAAGCACTGCTTTTCCTGCCTCATACATCCTTCTCATCTCAGGTCCTGCCATCACCCTAGATGACTCCTAGTTCCACATGGATGACTCTTCGAAAGCTTTTGTCTCACAGTTCCTCTTAAGCTTGTTAACCTTCATTCCCACGTTCCCTTCAGTGACATTTAATGACAACCCTAGAGTTTGTCATCCCCTGGAGTTTCTATTCCTTGGCAATCATAAATTCCAACAGTCACTCTGGCCCACAGCTTCCTTTGGCTGGAATGCAGCCACTTCCTTGTTCTTTCACATGCTGGGGATCTCTTACCACTTTTCTGTTATACTCTATCCAACTGTAATCCCCTCCCTGTTCATCTGGGTTAGTAGCCCAAGTTGCCATAACAAAATACCATGGAGTAGGTGGCTTAAACAATAGAAATTTATTTCTTACCGTTCAGGGGCTTGAAGTCCAAGATCAAGGTTCTGGTTGATTTCAGTTGCTGGTGAGAATTCTCATTTTGTCTTGTAGACAGCCACCTTCTCACTATGTCCTCACATGGCCTTCCCTTTGTGTGTGTGCAGGGAGATAGCAAGAGCCCTCTGGTGTCTCTTCTTATAAGGACACTAATCCTGTTAGTTAGGGGCCCCACCCTTATGACCTCGTCAAACCTCACTTGCTTCCTTAGAGGCCCCATCTCTGAATATAGGGTTAGGGCTTCAACATGGGAATTTTAGGGAAGCACAAATACTCAGTCCATAACACCATTTTGTTCTCAATGATCCCTCTGCTCAGTCATTCTTGGGTCAAGACCCTGACTCCCTGACCACTGTCTTTCCATCACACCAATCTGGAAAAACTAAACATGGATCAACTCTAGGGTCTACTTTCTCTACTCCTACACCTACCCCACTGGGTACTGTGGGAAAAAAATTACACAAATATATACATACGTCATTGTCTTCAACTTGAAAAACCTTTATATTTCCCTAATCATCTCTGTCTTTTATTTCCCATGAAGGGATCCAGAATATGCCACTGTGGCATCAAATGGTTTTGAGCTGATTGAGGTGTTTTTGGTTTTGTTTTGTTTTTTCCTGAACTCTCCTATCTGCCTGAAAGCAGAGCCTCCCAGAAGAACTCAGCTGTCATAAATCCTCTTGCTGGGGGCAGAATTGACTCCTCTCACCAAAGACAAGAAGTCAGGACTGAGTAACCGATCACCTAAACAGACATTGTCACAAAACTATCATCTCTTACATCTGTTTCCCTGGGGGTCCATTTATCTTTCTTAAAAGTCATTTGTTTTTTCAAGTGCCCTTCTCCCCTTTTTCTTTTCCATTAGAGGGTATGTAAGCCCCTAATTCTAACCATCTCCGTAAGTCACATTTTCTGTATATTTCTGTGTACAGAAGACCGCCTTTCCACAGGGACATGTTCCGAGACCTCCAGGAGGTGGCTGAGACCTAGATAGTATAAACACTATATATGCTATGTTTTTCCCATACAGACATACTTATGATAAAGTTTAATTTATGAATTAATTTACAAATTCACAGTGATTCACAACAATAACTAATAGTAAAATAGATAATCATACTGTGAGAATGTGATTTTAGGATATGAATAAGATTATAAGAATGAATCTTAAAATCATGTTGTCCTGTACTCACCCTTCTTGTGATGCGAGGTGATAAAATGCCTATATGCTGACAGGAAGTGAGGTCAATGACATTGGCGCTGCGATTCAGCATTAGGCTGCTATTGGCCTTCTGATGATATATCAGGAGGATTATCTGCTTTTGGACCATGACTGAGAGTGGGAAACTAAAACCCTGGGAAGCAGAACTTCAAATAAGAGGGACTACAGTGTGCATGTGAATAAAAATCTGTTCTCTCCTGCGTATCTGTCACCTGTCAGTTTAATCCTAGGGATCCAATAGACAGAACCTAAGAGGACACAGACAAAAAAAACTTTCCTCCCTGACACCCACAACAATTATTTCAAATCTTCAGTTTCTTTAAGCCACTCCCAACGATATTGTTTCCTCTCAATTTCATCAGATGACCTCCTCTTCTATTTACAAAGAAATTGAGATCCTCAGGCAAAGAGTCCCTCAACTTCCTACCCAGTCCTCCAAATCCTGTTTGTGTTCATACCCATCTTCTTCTTCCCTCTTCTCTGTCTTCCCCATGTACTCATTGCCTACCTGCCTTCATTCTTTTCCTCCTTCCTTCCTTCTTTCCTCCCTCCTGCCCCTCTCTCCTTCTTGCTTCCTACTATCTCATGCCTTTGTTCCATTCCTTATGCCCTGTCTTCCCTGGAACTTTTTCTCTCCTCTACTGACTTTCCCATGCCAGCATTCAAGTACGCCCACACCTTCTGAATCTCAACAACCCTCTCTTGATTTTGTGCTCCCCCTACACAGTGCAGCCTCTATCTTTTGTTTTTCTTCCCTCATATCCACACTTCTTGAAAGAGATGTCTGCACTTACTCATTTCTATGCATTCCTCAACCCACTGCCATATGTCTTTCTCTTCCACTTAACTACTCATGCCAAGGTCACCTGTTTCTAAATCCAGTGAACATTTCCAGGCTTTCTCTTTCTAGATCTCTATACTGTATTTGGCCCTGCTGGACAACCATCTCTTTCTTATCATTTGGCTTCAGTGATTCTGTCCTCTTTCTTTCCTGTGGCTCTTCTCTTGGTTCCCATGCTTCCAGCAACTGAAATGTTGCTGTCTCCACTGTTCCATCCTCTTCTCTTCTTTTCTTACATAGTCTCTTATTTGTTTTGTTTACTTCCATGGTTTGAACTACCAACTAAATGCTGACTGACCACCAAAATTTAAATCTCTGACTCAACTCTTCCTTCTGAGATCCAGGCATCTTCATCCATCTTTGTACTGGGCATTTGTTCTTTGATGCCCCATGAGCTACTCAATCACAACATGTCCAAAATGAAACTCATTTTCTTCCACCTCCAACACATTTCCCATCGTGGAGAATGGTACCACCCTTTACTGTACCACCTAAGCTGTAAGTCAAAAAGTAAGTCCTGATGCTCTCTTCCACCCTCCTCCATCAAATGAAGCACCAATCTTATCAATCCCAGCATCTTAACATCTTCCAACTACATCTCTTTCTCCATCTTCATTACCATATTGCAATTCATGCTTTCATCATTTCTTACTTGGATTATTCTTAGAGTACCCTAACTAGTCTGTTACTCACTCCTCATTATAGTTAAAAAGCTCTTTGTAATTAAGTGGAGGAAGAAAAATAATTTTCCTTCTACTTATCTTAGGTTTATTCCTGAGGTCCTGCAAATTAGAGTAACAAAAGACAGATTAACAAGAGAAAAACAAAAGCATATTAACAAGCTCATAGTGCATACACATGGGAGTGCTCAGTGATGACTACCTCAAAGGAGTGGTTAGAATTTGGGCTAATACAGAATCTTGACAGAAGAATAATAATTTTTAGAGAAGTAACAAGATAAAGGAAAAGGACTGTGCTTCTAAGGCAGGAAATAGTGGGAAGGTGAATGTATGGGAGAACTAATGGAAGATAAAAGCTGGTTAGTAAAGTTTGTTATGTAAAGTTAAAGTTTGTTAGTGCCATCTCTGGGCTGATAAGACTCTAGAGCTATCTCTTATAACTAACTTCTGTCCTTGGTAGAGAGAGGAAGGCAGCCATCTTTGTAAATGTATGTCCTGCTTTTAGGCAAGGAAGAGGAAGGCAGAGAACTCTTCTCGTATGTGTTTCTTCTTAATTACCTTCAGCTCAAAATCATTCTTATGCCAAAGTGGTATTTTGGAGTGGCATTTTTGGCTACCCTTCAATTACAAATCATATCATCGTAGCTGCTAAATTCATTCACAAGCTGACCTCCTAGCTTTCAGAGTAAGAGTGAAATGCCTTGCCTGGTACAAAGGACCCTTTATAATTTCACATCTGCCTACCTTCTCACCTTCCCCTCTGTAGAGTTCCTCCTTCTATCCATTCCTTGCTGTCGTTCTGGCAAAACCAAACTACTATACTTGCAACTCATTAAATGTACCACAATCTCTCTCATCTCTCAGCCTTTACCCATGCTACTCCCTCCAACCGGGTAGACTCTCCCACCTCCCTCTCCACTTCACGTACAAACTCGTTCTTCAAGGCTTGTCTTGGGGTATTCTATCCTTAGAAAACTGTTCTGGATAATCACTTCTGCCACCCTTCTTTGTTCTCCTATGAACATATGGAGATGCCACCCTTCTTCTTCTCCTATGAAGATATGCTTTGTGCATATCTTCATTATTACCCTTATGTGAACCTGAAATGATGTCTACTTTCAATCAATGAAGTCCAGAAAATTGTGCATCTTAATCTCTCTGCAAACCTCTCCTACTCCTCTCCTGGGCACTGTAAAGGACTCCATTTGGCTTCCCTCCTTCCATTCCTGCCTTCCCCACACCCAACACATCTTAGCATCACTACCAGAAGATTTCTCTTTTTTTTTTCTTTCAGATGCAAATTGAATATCCCTTCCCTGTTCCAAAAGCGTCTTTTAAGGAGGGCTTAAATCAAAACTGATTCAGAAAATGATACTTTCACCTATGAATAAATGAATGAGGTCAAAGATGGCTTCATAGAATTTGGATTTTTGCCAGGTCTTTTAGGACCACTAGACTATCAATCAGTGGAACATGCTAGGGAGTACATTCTAGGTGCCTCTTTAGGGACCCTGAGCAGGCCACATTAGAATACATTGTTTAGATAGAAGAATTTTGGGGGTGAGCACCTGAAAAATTGCCTGGAGCCAATGTAAGGAGAATTTGAAATGCAGTCCTGAAGAGTTGCACCATTAAATGTGTTTGCTGCAAGACAAAAATTGAGTTCTGCTTCTAATTTCCCTATCAGACTAACACAGCTTAGCAAAGTTAAATGTGAAGTGAGAGGGATCATTTTAGTTATTATTATTAGGTGACAGGTCATTCACAAGATCCCAGAAGACTGAAATGTCATAGCAATGCCAGAAAAGAAGCCAGGAGAGATGCTGGGAGGGAAAGAGCTGAAGGAGCCGACAGAAATCATTTTAAAGGCTGCAACTTGAGTATTCTGAGATGAAAATCACTGAGATATAAATTGGCCTGGAAAAAATATTTCAGAAAATAAACCATTAGCACTGTAATATTTCATCAAAGGCACTCCTTCTTTATTTTTTTTAAAGATTTTATTTATTTATTTGACAGACAGAGATCACAAGGAGGCAGAGAGGCAGGTGCGGGGGGGGGGGGGGGAAGCAGACTCCCTGTCAAGCAGAGAGCCTGATGCGGGGCTCTATCCCAGGACCCCGAGATCATGACCTGAGCCGAAGGCAGAAACTTAACAACTGAGCCACCCAGGTGCCCCGGCAGTCCTTGTTTAAATGTTTAATTTTAGAATGTATGTCAATCTGACATATCTAAGAACATCTTATTCTCAAAAAAGCAATTTAACCATTAAGAATACGAAAAAGATTAGGAAAAAAAGTACTGTTATTTAAGTATAAAAAAAAAGCCTACAAAAATTTGTCTGCAGAGAAAGTGATAGATTGTTAAAGACGATGAATTATGTAAAAGCTTGTTTATCAAATTCAAATACTTGAGGGAAAGACTCCTATTCTGTGTGCCGCCAAATAAATAGTTCTCCATAGTTTCTCCTTAACAGTGTGAATTATCATTGACTTGTTAATAATTACACCAGTGATTTTTAATTCTTTAAACTATTTGAAGACTGAGAAAGGTTGAATTAATGTAGTTACTGTTACTATTTTCAAGCCTTTTTAAAACAATTGACTGAGAATGGGAACACCTGGCTGAAATTCCCAGACCTACAATGATTGAAGAACTTCATGCTGTTGCATTCTGTCAGTCAACAAATGTCTTGCACCAAAAAAAAAAAAAAATTCTGAGTAGCAATGTGCTAATGACTTACAGTTTGCAGACTTAGATTAAGGTTGTATAATTATTTCTCAGGAAAATATTAGCTATCATGATTCTGAATGTGAGTTCTGGCAATATTATAGGATATTTTATGGCACCTAGAGGAACACTGAAGGTTAGGTAAAATGGAGGTCCGGTGAATTGAGTGTGATTATCTCCATTTTCTCTTCCATTGGAATGACATTTACTGAAATGGCAGCAATCTTAGGAGTAACACAGAAAAGTAATCTCTACCACTTATATACCATTTAAGAAAGACTGGTGATAGCAATGATTTAAATTTAATGTTAGAAATTGTGCTGAATGATAAAACATAATGTGTTTTGAGACTATAAATGGCCATATATTAGCAGAGTCCCAACTGTGAGATTCTAAAGAATATAATGGCCTAGGAGGGGAATACAAAATCTTTTCTATACTAGAACTAAAATTATTATGAAATGAGTAGTGATTTAATAAAAAAAAAGAGAGAGAGAGAGAGAAAGAGAAAAAAACAGAGATGGGGGAGAAAAAGAGAGAGAGAGAGAAAGAAATGCAGGAAGGATAAAGTGAGAAAGGAAAAGAGAAAATTAAAAAGAAGTAAAAAGAACTGACTTGGAATTTTTTTCCCCCAAGAGACAAAACCGAACACAAGACTAGAAACATGAATAATATGTATGAACACAAATTCTACCCTTGCTGTCAAAATGATAATGCCATTCCTATTTTCAGAAATGTTTTTATTGGACACATTCAGTTAATTTTATCCAGCTGTCAGTAAATACTTTCTGGAAGTTGCCAGAAAATGAATTGAATGTGAACATTTAAAATGATGAATAAATAATCATAATACATCCATGAGCATAAGGAAGAGCATGTGGGCCAAATGGCTTTGATGTCTACTTTTTGGCATAGCTCTCAAGATGCTGCTGGACCTGGTATGTGGAAGCTATTCTCTCAGAATTATTTTTCCAACAGAACTGTTAGGTTTATGATGAATATCTTCAATCTTAAAGGGTCTTCCTAGTGGCCAGAAGTAGCATCTCTTCTTGAGATTGCTGCCTAGGACAGAGAGCTAGTCTGCTTGCTGCCTCTGGTAGATGGATTCAGACCAGCTCATGTAGGGATCTGGCCCTTGGGCACACACTCAAAAATTTGCCAATGCAATGACAAGCGTTCTTTTTAAAAATTAATTAATTAATGTATTTATTTATTTATTTTGAGAGAGAGAGTAACTGCATGCAGGGGGAGAGGCAGAGAGAGAGAGAGAGAATCTCAAGCAGGCTCCACACTCAGCATGCAGCCCGATGTGGGGCTCGATTGGGGAACCCTGACATCCAGATCTGATGTGAAATCAAGAGTCAGACGCTTAACCAGTTGAGCTACCCAGGCACCCCAAGCATTACAAAGTGGGGGGGGGGATGAGACTAAGTTGTTTAGGTATCTGGAAGCACATGACCTTTGCACTGACCATTGGTAGAGAGAGGACTATGGGCCAAGCACAGGCTTTGGAGTCAAGGAACAGAGGACCATATCCTGTCTCAGCTCCCTACTAGCAGTGGTGTATAACCTCAGGCAAGTTTCCCCATTTGAAAATGGGTCTGTTGATGTCTATCCCCAAGGGATGGCATACCTCTTTGCAATTCTGTCAGCAAGAACAAAGCACATAGACCACATTTGTGGTGTCTCAGGATAACTCTCTGCCTCTCTACCATGCTGCTGGTCAGATTTTGAAGACTGACTTTTTTTTTTTTTTCATGAAGATAACAATTACAGTTTTGCTTCCAGCAAGATTTATGGTAATAGCGAATTTAGAATATTAGTAATGAATCAAAAAGAGTGGGCTTGGGGTGCCTGGGTGGTTCAGTGGGTTGAGCCTCTGCCTTCCCCTCAGGTCATGGTCTCAGGGTCCTGGGATTGAGCCCCGCGTCAGGCTCTCTGCTTAGCGGGGAGCCTGCTTCTTCCTCCCTCTCTCTGCCTGCCTCTCTGCCTCCTTGTGATCTCTCTCTCTCTCTGTGTCAAATAAATAAATAAAATCTTTAAAAAAAAAAAAAAAGTGGGCTTTACCCCAAAAGCCAATTCAAGCATGGCCAGGGCTTTGGAAATAGATAACTTAGGTTCTGATCTTCTTACTACTTAATAACTGCATGGCCTTATGTGAATAATTTGTTGCCGTTTCCTCCTCTGTAAAATGGAGCAGCCATACCTCAGCACGGTGTCCACCTCAGCATGGTGTCCGCATTAAATGCAATGTGTATGAATCCTGATGCTGTCATTGACCAGCTAAATGACCTTGGGCAATTTTCAAATTCTCTCTGTGCTTCAGTTTGCTCACAGTCCTGGTGACTTTCATAGTAATGCCTAACTCAGAGGCTGTTTTAAGGATTATATGGGTTAGCTTGTGGAAAGCACTTAAAACAGTGGCGGGCACGTGGTGAGTGCTCAAAAAAGGTCAGCTGTTCATTTTGCGATATCACTTATTTGATGATGTTATTGTAATAGCTAGAAGAGTCATCTAGGTTGATGAGATGACAATGGCGTAGACCAAAAAAAAAAAAAAACTGTGTTTATAATATAGAGCATAATATGGCAAGAGGAGTGATCTACCAAAAGTAGTACGTTGACCCCTATTCTCTAGGGTTTAGCAATACACAGACTCTCAATGGAACAGAAAGAAGGCCCAGGTGGAGGAGAGCAGTAGCTGTTCTAGAAAACATTGGTGGTAGAGGAGAGAGCCCTTTCAGTAGCGGTGACTCCCCTAGGAGCCACTGAAACCGGACTGGCTGCCATCTTTGATAATCACCATCATCTTGTATTTCCCAGTCCACAGAGTACTTCACATCCACTGTTACATACTTGAGTCTCACTCAGGGCAGGTGGATGTTTTGAGTGGCCAGCTCTCACATGAGGCACTCCAACTTCTTCAGGTTTCTTATTTCGCCTGGCTTTCTCTGGGGTAATGTAGCTTTTTCCTCATACCAGGAACTAATTCAGAAAACACACTGCCGTGGAAGTTGCCAGAAGTTTCCATGTATTGACAGGGACAGTCCACTGGTCTGTCAGACCATGTGACCTCCCTGGAGATCATGTTTGATGGCACTCAGTATCACCAAGCAAACACAGCATCTCTGCTATTTATTCACTAAAGCAGTCTGAATTCCTCTTGGCAGAACTGGATTAAAACAAACAAACAAACAAACAAAAAAAACAACCTTCTTCAAAGGTAGGAGACAGCTTATTAAAATTGTGTCAGGCCCACTGCCAGGTGCCTTCAAGCCCAATCTGATTCCTTTCAGGCCCTCGACCCATGTTCATCGGCGTTACTCTAATTAGCAGATTGTGAGAGGAGGCAGACACGGCCTTCCTGCTTCTCGTGTACTTGGCATGACATCTTTTCATAAATACCAAATGGAGTGCCTTAAACAAGTGCAAAATATGTGCAAAATGGGTATTAAGCTGTATTTAGACAGTTTACTCATCACCGCATATGGCAAAACCCCTCTTGTGCTCTTTTGGAGGGGAGAAGAGCACCAAAAACTAGGACAGAGTAGACAATGTACCATATGAAAACAATCACATTGTCAACGGCGAGGACTATTGTGACCACCCCTGAGTCCATGCCAGTGGGCAGCCTTAAGGCTCCTTCCTAGGCCTGCTTTGTTCACTGGATGACTCTTTATTTGCAAATATGTATTTGTTCTGTTCTTGGCACTAGGAACACAAGACCAAGCAAAGCTCATAGAAATTCCTGCCCTCGTGGAACTCACACAGTGAGTAAAATATATAGGATATCAGATGTCAATGAAGGCGATGGCAAAAAATAAAACGGGAAAGGGAGTAAGGAGGCTGGACTGGGGTGGGGCGGGAAATTCAGCCTTCAGTAACCTGGGTCAGAGCCTTATTAAGGAGACATTTGAGCAAAGACCTTGAAAGAGGAAAAGTCATTCAGGCAGGAATTGGGAAGAGAATTGCAGGTAGAGGGAACAGAAGCACAAAACAGGAGTGGGCCTTGTGTACACAGAGATCAATGGAGCAAGACCAGAGTGTGGGACGGAGAGGTGGGAAATGAGGCCAGAGATCTGGGGTGGTGTTAAGGGCCTGCAGACCCCCTGTAAGGAGTCAACTGTGACTACACTTTAGAGTCACCTGGGAACTGTTACAATCGCATGAATCACAATCTCCAGGGATGGAACCAGGCCTAAGAATTGGTTTTGATAATCTCACATGTACCTCTCAGGAGCAATCAGGGGTTGAGAGGTAGTGAATCCTAAGGTTCTGAGCAGAAAGGCCATGAACAACTGGCCTTTTCGGAAGGCTCATGGTGGCTGCGGTTCTAAGAACAGACCCTCAGAGGGCCAAGATGGAACAAGGGGACCAGCCAGTCCAGAGAGGAATAGTGGTGGCTTAGATGGAGATGGGGTGGAGGTCAGGAGAAGAGGCCAGACTCCAGATATATTTTGAAGTAGAGCTAAGGGACTTTTCCCACAGATCAGACATGGGGTGAGAGCAAAAGAAGAGTCAAAGATGACACCAGTGTTTTGGGCCCGAGCAGTCGGAAGGATGGGGTTACCATTTGATGGAAATAAGACCATGGGAAGGACCATGTTTATGCAACAACCCAAAGGCATTTCTAGATCAAATATAAACACATCACATGGGAATGTCCATAGATAGTAAAGTGCTCGGTGCCTGGCTCTTACCCAGGGTCAACAATGCCTTCGAGAGAGAGCGCATGGGCGGGTGGGTAGAGGGCCCCCGTGTGTATAGGAGCCGAGCTTTAAGGTGGCTGATGGCAAATAATGAACACACGTTCCAAGCATCTTTCAGAAATAAGTAGAAGAGATGAAGACAATAGTCAGGCAAAACCTCCTCTAAATGACTCTGCCTCCATCTCCTCGAAATCTTTAGACCCTGTGGGAAGAGGCTTTGCTGCCTGGCAGGAATCCTGGCAACGGCGAGGGTTCAAGAGATACATGGGATGCGTGCCATGGGTAGATGGTTCTCCCGTCTCCCCGAGTGTGCGGTACTTAAAACCGAAGCAGGACTCGAGCCTATATGGGATGACAAATAGGGGAGTTAGTCAGCCGCCTCATCATTAGATGCGGAAAAGTCTCTACCAAGCAATGGCTGAGTCTCCTTCTTCAGGAAAATCTCAGACCCCGTACGAGGCGGCTGAGGCTTGCATTTTCAAATCCCCTGTCAGATTCCAAGGATGCTTCATGTTGACGAATTGAACAAGACCCAAAAGAACCGTAATAACGTATTTGCTAGTCAAATCACTATATCCTCTCTAACTAATGAAGTTCATTTTTAAGGTCCTTATTACGAATTATATGTAATATTTAGCAATGTGATTTTCAGTTGCATCCTTATGTGAATAAGATTTATTAATATAAATAGCTCCTGACAAAGTTGGCCCAGGATCAAGAACTACATTTCCTCTGGGTTTTAGGAAAAAGTCAAAGTTATTATAGATGGTGATTTAAGGGAGATATTTGTTATTTCTCCACTGATTTGAAGTAGGTCAGATGGAGAGCTGCAGGCTTCCCTAAGGTTGTAATTAAGTATGAATATTTTAAAAAACTGAGAGCAAATAAAAAAGTAAACAACTTCTTTTAAGCTTTCACATCACAGGTCTTTCATTATGTTTCCATCTCAGGCAAGATGATTTTCTTTGAAAAAGGAATACAGCTGAAAAAAAAATTTAAAAAACCCTGCGCAATAGTTCTACAAGTCTAGACTTCAAGAAAGATTCGCTCAAGCATGAAGCCTTTCAAGAAGTATTTAAGCAGCCTGAGTTGGGGCAAAAATGCACACGGATGCCCCACCAGCAGCCTGAATTGTTGTAATTTAATTCTGCAGGTCAGTCTGATGCGGTTCCCCGCCCCCACTTGAAAAATCACATCTTTCTGTCTCTTCCCACCCAAATCACTCGCTCTTATAAAACCAGCTTAGTCAAATCAATATCTAGGCTAGCAGTGTAAATTTAATTACAGTGAAGCTTGGATAAACATTAGCTCTAAGACATTCCTTGGTCTATAGAGTGGTAACTGAATTAAGTAGGATTATTTCATCATTACCGCGTTAAGCCTACACTGTTACACAAAAGAAGCTAATATTTCTATCTCTTTTTAGCCTGGCAAAATATGCCATCAGCATTTACATGAGCCAGTTTAGTATGTTTTCTCCTTGAAGAGCTATGAAAAAGGACTACATTGAAGCTACATTTTCAGGAAGGCTGGACCCCATCCTGAGGGTCTTGGGATCAAGCTGCGGAAGGGACCCATTAGAAGGTAGTTCTCCGTGAGGAACCCAGTGCCCTCATTTCTGACAATCAGTTTAGTCCAATCCCCAGGGACCAGGGTACAATCACTGTCTTGCCTTCCATCATATCCACATGTCCAACAAACTAGACTTCTCTAAACATACAGACTTTGGGGCACCTGGGTGGCTCAGTGGGTTGGGCTTCTGCCTTCCCCTCAGGCGGTGATCTCAGCGTCCTGGGATGAGTCCCTGCTCAGCAGGGAGCCTGCTCCTCCCCGCAACCCCCTACCCCGCCTGCCTCTCCGTCTACTTGTGATCTCTGTCTGTCAAATAAATAAATAAAATCTTTAAAAAAATAAAAAATAAACATACAGACCTCTTTGAAGCCTCTGCTGAGGCATTATTTCTCCTGGAAAACTTGCGCTGACCTCCCTGTGTTCGGGCATTTCTGCATCAGCACACTTCCCTGATGACAAAACACTTCTGCTTCTCTTCAAAACTTGGGAGGGGCGCCTGGGTGGCTCAGGTCCTGATCTCAGGGTCCTGGGATCAAGCCCTGCATCGGGCTCTCTGCACAGCAGGGAGTCTGCTTCCTCCTCTCTCTCTCCGCCTGTTTCTCTGACTACTTGTGATTTCTCTTTCTCTCTCTGTGTCAAATAAATAAATAAATCTTTTAAAAAGCAAAAACAAAACTTGGGAGTGGCGCGGCTGGATCCTAGTTGATCTACCGGCCGAGCTCAGGGACTGGCACCTATGAGCTATTCAATGTTGTGCGTTGAACGAATGAATATAATTGAAAAGCTGAGACAAATACCTATGTGCAAGGTGCAGGATAAAGAGATAGGAGATGCACCCTCCAGCCGCTGAGAATGTGGTCAGGAACATGGGGAACCTAAAGAGAGGCAGAAAGTGCAAGCCAGCGTTGGTAAAGGGCCAAAGCAGTGAGCTGCTACAGAGCTGAGTGTGTGGCTCTGCAGTAGTATGTAGCAATGTGATAATAGACTACCGCGTGTAGACAGAAGTACAGTGTAGACATTGAGAGACTGGGTTCTGTTTGGATCCAGACAAAACTGGATTCAAATCCTGACTTCTTTACCATATGTTCTTTAAACCAATCGCTTAACGTCCCTAAGCCTCAGTTCTCCCATCTGTGAAATGGACATGAAAATAGTAACTTCTCCCATAGGAGTGAGAAAAAAACATGTAAAGCCCTTAGCATGGAGCTTACACATAAAGATGGGACTATTGTTACTATTATTACTGTCACTGTTGTTATTTTCATTCCTCCTCTCCCAGGATGCATCCACCTTAACCGTGGCTGGGGTGAGGCTTGGAGCTGTGAGTGCAGAGAGGGGACCAGTGTGAAATGTCTAGGTTTCTCTCCCCTCTAGAGCTGATTAAAAATAATAGATTGGTGGTAGAATTTTAAATAGAATCCCTGACACTATTTACAGAGCGCTATGAGCCAGCATGCACCACTCCTTACCATACAGGCTTTGGAAGGTAAGGATCCCTGTTAGCATAAGGTTCCGGGCATCTCTGGGATGGCCATCTAGCTTTCACGCCTGTGCTGCCTTAGTCCAGTTGTCAAAGCAAGGTCTCTGCCAATGAGCTTCCTTCTCTCACTTTCTATTTGCCAGAACAATCATGAGCAGGCAAATCAACTTTTACTCTTGAATTAGTTTAATAACGTTTCCTCTCTGGGAGAGAGTAGTTAATCAGATATCACTTATGGTTTCCACACTATCCAGCAATACTCAATCATCTGTTGGCACCAACCGGCCGTTCATCACCAAGGATTTGATCCTTGATCTCATTATATTTGATTCTATAGACACTGCAAAATTCTCTGAGAATATATTTGATGCTCTGTTGACATATTACCTAATAGAGATGTTTAATCAGACCAGCTACTGACGCTGTCTTGGGAAATAATTTTAAAATTATTTTGAGAAATGTGATTTTAAAATTTAGTTGAAAAGTACCCCCCGGCTTGTCTGAGTTGTCCCTACCACTCTTTCAGAAATTTACTTGCTTTTTTATTTTTATTTTTTTTAAAGATTTTATTTATTTATTTGCCAGAGAGAGAGAGAGGGAGAGAGAGCACAGGCAGACAGAATGGCAGGCAGAGGCAGAGGGAGAAGCAGGCTCCCTGCTGAGGAAGGAGCCCGATGCGGGACTCGATCCCAGGACGCTGGGATCATGACCCGGGCGAAAGGCAGCCACTTAACCAACTGAGCCACCCAGGCGTCCCAGAAATTTACTTGTTTTTTAAATATTTTATTTATTTGACAGAGAGAGAAAGAAATCACAAGTGGGGGGGGGGGGGGGGGTAAGCTCCCTGCTGACCAGAGAGCCCCATGTGGGGCTCAATCCCAGGACCCTGAGACCATGACCTGAGCTGAAGGCAGAGGCTTTATCCCACTGAGCCACCCAGGCGCCCCATCTTCTGGAAATTTAAAACAAACTCTCAGATAGCCTCTCCGATAGAACTATTTACTCTATAAACTTGGGTCATTTTTAATTTAAAAAAATTTAATTGACTCATTTATTCATTTAAATATCTTGAATATGTCATTTATAATGATCAAACAGATATTTTCCTTTTTTTTTTTTTTCATATTAACCGATTTCAGGCATGAAGGGCAGCCAGACTGAAAAGAGTCAGTAGACTGGAGGGCTTGTCTGTTAAACCTATAGATTTCCAATTTTGCTACTTGTGGTGAATCGTGTTTTACAGGGGAAAAAAAAATTCCTACCTTTATTATATTTGAATGACTTCTGATCCCCTGACCTTCTATTCCTCTTCTCCCAGATTTGCTGTGCACACTAATCCATTCACTTTTATGTTTATAGAAAGTTTACCCATGACCCGGGCTTTCCAAACTCTTTCTATGTGGTAAAACACCTGTAAGACCGCTGTGTGGAGACTTCTTTCAAATGACTCTCATGGTAAAATGGCTGATTAGCTGAGTTATCGGGGAAAATTATCTATCCGGGTAAATTATTTTTCCCTTTTGAGCCTCTTTTTCCTATCTGTGACAGGGTGGGATATTGCCCATCTTGGAGGGTTTCTGTGATAAGGAATGATAATACCACCACCTCTCACAGTGGGCCTGGCATTTAGCAGGGAGTTAAAAAATTAAACCATACACACACACACACGCACGCACGCACATGCACGCACACACACGCACACATACATAGATCCAGTATACATATAAGTGCCTGGCACTTAGCAGATACATATACAGATCTAAATATAGATCTATATATATAAAATAATTTACAAGAAGTCTGTGTGTTTCCAAACTCTGCTCTGGTCCTCACTATAGAAGGGATCTCCTCTCTGGAATCCATCCACAAGCAACAATGACCCTTTACAGAGTCCTCTAAATTATTCAGGATGTTATTATATGAGTATTTTGTTCTACTTCTTAATATATTACTATGCGATAATGCTTGCAAGGGCAAAGTAACCATCATCTTTCCACACTAACTGTCTTATTATAAAATATAAAAATAGGGCTTTGGGGGTTGGCTCTTGGGCAGGGAGTCATGAGAGAACCATGAGAAGAATCTTAATGTTCTCTTTAAAAACTAGTATTCTATTATATTGAAAAAACAAAGGAGTTTGTTTTTCGTAGATGATATCTACACGCAAACATGCCTTCCCTTTACTATGATATAATCAAATCTGAAAGCTCCTAAGTTTATTGTTACAGACCAGATCTGCTATAGCTGCTTTCAAACCAAAAATAGTTTAAAAATGAGAGAATCAGAGACGGAGTCCTCTCAAAGTAATTATTCTATATTTTTATAATTTGGAAAAATATAAATCATAAATCACAGCTAACAATTTACTCTCAATTTCATTTAATATCAGAGAATCAACTCCTTTATTTCTCTAACACTTTAGAATTTTTTTAAAAGAGAGCTCTAAAATTCCTTTTATTAATAAATCCATTAGTGAATAATAACAGTCTGTTTTGACACAGCCCTGACCACAATATTTGCTGTGGTTCCAGTTTAGGATTTATTTAATCAGAACAGGAAGAATCAGAATTATGAAGAAAGGTCTTAAAAATAAGATGGGAGGGCCTTACCCCAAACGTCCTCAGTCAGAATCTCTGGTTGGGGAGTGTGTAGAGGATATCTGCTAAAAACCATTGTTTATCTACCTTTTCCCTGTGATTCTATCAAGAAGCCTGGTGTCCGACCTGTTACTAAATCACTTGGTAAACCCTAGATGATATCCCAAAAGGGTAATCAAGCAGCAGTTATGGCAAAGGAAGAGCCAGTGATGTTAGAGGATGTTTAGGCTGTTTCCTGTTTTGTTTTATTTAGAAAATTTTGCTTACTTATTTGACAGAGAGAGAGCAAGAGCACAAGCAGGGGGAGTGGCAGAGGAAGAGGGAGAAGCAGGAACCTGATGCTGGACTCGATCCCAGGACCCCGGGATCATGACCGGAGCCAAAGGCAGCCACTTAACCAACTGAGCCACCCAGGCTCTGCTAGGCTGGTTCCTGTTTCAACAGTGCTTAGCAGGATAATCCCAAATCAGGTGTCTTTTTAGAAACCGGACTGACAATCTATCTTCCTGTCTTTGGTTCCCACCTCCATAAGTTTCACCTACATCCCTTGTGATAAGCATCTAGGAAAATGTTTATTCGGAAAAATAAAAAAAAATTTTAAACCAAGTTTTTTTTTCCTGGGCAAATAATTCATGATATTAAAGCCAAAAATAAATATATTTACATCTCTTTAGGCCAAAAATGAGGAATAATGCAGAAGTTGATTCTAAATAAGAATATGTCTTAGGTCATTCTTTTAGATTATAAATCTTTTTTTTAAAGATTTTATTTATTTATTTGAGAGAGCGCATGCAAACAAGATAGCATGAGGCGGGGAGAGGGGCAGAGGGAACGGGAGAAGCAGATTCCTCACTGAGAAGGGACCCCACCCCCCTACCCCGCCCCTGCCATTCTAGGACCCTGGGATCATGATCTGAGCCGAAGGCAGATCATTAACCAACTGGGCACCCAGGTACCCCTCAGATTATAAATCTTAAGAAAAAGTGTAGTTAAGAAATTTAACTAATGATTATCTACAGAGTCCACTGCCATAAGACCAGTATCATCTAATTTTAGTGAAAAAATACTCTGAGTCCAGGAAAATTTCACATCTTTGGTCTTTGCTTGATTTCTCCAATGTGCATCCACTTCTCTCACAACTCTATAATAAAAAATACTAACTATTTTAAAAGAATAACCTAGTTACATAATTCAGATTATTACTTGGAAGGGAAATTATATAAAATTTTTGAGTGGGACAAATTTAAGATACAAATTAGTTCTGTTTCTATATTTGAAATACATGTGATCAGGCTGCTACCAAAAAAAAAAAAAAAAAAATACCTAAAAACTTAGAATTCCACATTCTAACATTTAGTTCCATGCTTTCACCACCACGCCATCTCACTTTTGTTCAAAACACAGATTTTCTTTTCAGTATTCAGGATTTTGTTTGCTCGTTTTCATTGTGATTATGCATAGTTAGTGTGGATCTCAGCTCAGCTTGTCATTTACCTGAAATGTACGAGGACCAGCCAGGATCAAGCTCCACAAACTCCCTCCTCCAAGCACTGTCCATGTTATTCTGCCAAAAGCAACAGTCGTTTCCTAGGATCAAGGGTTTTGAGGGCTGAAGGACCCTTGAGATCCTGTCCAGAAAATGTACAATTCAGACACCCTCTCTGAAACTTCCTTGCCAGTAGTGTATGGTTCTGTTCTTTGGCCCGCTCAAAGTCAAGGTAATCATGGCCCCTGGAGGCAGCCCTGCCCATGGCCGGAGAGCACTGGTGGTTCAAGAGTTTTTCCTTGTGTCCAGACTAGCTGTGTGAAGCTCAACAAATCACAGTATCTTTGAGTGAGTTTCTCCAAGCATGAAGAGTGAGGACTTCAACATCTTACATATCACAAAATTCTTTCTAATTAATTAAATGGCAGGAACAGGAATAAAACATTTGCCTGTAACAGCTTTGGGTCTAAAGGATCTTATCTAATTGGTGAGGTCTATGTTTTAAAGGCAGAAGCTGCAATTTTTACACACCACACCACAAAGAATTTTCGATGCTACCGAGCAGTGTCTCTGCATCTTATTCTGTGGGGGTACAGAACCAGGCCACTCACTCACCCACTCCTCAGCCCCCTGGTGACCGGTGTCTGCTACTGGGAGCCTGGCTTGGCACTTAAAGAGCTGTCACCAAATGTCCACTGTTGCCCCCAAACCACCAGTGTGTCAGTCTTCCCTCGTCATCTCCTTCTCTGAGTCTTTGTCACTGTTGCCCATTTTCAGCTTTTGCAAATCGTCTTCTCTCTCAGCCCCAGGGACAACACAGCCCTCATTCCCCTTTGCCACTTTCTGACCACTCTTTTGTCTCATTCTTTGGCTCTTTCTCTACTCCCACCATTCTTGGACTCCCTTGTCTTTGCCAGGAAGAATCCCATACCTGAGCTCTCCTTCCATCCTGGTCACTAATTCACTGTGTGGTCTTACATAACCTGCAATTTTCTCTGGACTTCATTTGTCCCTGAGAAAGAGAAGGAGATGGACTTGACGGTCCAAAATGTCCCTTCGGGCTATGCAGCACTAGGCTAGTCTATCCTAACCCCACTCCTGGAGTCCATCGGTAGGTGGGACAGTTTCCAAGAGCCCGTACAAGTCTGTGATGGGGCCAAGGCCACCCAGACATCATCACTTCCGGCATGGGCAGGAACCTAAAACATCCCTTGCCTGTGATCTTCATTTTATAGCTGAGGCAGCCTAGGTCTAGAAGGAGTACTCGATCACCTCACAGCAGAGTCGGGAACAAGGAGGAGGTCTCTTGGGCCCTCAGTGTGCTGCAGAATAGGGGCTGAAGTACATAATGATATCAGAGCAAAGCGTCATATAAAGGCATAAATTGGAGAGAACACTTTAGAGCTTTTCTCTGACAAGATGAACTCCATGCTGTAACTCCAAAAAATTCTGAAGAGATACTTGCTAGAGAGGGTGCTTTAGACAGAGCAGAAAAATCTGATCACATAAAACATCTGAGATTTATGTTTTTAAATAGCCAAATAAAACAGAACATCAAGTCACAGAATACATATATTTATATTAATTCAAATGCTCAGAGCACAATACAGTAAGATCTATTGAGTAGTTCATATAATTTGGTTTACATATACACGAGCCTATGAACAAACATCAGCTAGAACAAAGGTTTAAGAAGTTACTCAGACATTTTGGTATTGACACCTACATATTTATGGCAACAAATGATAACTTTCAACTTTCAATAAGATCTTTTGTGCAAAGATAAGAAATGTACAGAATGGAAAAGAGACAGTCAAACAAATGTACCTTTATTGCACTATTTATCTAACACCATTTGGGATGTCCAGCAAATTGTATCAGTGTATTCTGTTTCTTACAGTCTCAGATGATGAAATTAGCTGAATTATTCCCAAACCTAACTTTACTTTTGTGCTTTGTAAGTGCAGCTTGGTTCTTCCTTCTGCATCTTTTAAAAAAATAAAATAGGACACTGATGCTTTTCTTTAAAATAACTTTGGCCCTAAGAAGTTAGTAAAGTCTCTTTTTAAGGAATACGCATTCATGAAATTTATTATTTCTTTCAAGAATCCTGGACAAAAAGACAAGTTCACCTCCAGACCAGCTTTGAAATGGTCAGCCGCGCTAAAGACTAAGAGACTGTTATCTAGAACTTAAACTTTGGAAAACAACCCCATCTTTTTCTGGCACACTGAGGAACCGAAGTACCCCTCACTACATTTCCTAGTAAGCAGTTAAAGAGGCCATTTGTTTGCATTTCAAAACACAAAACAACACCATTTCTGTCCTCCTGTTTATTCTGCAAACTGCACTGAAAGTTAAGTAAGGAGTGATTAAATGACTACAGCCTACACAGACAGGCACAAAATTAAGCGGACGCCACAAAGGGTGTGTCTGAAAACACGGAATTGACCGAATCGGAGTCAGATTTCACCCTCGTGGACTTCAGGATGCCCTCGGCTATGACCGGTTCACTGGGAAAGAGCCTGACTTTGCCATTCTGCCCTGCAGCGGTATCCTTCAGGGGTTCCAAAAACACCACTCTTTTCCCAGCCCCTGCCTTCCGTTCATCAGCGGGGGTGTCGCTGGCAGGGCCGGGGTTGAGAATAGACGCATGGGCATTGCTTTGGTTGAGAGTATTTTTTTGTCTCTTGGTTTTACACTTGCAAGGACATGGCGTCAGATAGAGGTACAAAAGTACCAAAACGATACTGGCCACGCAGGCTGCGAGGGTGGTGAATGCTGTGTTAAATGCCTCATGGGCATGGGATTTGTTTACGGTGAAATTGCTTACGTTGATGGTGACATCCACCGTCTCGTTTAAGAGGCGCTGCCTGTTCATGGCAATACAGGAATAGACTCCAGCGTCCTCAAAGCGAGGACTTTCTATGACCAGACTTCCATTGCGAAACACGTGAAAGTTCTCCAGCTCTTTATCGGGCTCCAGCAGCCTGTTATCCGGACGGACCCAAATGAAATCGGTATTTGCATTGCCTGTCTTGCTGTCACAGGGGACAATCAGCCTTTCCCCGACTTGAGCTTCATGAATAAAGCCAAGTGCACGGAAGGAGCCATTGATGATGCTGTCCGAGCAATTCAGAAAGCTATCCTGGAGCAGAAGCACCTGCTGGGAGTGCTTGGAGTCAGACCACAGGCGACAGGTATAATCATTCTTAAAATCCATCACTGAGCTAAAGTGTCTGCGATACCAAAAGATCAGCAATGAATAAAGGGAACAGTCACAGACAAATGGGTTTCCATGAAGGTAGATGCCTCTCAGCTGTTTTCCTGGTACTAAATTAATGTGGTGCATTGGCAGGGAGGGGATTCGGTTATAAGAAACATCTAGAAACATCAGTTCTGCCAGCTTGAACCTTCCAACATACAAATCCATGGGGAACTGCGTAAGAAAGTTTCCACTTAAGTAGAGTTTTTGCAACTGGGAGAGCCCTCCAAAAGCTGAGGGATCCAGATAGGAAATGTGATTGTTGTAAAGCAGGAGCACTTCCAGAACCTTTAACTCTTGAAACACTGCACTTTTCAGGGTCTTCAGCTTGTTGGACGATAAGTCAAGACACTTCAGATTTGGAGTTGTGGAAAAACTGCCTGTGGCTATGCTGGTGATGTTGTTATGACGAATAATGAGGGTGTTCAGCTTAACAAATGATACTGGAATCCACTCCGCATCCAGGAGCCCGATTCTGTTATAGCTCAGATCCAGCCTCTTAATCAGTCTGAAAAGGTTCCCAGGCACCTTGGACAGGTTTTTGTTGGTGCAGCTCACGATGTCCGTGGCACAGATGCAAGCAGTGGGGCACACCCCGGAGGCACCACGGCTCACGGTCACCGTGATCACCAACAAACACAGCAGCTCCCTGCAGCCCGGTCTGACAACTCCAGGCGGGGTGGGCAGCGTGTGTAAACGTAAAGACATTATGGTCGCCTCCAAGTCTCTTCCTGGCGCCTTTCCACCAGCTCAGCCTCCCACCAGTGAACCTGGTAAACAATCAATATTTGGGGGGGGGGTGGAGAAAGCAAAGTTAACTACCACCAGTTAACCCTTAAGAGTCATATCTTGCTTTCTTTTCAATAACTTTTAAATGCAGGTTGTATGTCACGCTGGGGGAGCCTACTTTGGTGGTTTTTACTGTTAAATGCAATTTCTTTTCCTGGGGGACTCCTGCTTACAGACACTGACGGTCGCAATCTATCAACACAACCGTCTCAACATCAGAAAGTCAGTATTTTTTTCTAACGTGCAGGCTGCGTCGTTTTTTAAACTCCCTGCAACAGACACAAAAATACACAAACGCATCCTACAAACAAACGGAAATGCATAGGAAGCCACCCCTCCAGAAAACAACTCACAGAGCTGAAAAGCCTCACCGGCTCTGGGGATAGGCCGCCGACGGTGGTGTCTTCTGAAGATCTGTGAGTCTGTCTGTCTCTGTCCGTCCCTCCTGCCTTTTCCGAGTTCCTTTCCCTCCTGCTCCCGGCGGGCGGCAGCCTCTCGCTGGCTCTCAACTTTGGGGAGTTTCAAGCAGCCACGGCGGCGGCAGCCACCCCGGGCGCAGGAAACGTCTCGGCCGGCTCCGGAGGGTTCTCCTGGGCTCTCTTCATTGCTCGGCTCAAGGTACCGGCTCGGCGCCCTGGCCGTCGCGTGTCCCGGCGCGGGGCGACCCACTCCCGGAGCGGGGTCCGAGGGGCGGGGGCGCCGGCAGCGGGTCGGTCCCGGCCCCGCCTCCCGGCACTCGGGAGCCAGCAGGACCCGGGGTTCCCGCGCGCCGCCGCCCGGGTTTTATCCCCGTGCGCGGGGTCGGATGCGGGGCGGGGACACGGTCCCGCCCCTGCGCGTCCTCCCGCCTGGAAGCGGCTCCGAGGCTGCGGGCGGGAGCGGGCTGGGCGCACTGCGGGGGGCGCGCGGCGCGGGGAGGGGGCGGCGGCGCAGCCAATCGGAGCGGCGGCCGGCATCCCTCTCACCGTCCCCCCCCACACCCCGCGGCCTCGCAGCCACCTCCTGCCTCCCGGGAGAGGGACGCGGCGGAGCGGGGTGCACGCCCGAGGCTCACCCATTCCCACCCGCTGTGTGTGCGTGTGTCCAGCCCCTAACGGGGTGGCGGAGTGGGGCGGGGGTTCAGGGGGCACGCCCAGCCAGGGAAGGAGAGGTCTCTCCCTTGAAGACCCCACTTGTCGCGGCCGCCGGGGTCCACTGAGCTCCCCGACCTCTTGTAGCTTTCTTTGGGCCAGGGCCAAGAGGGCTCCCGCCGGGCTAAGTGCAGCGGCTTTTAAACGTCTACAAAATAAACCCAGAAGTGGCCTTCTGTCCTTGGCCGCGTTTGGGGGGTGAAGTGGGCTGGAGTGTAGGGAAATGACACTTTCCCTCCGGTGCCACCAGGATCTCTGTTTGGGGGAAGGAACCGGGAAGGCACTGTGGGGACACGCCGCACCTCCCTGGGAAAGTTCTATCCCTTTCCTAACTCAGGAGGCGGCATCAAGGATGGTGCCCAATCTGAAAAGGAGAAGACAGGAAAGAAGGTTTGGGGCCGACCTTCCAGCTGGAATGCAAAGATAAGGATTTTAAGCTTTAAAAATGAAAAAAAAAAAAAATATATATAAATATATATAAAAACACATACACCGGAGACACACCCCCCCCCACTTTTTTTAGGGGGTTGAAGTGGGCCGGGGCGGGGGGTGGGGTGGGGGGGAGGGCGGTGGAAGCAAGTGTGTTCATGCCAGATACGGACTGATCCCTAGAAGGGGTCCCTGCGCCAGGGTTCTTCATAACTCCCAAGAGACTGGCGGGCGCCAGACTCGAGTGTGCTTTGGTCTTAGCAAACTAGGAAAGGCGCAGTCCGAGGTGAACACCCCGGCAACCTACCCCACCCCCACCCCGCAAACAAACAAACAAAAAAGCCCAGCTGAACAAATGCAAGGTGGAGGGCTTGGGGCTGATGAGCTTTTCGATTAAAAATCCGTTTTTGTTTAATTCCAAGATCAGTTTTAACGATGAGATTTGACTGAGCCAGATGGCCCATTTGTCCATTATATCTGGATTAAAAAAAATAAATTACTGCCCTGACAAGAGATAACTAACTAAAGCGGAAGGGATAAGGAGACTGAAAAGCAGACCAAATTGAGAAAACAGGAGTGGGGCAAATAACTTGTAATATTACTTGAAAAATAAAATGGATGTTACAACCACCAACTCCTCCCTTTACCCCAGCCCCCAAGCACACTTGAGCAACCTTGAATTTACTGGGAGTTGGTCCCTACATTGTTCCTGAATGGATTCATGTGGTAGCACAGATCTGTTAGGCCAGTGCCAAATTTAAATAGAACTGTGTGCATTGTTAATTTAGTCAGCCTGCTTGTAGAACAGATCTGGACTAGCCCTGGGAAATCAAGATTTTTTTTCAGGTGAAAGCAGCTTGATTCAGGGTAGTTTCAGTTTCGTGAAAAGTGGAATTTTATCCTAAGAGTGCAGCCTGGCGTGCTCTAGGAAAGCTTCCTCACTGTGGGCTCCCAAGAGAGGCAGAGGATGAACGTTTCGAAAGTTAAGCCACACTTTCTAGGGCTCTCAGAAATCCTGGGTCTCCAGGCCTTGGTTTTTACAGTTAACAACGGTTAAACACAGAGAAATGGAATTGAACTCACTCAGAGGAATGCTCTCTAAATGACTAACAAACGGGTATTTGCAACGTTTTACTAAGGACGTGACATCCTATTCAAAGGAAGCCATGAAGGTGGAAGGAAGTCCTCTATGTCCCTGGAAAGTACTGTGAAAAGAAAAGGGACTCAAATGTAGACCCAGATTATGTCCTTATAGCTCTAGGGGCATCCTAGAAACACACATGCAAAGATCCCACAGCAGAAATAAACCAAACGCGCTCAACATCTACACACGCTTATCTATTTGAAGGCCTGATTTTTGAGATTCTGCCCATTTGGCAAGAGGAAAGGAGTTTTGAAAGGGGTGGGTTTTCTTGGCTTTGAGAAGAAAAAGCTAAGCATTTACCTTAATTTTGGGTGTAAGGTGTGACCTTATGTTATGGAGGGAACTTTCTCTACATCCTTTTATCTCTCCTGCCAGTTCCTCTCTTTCTATTAGAAGGGAAGTTCCACAAGGGCAGAATGTTTTGTCTGGGACACACTGCTCTATTCTTAGCTTCTAGAACTCTGCTTGACACTTGCTTGGCATTCAGTAAATTTTTGATAAATGGACTGAGGAATGGGGAACCTCTTCTAGGCCTATTTGAGCTGAGTCTGGTGGTTGATATCCTGTTCTCTATATTTCATAAAGCTTGTCAGAGAAACAGAAGAGAAGGGAGGGAAAGAGGAGCCCTGTGAACAAGACTTGAGTCCTAGATCCAGTGGTACCTGAAGGCCACTGCCTACATTTACTTCCTTTCTAATTACATTCTCTATATCCCTTTATTTTCTTAAATTATTTTAGGTTGCATTCATGTGCTTGTGACTGCAGGAGTCTTAGAGCGTGTAATGATGGTGATGATAACTATGAAGGGCTATTATGATGTGCTACATTCTGAGCTCTGTGTTTTACATGAATTATTTCATTTACCGCTCGCCATAACACTGCAACATTATGTAATCCTATAATCCAGATGGTAAACAACTGTGTTCCAAATTATTTGAAAATGGAATGGGATGAAATTAGCTTGAGGCTCCATTTGAAGGATTTAGATTAAACTGAAAAGAGATGTTTCTGACGGGGTGGCTCGAGGCTGGAATGGTTGCCAAGACAGATGGTTGAGTTGCCTTCTCAGGAGTTTAAAATAGGACAGATAGATATTCTTCTGGTCTTTTCCACATGGCACAATCTTTTGGTATTTTTGACCATTCAATGACTCCAGTGGCTGGTAGAAAGTGGATCGATTCTGAATCTAGTGTGCAGAGGCAAGGGTGAGTGTGTCAGAGTGTCTGACCTGGTCTGCCAGTAACTCTGACCTGGGAGCAGGGATTTAGGTAGATGAAATTTCAGGGTTTTCCCCTATTGCCGTCAAAGACTTAAGGCCTCAGAGACATGAAACAAGAAATGGTGATAGCACTAGTTTGTGATTCCGAGTCCTTTTTACTAAGAATGAACACTTCACTAGCACTTTGGGTCCTATGAAGGGCTTGTCCATTCTGTGTCTCCTCGGATTCTAGCACCCATGCTGTAAACAGGTGGCGCTGGGACACCAGCAGATATCTAACATGGCCTCCTTTTGTCACCTGGGGACGCATCCGGGGTTCTTCAGGAATAGCCCCCAGGGGTCTCCAGCTCTGCAGTCACCTGACTGTTGCACTCAGGAGCTTTCTGCCAAGGCTCCCTCACTCTGGGGAAAACACTGTGCAGAGGGTTTTTACAGTGTGTGGAGACCCGGCCTATGGGAAACACGGCCCTTTGCCCACCAACTCGGGAAGTATGCTCTGCTCCTGTAACAGAGCTCCTGTTTTTCTTTTGGTCTCATCCAGTTGATTTTTGTAAATTGCCCAGGACTTATAGTAGAACCAGATTTCTCACCCAGTCCTATGTCCCTGGCTGTACAGAGATTTAGGCTCTGGCCCCGTGCTCTCTGAACTCCAGGGGGGCCTGGGTCAGCTGGTGGCTTGGTTCTCTGGAAGCCACCTTGTCTAGAAATGTAGGCTAGTCAGTTACCCAGGAGCCCTCTCCAGGGAGAGTCCAGAATTGGCAACTTTTTGAGCAGTTCTCACTCATCTGTTCTATCTTCTGTCTTCAAGGACATAGACTGCGTAGGTTGTTTCTTTTTTCTTTCTCTTTTTTTTTCTAGTTTAGTTGACATGAAATTCACAGAAACAAAACTCACCTTTTTTCACCTTTGAAGATCATCTGAAAGAGTACATACTTAAATCATAGCAGTAGGTTTTTAGAATTGTCCTCTTTCCTTATCTGCATTTTCTGTTGTTTTTTTTTTAACAATGGTTTTGTGATATGAAAAAACACAATGAGTACTTGCAGTTGTTTCAAGTTACTTGTGACTAAGTCATACACATCCATGTTTCTGCTTTATTGTGATTCCGATTTAATATTCAGGGACTCTAGTTTCAGAGAGCAAAACCCTCTTCTGATTTCTCCGATGGAAGTGACTCTAATTTCCCCTGTCTTGTTCTGGGTTGGCACTACAATCCTTTATTTGGCAAATATTTACTGAGCATCTACTATGTGCCAGACACTATTCTTTAGGCTGAGAATTATAGCCATACATAAAGGCTGTCATAGCCATGCAAGCCCAACTAGAATGAGAAGCATACTAGTCACTCACGTATTTCTCGGTGACCAGTTGTCCATGCTCCCAGATGTGAGGCTCAACATCGTTGGCTGGGTCAGCTCCCAAGAGCTATTCATCCTTCTCTCTCAGCGCATTCTTAGACCAGCCTTTGTGAAGGCAGCAGGACTCTGCCCCAAACCACCACGTTATCCTTGTGTTTTTGTGTGAGAAAGAAAAACAAAAAGAACAACTGAAGCCCTTTTTTTTTTTTTTTAAAGATTTTTATTTATTTGACACACAGAGAGAGAAATCACAAGCAGGCAGAGAGAGAGAGAGAGAGGAGGAAACAGGCTCCCTGCCCAGCAGAGAGCCCGATGTGGGGCTCGATCCCAGGACCCTGAGATCATGACCTGAGCCGAAGGCAGAGGCTTTAACCCACTGAGCCACCCAGGCGCCCCCGAAGCCCTTTTTTCTTAATCCTAAAAGTACGACATGCTCAGTGTAGAAAAATTGGAAATGCAGAAAGAATGTAAAGAATCAGAGAATGTCATTTACAATCTTACAGGTAAATTACATTTCTGCTCAAAGAATAAATCCATTGTAGTAAGGAAACTGAGATGTTGCAAAAGGATGGTTTGTCATAATTATGTAAAGAGAAAAGAAATAAACAGACTGGTTTTTGTTGTTGGTGGTGGTGGGTTTTTGTAGGGTTTGTTTTTTTTTTTTCCTTAATGCTCTGAAATTCTCAGCCTTAGGAATGAAGTAAGCAGATGAACACTTGCTTTATAAAATTCAGTGTGTCAAAGCCGTGCTCCTAGCATTATGGTTACCTCTTGCAATTTTGGTCATAAATGGTAGCTGCTCTAATTTCCGTTTTGCTCATTATTAGCCTGAAGGAATCATCTAATTGAATCCCTAAATGCTGTTACATTCCTCAAAACTGGAGCTAATTCTATCTCTCTGATAAATATGGGCAATGTTTCACAAACCCAGTTTGGAGACTTATAGGAAGTGTTCAGACTCCTATTTTATGTTCTTTAAAAAAATAGGATTTCCTGTAGCAGTAATTAAATGGTCATTTTTCATAAAGGTACTATCTGCATATTCAAAGAAATACCTGATTTGGAGCAATAAGTATTTGCTAGACAAAATTAACACAAAATAAAATGGAATTGAGAGAAAAAATAATAAACTCTGTCAGAGAGCCACCACAATTGTAAATGCTCATTCTATTATTTTCAGCAAATATAGGGCTCTCTGTGGTGGTTTTTGCATGCATAATTTGCTCTGGAACTCTGACCTTTCAGTCTGTGATAGTGAAAAGCAATATTGCTTTCATATAAGGGAAGTCAGAAGGACCTGTGGAAAGATCCAAGAAAGTGCATTTGATAACAAGACCCAACATTTATTGCATTTTTACTTCAATACTGCAGACTTTGCATTTAATTCTTTCAAGAGCCCTAAGAGATGGTCATTAACATCCCCATTGTCTAATGAGGGCAATGGGGCTGAGCTGGTTTATGTAACTCACCCAAGATTATCGGTAGAACCAGATCTCTCACTCTGCTGTCTCACTGTGATCTCACGCTCTACCATTAGCTCTAATGCTTCCCATTAGGGAGGAGAGGGGTCAGCCCTGATTTAAATTCCATTCAGCAAATATTGTTAGTCCTGGCCACAGTCCCAGAGCCATCATATGGTTGTTCTCCTCTAGGAATTTGTAGTGTTATTCAAAATAATTATAGGGTATAAGACAGTATATAATTCAATTTCAAAGTGGACATAGCAAAGAGCCAAAATATTTGCAACAGAATAGGCATTTTGGACATTGAAAAATTCCAATACAGGCGGGTTTTTAGATCTTCCTCATTTCTTGTTGACCCAATAGCTGACTCAACAAAGACAAGCATATGCAAATAAAAGTACAATTCAGGAAGAACCCCTTGAATGGTTAGGGATGAAAATTATCTTAGAATCAAGCGACAATAATATGGCTTCTTTAATCCATGGCATTCATAGTGGAGAATTATAAGCAAGGAAAGGAGTATCTCTCTCACCACAGTTAAGAGTCTCAAACATCCTCTAATCACATGCAAATGGCAATGTGTCAAAGAAAAAAAAAAGGTGACATGGTAAAATAGAGCATTAACTAACGAATCAACTTTCTGTGTTGTGGTGGGCAGAACTTCCGTTTATTTACTGCATAATCTTGGGTAAGTGACCTGGTCTTTCAGGCTCACCCTCCTCATCTGTAAAACGGGAATCCTGTGCGAGCAGAGGCACTGCTGGGTTTCACACAGTTGACTGAGATGAGCTGAGACCTGGAAAGTTGCTTTGGAATGATGAAGCGGGAAACAAGCATCACAGGGAGTCCCAGTCCTGTGTTATTCATCTTTGCTGTCCTTGCGCCTTGGACGTGATCTGACACAGCACAGATGTTGAGCAAATGTCTGTTGAACCTAATGGAACAGAAGCTTGTTTTATGTACAAAAGAAACAGAGCTGGAGAGGTGCCTCGTCACAGTGATGTTTGCACTAATTATGTGGCTCCCCTGGGCCTGGCTGTACCAGAGTACAACGGGTCCTCCAAATGAGGACCTGCTGTTGGCTCAGCCCTGCCTTATTCTCCTAGGTACTCCGCCACAGACTGGAGGGAGCTGCGGGTCTGTGGCGTGGGCTTCTCCAAGCCCCTTAGGACTCGAAGCTGGCATGTTGTGGGGAAACATCCTGGGCAGAGACTTTTAGCTAGGAGTGATGATTGGCAACCTCAGAACACATGGGAGACTACTCAGAGGAGTTTTGAACTACAGGGGAAAAACAAAATAAAACACCAATAATAATAATAATAATCACTCTCTCCAGAGGGCAGCTCTCACATGTTGTTACTTGCATCATGAGATAAATACGTGGAAGGAAACCAGGGAAGCCGTCTTGGAAGCTGTTGTGTAGAAGTAGTCAGGGGCAAATCTGAACAAGTTGCTGAAGGATGAGTCTGCTTGTTGACATTTCCTACTTTGCAGAAACAGCGGGATGACGGAAAACATGCTGTTGTGGCCGCCGTCCACATTTATCTAGAGGTAGAACTTTTTTATTGACTCAATTATAGTTACTGAAACGGTTGGACATCTCAATTCCTCTCTTCTGAATCCCTTTTGCCGGGAAGGCCCCGAGAACCTCAGGTCCATTTGCACAAGCAGGATATGCATTTACCCAGTAAGTATCAACATGCGTCTTTTTGTTTGTTTGGTATGTCTGGGGGAGAGCTGGATGTGGGACTCTCCAGATAGGGTCACCTTCATAACATCCACATAGCCCACCTTGACAGGTTCAAAAGCTTGATATTTTTGATGTCCCAGAGTTCATTGTAGAGAACGTGAATGATTTATAATGTCCCCCCGAAGAATACCCACCTGAGAATTTAAAATAAAAATCAAGTGGATAAGAACTTGATATGGGCCTGATCAGAGTCTCTGCCTGTAAGGAAGCTTTGGGAAGCCAAGTTTATAGTCATAGGTATGTTTGGTGAGTGTGAAAATGATGGGGAAGTGTAGGTCGTCTGATGAATGTAATGTGTAGGGGGATCAAACTGTTATAGCACAATAAATCCATTGTTGCAAAAGAGTTATGTCTTCTAATAAGACCACATACTCAGATTGGCTGCTCATGGCACCGTCATCCCTGGGCAGGAGGTGCCAAGCAGCTGATCAGTGAGCTTTCAAGTTACACAGGAAAAGCAATGACATTATGATTCTGCCTCACCAAGAAAATTACACTTTTTATTAAAGGCAAGGTCTCATTCTTTTTCTCATCATTACAAGAACAGAGTACACAAAGACAGAACAATGTCATCAGTAAGGCTGAATGGTGGTCACACAGAAGAGACGTGGATGAACAAAGAACCCAACTCAGTCAGAAGGAGATATCAGAGGGGTGCCTAGGTGGTGCAGTTGGTTAAACCTCTGACTCTTGGTTTCAGGTCAGGTTGTGATCTTGGGGTCATGAGATCAAGCCTGGCATCGGGCTCTGTGCTCAGCATGGAGTCTGCCTAAGACCTCTCTGCCCCTCCCCCCTGTGCTCTCTCTCTCTCTCTCTCTCTCTGTCTCTCTCAAGGAAATAAATAAATCTTTTAAAAAGAATTTTTTTAAAAAGGAAGGAAGGAAGGCGGGAGGAAGGGAGGGAAGGAGGGAGGGAGGGAGGAAGGAAGGAAGGAAAGAAGGGGTATCAGAAAGCAATGGAGCTACCTGGAAAGAAAGCAGCCATTTTGCAGAACCTCAATAAAATATCATGATAAATATATACATTGAAAGTAAAACGAATAATTACATAAACAGAAGTTGAGTTCTGACCAACCATTCTGATGAAAAAGATCATAAGTTCCCATAGTCATGAGACAAGAATCATGGAGCATACACAGAAGAGAATTAGCCAAATAAGGGCAATGTCACCCAAATCAAGGAACAGAACATTTACCAGCACTCTAAGGCTCCCATGTTTCCTTCTAGGCACTAACTCCCCACTGGTAACCACTCTCCTGACCTCCACCAACATGGATTAGTTCTGCTTGTTTTTATACTTTATAGAAATGAAATATATACTCTTTGTATCTGGCTCTGATTGCTGAACTTGCATTTGAGAGATTCACCCTTATTTTTACATGTTGGCCTAGATCATTTTCATAGCTATATAGTCACTATGTGACTCGTTAACAATTTAGTGAACCATTCTATTATTGATGGACATCTAAGTAATTTTCAATTTTTTCTATTTCAAGTACTGTTGTACTGTTTCCATGAATATTCTAATACTGGTCTTTTGACAAACATAATGTGCACATTTCTTTTGGGTATATACCTCAAAATGTATTTGTTTGGCCCAGGTGGTACACATACTCAACTTGAGTAGTTAACTGCCTGTTTTCCAAAGTAGATGTACAAATTTATTCTCCCACAGGTATGGGAGAATTCCTGTTGCTCCACATTCTCATCAGTACTCTTTACTTTCCATATTTTTCATCTTGACCATTTTTGGGGGTAGGTAGTGGCATTCCATTGAGTATTAATTTGCACTTATCTGAGGACTAATGAATTTGGGCAAATTATCATATGGTTATCATTTATTTACATATACTCCTTTATGAGTCTTTGGACCATTCTGCTATTGAGCTGTCTTTTTCTTATTGATTCTTTATATATTCTGGATTTGTGGGATCTTTTATCATATATATAGGGTAAGTGTACATAAATATATATATTCAATATTTTATGCCATCCTGTGTGTTGCCATTTTGTTCACCTTGGTGAACAGTTCTTAGTTTTAATATAGCCAAGATTATCATGTTTTTCTTTTATGTTTCTTCTTTTGTATTTCCTATTTAGGAAACATGGCCTACTCAAAGATCAAAAAGATGTTTTCCTCTAAAAACTTTATTGTTTTACTTTTCAGTTTATTTCTCTAATCCATCTTGCTGTGATCTGAGTTTGTGGTCCCCCAAAATTCATATGTTGAAATTGTAACCCCTAAGCTGTTAGAATTAGGAGACAGGGCATTTGGGACATGATTAGTTCATCAGGGTGGAGACCTCATGAATGGGATTAGGCTACAGAGAGATCCCTGAACACTTTCCACCACAGAATGACAGCAAAAAGTTGCCATCTATAACAAGAAAGCAGACCCTCACCAGACACCAAAGTTTATTGTATTTTTGTTTTAGCAGCCCCAACAGACTGAGACACACCTGGATTTGATTCTTGTGTGTGATGTGAGGTAGAAGTCAATATACGTTTTTTCCCATATGGATATTCAGTTGCCCCAACATGATTTATTGAAAAGACCATCCTTTTCCCTACTGCCCTGCATGTTCACTTTTGTCATAAGTCATGTACGGGTCATGAAACCATGTATGCATGTGTGGCTCTGTTCCATTGGACAGTTATCTGTTCTAGCCCCATACAATTTTGATTACCATCACTTCATTATTCCTTATTAATTTTTTTGGAAGTTTATTTATTTCAACACCCGATGTGGGGCTCAAAGTCACATGCTCCTCCAACTAAGCCAGCCAAGTGCCCCACTTACCCTGGCTTTATCATAATAGTTTCTGATATCTCATGATGTTAGTCCTTCATATTTGCTCTTCAAGCATGTCTCGGTTAGTCTTGGCCTTTTGCATTTCCACATGAATTTTGTTTTATTTATTTTTTTAGAGAGTGAACGGGGAGGAGAGGGGCAGAGGAGAGGGAGAGAGAGAATCTTAAGCAGTCTCCATGCCCAGCACAAAGCCCAAGGCTACCTCACGACCCTGAGATCATGATCTGAGCCAAAATCAAGAGTGGGATGCTCCATATGAATTTTAAAATTGATTTATAAATTCTTGGGGGAGGAAACCCACATCTTGGATTTTGGTTGCAAGAGCATAGAAGTATGCATCAATTTGGAAAGAATGTACATTTTTACAACATTGAATCATCCATTCCATAACAATATATATACATCCATTTATTTGGTTTGCCTATATTTTTTCTCAATAGTATTTTATAATTTCAGCTAGAGGTCTTGCATATTTTTAATTAGATTTATTTCTAAGCATTTGAGTTTTGGGATGCTATTGTAAGCATGTTTTATGTTCTATTTGTTTATTGCCAGTATATACAAATATGACTCATGCCATAGTCAGCTTGGGCTGCTATAACAAAGTATCATAAACTGGACAGATTACAGGCAACATTTATATCTTATAGTTCTGGAGGCAGGAAGTCCAAGATCAAGGTGCTGGTAGCTTTGGTGTCTGGGGAGGACCTTCTTCATTCATAGATCGTGGCTTCTCACCATGTTCAAAATGATGGCAGGAAGGGGCGGGAGACTCTCTCTGGAAGGTCTTTTCTAATCCTGTTCATCAAAGCTCTGTTCTCATGACCTAATTTCCTCCCAAATACCCCATTTCTTTTTTTTTTTAATTAACATATAATGTATTATTTGCCCCAGGGGTACAGGTCTGTGATTTATCAGTCTTAACACAATTCACAGTGTTCACCATAGCACATGCCCTCCCCAATGTCCATCACCCAGCCACCCTATCCCTCACTTCCCACTCCCCAGCAACCCTCACTTTGTTTCCTGAGATCAAGAGTCTCTTACGGTTTGTCTTCCTCTCTGGTTCCATCTTTTTTTTTTTTTTTTTTAATTTATTTGACAGACAGATCACAAGTAGGCAGAGAGGCAGGCAGAGAGAGACAGGAGGAGGAGGCATGCTCCCTGCTGAGCAGAGAGCCCGATGCGGGGCTCGATCCCAGGATCCTGAGATCATGACTTGAGCCGAAGGCAGAGGCTTTAACCACTGAGCCACCCAGGCACCCCTCTGGTTCCATCTTGTTTCACTTTTCCTTCTCTTCCCCTATGATCCTCTGTCTTGTTTCTTGAATTCCTCATATCAGTGAGAGCACATGATAATTGTCTTTCTCTGATTGACTTATTTCACTTAGCATAATACCCTCTAGTTCCACGCATATTGTTGCAAATGGCAAGATTTTGGGGTTTTGATGGCTGCATAATATTCCATTATATATATATACCCTCTTCTTTATCCACTCACCTGTTGATGGACATCTAGGCTCTTTCCATATTTGGGCTATTGTGGACATTGCTGCTATAAACACTGGGGCACGTGTGACCCTTCAGGTCAATACATTTGTATCTTTGGGGTAAATGCCCAGTAGTGCAATTGCTGGGTCATAGGGTAGCTCTATTTTCAACTTCGATTTTCAACTTTTTGAGGAACCTTCATGCTGTTTTCCAGAGTGGCTGCACCAGCTTGCCTTCCCACCAACAGTGTAAGAGGGTTCCCCTTTCTCTGCATCCTTGCCAAAACTTGTAGTTTCCTGACTGGCTAATTTTAGCCATTCTAAAATTAGTTTTGATTTGTATTTTTTGTGGTTTTGATTTGTATTTCCCTGATGCTGAGTGATGCTGAGCACTTTTTTGTGTCTCTGTTGGCCATTTGAATGTCTTCTTTGCAGAAATGTCTGTTCATGTCTTCTGCCCATTTCTTGATTGGATTATTTGTTCTTTGGGAGTTGAGTTTGATAAGTTCTTTATAGATTTTGGACACTAGCCCTTTATCCAATATTTCATTTGCAAATATCTTCTCCCATTCTGTCCGTTGTCTTTTGGTTTTGTTGACTGTTTCTTTTGTTGTGCAAAAGCTTTTTATCTTGATGAAGTCCCAATAATTCATTTTTATCCTTGCTTCCCTTGCCTTTGGCCATGTTTCTAGGAAGAAGTTGCTGTGATCGAGGTGGAAGAGGTTGCTGCCTGTGTTCTCCTCAAGGACTTTAATGGATTCCTATCTCACATTTAGGTCTTCAATGCATTTGAGTCTATTTTTGTGTATGGTGTAAAGAAATGGTCCAGTTTCATTCTTCTGCATGTGGTTGTCCAATTTTCCCTACACCATTTGTTGAAAAGACTGTCTTTTTTCCTTTGGACCTTCTTTCCTGCTTTGTTGAAGATTAGTTGACCATGGATTGAGGGTTCATTTCTGGGCTCTCTATCCTGTTCCATTGATCTATGTATGTGTTTTTGTGCCAGTACCATACTGTCTTGATGATTACAGCTTTGTAATAGAGCCTGAAGTCTGGAATTGTGATGCTACCAACTTTGGTCTTCTTTTTCAACATTCCTCTGCCTATTCGGGGTCTTTTCTGGTTCCATACAAATTTTAGGATTACCAAATACCCCATCTCTTAATATCATCACCTTGGGGTCAGGATTTGAAAATATAAATTGGAAGGGACACAAACATTCAATCTGTAGCAATTAGTTTTAGTATTTTGACTATGTCCTTCCTATATTCTTTTATCAATGCTAAGAGTTTGTCTATAGATTCTTTAGAAATTTTCTATGTGCATGATTTTGTTGTCTGGAAATGACAGTTTATTTCTTCTTTTTCAATCTCCATGACTTCTCTTTGTCTTGCCTATTGCATGGGCTAGGCCTCCAGTTACAATGTTGAATAGAAGTGGTCACAGTGGCTATTCTAGACTCAGTCCTAATATTCAAGGAAAGTTTTCAATATTCTACCATTGAGAATGATGTTTGCTGTGGGTATTTTGTAGCTCTTTTTTATCAGATTACAGAAGTTCTATTCTTAGTTGGCTAAAAGTTTTTGTCATAAATGAATATTGAATTCATCAGATGTCTGTTCTGCATTTGAAAAGATCATGTGATTATATTCTTTTTTCTGTGAATGTGGTAAACTAAGTTTATGAGTTTTGAATGTTAAACCATGCTTGCTACCTAGACTAAACTGCACTGTTTACTGCACCACTGGATTTGATTTCCTAATACTTCATTAAGAATTTTAAAATATTGGGGCACCTGGATGGCTCAGTCATTGAGCATCTGCCTTCAGTTCAGGTCATGATCCCAGGGTCCTAGGATGGAGCCCCACATTGGGCTCCTTACTCAGCGGAAAACCTGCTTCTTCCTCTCCTACTCCCTCTCTTGTGTTTCCTCTCTTGCTGTGTCTCTCTCTGTCAAATAAATAAATAAATAAAATCTTTTAAATTTTTTTTAAATTAAAAAAAGAATTTTAAAATATTTATGAGAAAGGTTTGCAATTTTTTTCTCAGAATGTCAGAGTTTCAAAGTCAAATCTCTACTGTTTTCATTTTTTTAAAAGTCTGCGAACCTTTGATTTTGTTTCTGCCTTTTTGAAGAATTATATAAGACAAGTGTTATTTTTCCTTAAGTGTTTGGAAGAATTCATTGATAAGCTCACTGGCCTGGGATTTTCTTTGGGGAAAGATTTTTAAATTATAAGTTCTAATTTTTCATATATACAATATATATATACATACATACATATATACATATATATAATTTTCATATATTGAGGATTACTCAATTTTTTTTTAATTTCTTCTTCTATCAACTTTGGTAAATTGTGCTTTTCAAATAATTTGTCCATTTCATCCAAATTATCAAATTCATCTGCAGAGTTGTTTTTAGAATACCTTTATTGTGCAATCTATAGTGGTATCATCTTTGTCACTGCTATTGTTGCTATTTGTGTTTTGTCTACTTTTTATTTTTTTTTAAAGATTTAATTTATTTATTTATTTGTCAGAGAGAGAGAGAGAGAGAGAACACAAGCAAGGAGAGTGGCAGATAGAGGGAGAAGCAGGCTCCTAGATGAGCAAGGAGCCCGATGCAGGACTGGATCCCAGGACTCTGGGGTCATGACCTGGGCTGAAGGCAGATACTTAACTGACTGAACCACCCAGACATCCCTATTTTGTCTACATTTTAAATATCAGTCTTTTTAGGGTTTTGTCAGTTTTGCTAATCTTTTGGAAGAATAAAGTTTTGAGTTTGTTGATTTTCTCTATTATATATTTCATTTTTGTTCCCTTGGTTTCAGCTTTTATCTTTATCATTTATTTCCTTAGGCTTGGTTGATGCTCTTTGTTCTAGCTTTTTGAGATTAATCCTTAAATTGTTGATTTTTAAACTTTTTAGACCTTTATATATGCATTTAAGACTATATATTTCCTCTTAAGCATCATTTTACCTTTTTCCCAAAAGTTTTGAAATATATTTTTAATTTTTCAGTTTAAATATTTTCTAATTTCTGTTTTTTCTCTATCTTATGGGTTATTTCAACAGTATCATTTAATTTTTAGGCAGTTGGGTTTTGTTCTATTTTTATTTTTGACCTCTAGCTTAATTCCATGGTGGTCAGAGACCATATTTTCCTCCTCTTCCTCCTTTTTCTCCTCCTCCTCCTCCTTTTTCTTCTTCTTCTTCTTCTTCAGTTTCAAATTTTTATTTTAATTCCAGTTAGTTGAGGCACCTGGGTGGCTCAGTTTGTTTAGCCTCAACTCTTGATTTTGGCTCAGGTCATGATCTCAGGGTCCTGGTATCAACCCCTACATTGGACTCCAAACTCAGTGGGGAGTCTGCTTAAGATTCTCTCTCTCCCTTTGCCCCTCGCCCCACTTTGGTGCTCTCTCTAATAAATAAATCTTTAAAAATAATATAAAATAAATTACAGTTAGTTGAAATATCATGTAATATTAGTTTCAGGAGTAGAATTTGGTGATTCATCACTTACATATAATAATACCAAGTGCTCATCACAAGTTCCCTCCTTGTACCCACTCTAGCTACATCCATGTTGTTGCAAATGCCAAGATTTCATTCCTTTTGGTAGCTGAGTAATATTCCTTGTATATATATACAAACCACCTCTTCTTTATCCTTTCATCAGTTGATGGATATTTGGGCTCTTTCCATAATTTGGCTCTTGTTGATAATGCTGCTATAAACATTGGGGTGCATGTATCCCCTTGAATGAATATTTTTGTATCCTTTGGGCAAATACCTAGCAGTGCAATTGCTGGATCATAGGGTAGCTCTATTTTTAACTTTTTGGGGGAACCTCTATACTGTTACCACAGTGGCTGCACCACATTTGCATTCCCACCAACAGTGGAAGAGGGTTCCTCTTTCTCTACATCCTTACCAACATCTGTTGTTTCCTGTGTTCCTAATTTTAGTCATTCTGGCAGGTGTGAAGTGCTATCTCATTGTAGTTTTGAGGTGTATTTCCTTGATGATGAGTGATGTTGCGCCTCTTTCCATGCGTCTGTTGCCATCTGAATGTCTTCTTTGGAGAAATGTCCATTCATGTCTTCTGCCCGTTTCTTAGTTGGATTATTTGTTTTTTGGGTGTTGATAAATTCTCTATAGATTTTAGAAATGAACCCTTTATCAGATATGTCATTAGCAAATATCTTCTCCCATTCCAATAGTTGTCTTTTACTTTTGTTGATTGTTTCCTTAGCTGTGCAGAAGATTTTCATCTTAATGAAGTCCCAATAGTTCATTTTTACTTTTGTTTCCCTTGCCTCTGGAGATGTATCTAGTAAGAAGTTGCTAGGGCAAATGTTGAAGAGGTTGCTGCCTGTGTTCTCCTCTAGGATATTGATGGTTTCCTGTTTCACATTTAGGTCTTTTTTCCCTTTTGAATTTATTTTTGTGTATGGTGTAAGAAAGTGGTCCAATTTCATTCTTTTGCATGTTGCTATCAAGTTTGCCCAAAACCATTTGTAGGAGAGATGTCTTTTTTCCATTGGATATTCTTTCCTGCTTTGTCAAAAGTTAGACCATGTAGTTTTGGGTCCAAATCTGGGTTTGCTATTCTATTCCACTGATCTATGTGTCTGTTTTTACACCAGAACCCTACTGTCTCAATGACTATAACTTTGAAATATAGCCTGAAGTCTGGAATTGTGATGCCTCCAGCTTTGCTTTGCTTTTTCAAGGTTGCTTTAGCTATTCAGTCTCTTTTGTGGTCCCATACAAATTTTAGGATTGTTTGATTTAGCTCTGTGAAAAAATGCTGATAGTATTTTGATAGGGATTGCATTAAATGTGTGGATTGCTTTGGGTCGTACAGATATTTTAGCAATATTTGTTTTTCCAATCCATGAGCATGAAATGTTTTTCTATTTCTTTGTGTCCTCTTCAGTTGCTTTCACGAGTGTTTTATAGTTTTTGGAGTACAGATCTTTCACCTCTTTGCTTAGGTTTATTCCCAGGTATCTCATGGTTTTTGGTGCAATGGTAAATGCGTTTGATTCCTTGATTTCTCTTTCTGCTGCTTCATTATTGCTGTATAGAAATGCAACAGATTGCTGTATGTTAACTTTGCATCCTGTGATTGTACTGAATTTATTAATCAGTTCTAGCAATTTTTTTGGTGGTCTTTCAGGTTTTCTACATAGGGTTTCATGTCTTCTGGAAATAATGTAAGTTTGACTTCTTCCTTGCCAATTTGGATGCCTTTCATTTCTTTTTGTTGTCTGATTGCTGAGTGTAGGACTTACCCTACTATGTTAAATAACAATGGTGAGAGTGGATATCCCTGTTTTTTTTCCTGACCATAGAGGAAAAGCCCTCAGTTTTTCCTCATTGAGGATGATAATTACCCGTGGGTCTTTCATATATGGTATTTATGATGTTGGGGGTATGTTCCCTCTATCCCTACTTTGTTGAGGGTTTTTATCAAGAATGGATGCTGTACTTTGTCAAATGCTTTTTCTGCCCCTATTGAGAGACTCATATGGTTCTTATACTTTCTTTTATTAATGTGGTGTATCATGTTGATTGATTTGTGAAATGACACTTGCAGCCTAGGAATAAATCCCACTTGATCATGATGAATGATTTAGTGTATTGTTGGATTCATTTTGCTAATATATTATTGAGAATTTTTGCATTCATATTCAGCAGGGATATTGGCCCGTAATTCTCTTTTTTAGTGGGATCTTTGTTTGGTTTTAGAATCCAAGTAATGCTGGTCTTGTCTAAGAGTTTGGAAGTTTTCCTTCCATTTCTATTTTTTGGAACAGTTTGAGAAGAGTAGGTATTACATCTTCTTTAAATATTTATTAGAATTCCTCTAGGAAGCTATCTGGTCCTGGACTTTTGTTTATTGGGAGATTTCTGATTACTGATTCAATTTCTTTGCTGATTATTGGTTTGTTCAGGTTTTCTATTCTTATTTTAGATATCTTAGTTGATACATTTCTAGGAATTTATCCCTTTCTCCCAGATTGTCCTAATTGTTGACATATAATTTTTCATAATATCCCCATAAAATTATTTAAATTTTCTGTGGTCTTGGTTTTGATCTCTCCTCTCTAGTTTATGATTTTATTTATTTGGGTCCTTTCCTTTTTGTTTTTGATAAGTCTGGCTAGGAGTTTATCAATTTTACTAGTTCTTTCAAAGAGCCAGCTCCTGGCTTCATTGATCTGTTCTACTGTTTTGTTGTTGTTTTTTCTATATCATTTATTTCTGCTCTAATCTTTATTACTTCTCTTTTTCTGCTGGCTTTAGGCTTCATTTGTTATTCTTTGTCTATCTCACTTAGGTGTAAGGTTAAGTTACCTATTTGAGATTTCTTGCTTCTTGAGGTAGGCCTATATTGCTATATACTTCTCTTATGGCTGCTTTTGCTGCATCCCAAAGGTCGGACTATTGTGTTTTCATTATCATTTGTTTCTACGTATTTTTGTATTTCTTATTTAATTTCTTGGTTGATCCATTCACTCATTCTTTAGTAGGATGTTCTTTAACCTCCGTGTATTTGTGTTCTTTCCAAACGTTTTCTTGTGGTTGACTTCAAGTCTCATAGTGTTGTGGTTGGAAAATATGCATGATATGATCTCAATGTTTTTGTACTTGTTAAGGCCTGATTTGTGACCTAGTATGTGATCTATTCTGGAAAATGTCCCATGTGCCCTTGAAAAGAATGTATATTCTGCTGCATTAGGACAAAATGTTCTGTATATATCTGTTAAGTCTGTCTGGTCCAGTATGTCATTCAAAGCCATTGTTTCCTTGTTGATTTTCTGCTTTGATGATCTGTCTATTACTGTAAATGGGGTGTTAAATTCCCCTATTATTGCTGTATTATTATCAATGAGTTTCTTTATGTTTGTTATGAATTGTTTCATATATTTGGGTGCTCTCAAATTAGGGCCATAAATATTAACAATTGTTATATCTTCTTGTTGGATAGTCTCCTTTATTATGATATAGTGCCCTTCTCCATCTCTTGTTACAATCTTTGGTTTAAAATCTAGTTTGTCTGATATAAGAATGTCTACTCTAGCTTTCTTTTGACATCCATGCATGACAGATGGTTCTCCATCCCCTCACTTTCAATCTGTAGGTGTTTTTAGGTCTAAAATGAGTCTCTCCCTTTTTTTTTTTTTTTTTTTGTGAAATGAGTCTCTTATAGGTGGTATGTAGCTGGGTCTTTTTTTTTTTTTTTTTTTTTCCCTTATCCATTCTGACAAACTGGCTTTTGATTAGATCATTTAGTCCATTTGCATTCAGAGTAATTATTGATAAATATGTATTTACTGCCATTTTATTACTTGTTTTGTCATTGTTTCTGGAGATTTTCTCTGTTCCTTTCTAGTCTGTCACTTTTGATGTTTCCCAATCAGAGTCCCCTTTAATTGTTCTTGCAGGGTTGGTTTAGCGTTTATGAACTCCTTTAGTTTTCTGTTTGTCTGGGACACTCTTTATCTCTCCTATTTGAATGACTGCCTCGCTGGATAGAATATTCTTTGCTGCATATTTTTCCCATTCAGCACATTGAAGATATCCTGCCACTTTTTTTCTGGTCTGCCAAGTTTCTGTAGAGAACTCTCTTGCTAACCTTATTTGTCTTCCCTTGTAAGCTTCTCTTGCTTCTTTTAGAACTTTTTCTTTATCTCTATATTTTGCAAATTTAACTATGATATATATTGGTGTTGGCCTATTTTTATTGATTTTGATGGGAGTTCTCTGTGCCTCCTGGATTTGGATGCCTGTTTCCTTCCCCACATTAGGGAAGTTTTCAGCTATTATTTCCTCAAATAAATTGTCCATCCCTTTTCTCTCTCTTCTTCTTCTGGGACTCCTATGATACCAACGTTATTACACTTTTGGAGTCACTGAGGTCACTAAGTCTACATTCATGATCTAATATTTTTCTTTCCCTCTTCTTTTCAGTGTCATTCTTTTTCATAATTTTATCTTCTATATCACCTATTTGTTCCTCTTATTCTTGCATCCTTGTGGTCATTACATCCAGGCAGTTTTGAATCTTGGTTATAGCATTTTTTATTTTGGCCTGACTAGTTTTTAGGTCTTTTATCTCTGTGGTAAGGAATTCCCTGGTGTCTTCCATGTTTTTCTTAAACCCAGATAGTATCCTTATGATTGTTGCTTTAAATTCTGGATCAGGCATATTACTTATATCTGTTTCAACTACATCCCTCCTCATGACCTTTTCTTGTTCTTTCTTTAAGGATGAATTCCTCTTCGTGTTCTGTCTAAGTATTTGTCTTCTTCTGTGTGTTAGGAAAGACTGTTATGTTTATTGCACCTGAGAGTAATAGCTTTATGGAGAAGAGGTCATATAGTGTTCAGGGCGTGGCACTCCGGGAGTGTCTGGTGTGTGCTGTGTGCACTCTACTGCTGTGTTTTGGCTGCTCTGTCCCTCAGGTCAGTCGTGGGCAGAGTTTCTCCTTGCCTGCAATGGGGGATGTTTGAGCGTTAACCAGAGTGTGGAGAGTTTTAAATAAGTGTGCTGTGGTCTGCTTGCTAAAAGAGACTTGTTGCTATATCCACATAGCTGAAGCTTTCCAGAACTCTATGGTCAGTAGTTGTGGTGCACGTGGTGGGGAGAGGGAATTGTGTTGCTCTTTTGGGGCAAAGGCCTACTACTGTAGTTCTCAGGCCCATTTGCCTAAGAAAAGCAGCACCTGCAGAGCACAGGGGATTGTGTCACTCTCTTCCTTCTCTTTATAATTCCTTGTCAGTAGGTTTTAAGATCAAAACACACATTAATATCTGCCTATAGTAAACATAATAAGTTTGATTACAACTGGAAGCTCACATTAAAGACATCCCTTTATGGGGAAGGGAAAGTGAGACTGATAATATTATGTTTGTTTTAGTCTTTCTGTTTAGTTTTTCTTTCCAGGCGCTGGGCTGAACTTAGTTTTCAGAGCCAGAAATGACTATTGTTTCTGTATCTAAATTTATTCACACTCTGTTTTTGGAAATTTTTCGGTACAATAGATTCCAAGAGTATTTTGGAACTCCTTACTGATGAAATCTAAATTGTGTTCTTTGGAAAGCCCAACAAACACATATCCCAAAGAGTCATTAATAAAATAAACTTTCAGAGTAACTGAGACTCTTCTCATCTATCACAGGCAGAGCAGGTGGTTGCTATGGTTAATTAATTGAATGAATGAATAAATGAATTAAAAGTATATAAGTATCTAGCTTTCAGTTTACCCAAAGATTCTCTTAACCCTCTTTGCAGTGATGGTTATGTCACTGTAGAGGAGCAGTTAACTTTCTGCTAAATTTGTAGTCGAAGGAGAAAAAATACACAGAACCAGAAATCAAATTGTTATCCATGTTCCAAACACTATCCAACTTGGTTAGACCCATAACCAACAGGGTCCTGCCTTCCCCAAATAAGGCTTGCCCACTGTCACAGTGTCAGGAGAAAACACTGTGTTTGGGGTAGTTGTCCACATGTGTTGGGACATTTGTGCTGCCTCTCCAGTTCCTGTCTCAGAATTCCTGCTGTTCAGTCTCTGCTGTGAAGGCCAGACCTACATGGCTCTGACCCCAACCCATGGAAACCTCACCCCATTCTAAATAGACCAGGAACAGACTCATGGACAACAAAGGTCAGACTCTCTCAAGAATTTGAGCCAAATCACAGAAACTACACTCAGTCATTGTGAACTTTCTCTGAAAGCTCACATCCAGCATGGCTGAAGTTGGTACCAGTGCACACCAAAATCGAGGACAACCAAAGTCACTTGAAAGCAAAATTTTAAATTATTTTTGGAAGCCTAGTCTCTAGAAAGAAGATAACATTCTTTAAAATCTATGTGGTTTTGTATGTGTGTGTGTGTGTGTGTGTGCGTGTGTGTGTTTTGTTTTGTTTTGTTTTTTGTTTTTTGTTTTTTGTTTTTTGTGGTGCCTGGGTGGCTCAGTGGGTTAAATCTCCTGCCTTCGGCTCAGGTCATGATCCCCGGGTCCTGGGATGGAGCCCTGCATCAGGCTTTCTGCTCAGCAGAGAGCCTGATTCCTCCTCTCTCTCTTTCTGCCTGCTCCTCTGCCTGCTTGTGATCTCCATCTGTCAAATAAATAAATAAAATATTTTAAAAATAATAAAAATAAACAGATGTTCTTTTAAAAGCAAGAAGAGTCAAAGGAGAAAGAGTCCATAAACAGGAGAGAAAGAAGGAATCCGAGTCAGAAAACAAAGATGGACTGACTTGAGTTTCAGCTTAGGTCATGGTGAAGTCCAGCTTGGACTTTGTTTCCTGCTTCTGTGTGTCTTTAAGATTGCTGCCTCTATATTTACAGTTAACTCCTCTTTTTTTTAATTTGAGTTCAGCTGAATGAGAGTTGATGCCTAGCAACCAACAATCTCTTGACTAATGGGTTTCCTTTCTCCCCCTGGCACCCATGCTTTGGTGCAGCTCTTCTCTCCTGAAGGAAAGTGATGTGAAAAACTTCCAAGCTATCCAATGCTTAGTTTGTTGCCTTTTCTAGTAACATTTTAGAAAAGCCCTTCCCTGAGAAGGCAACATTATATACTAAGGAATAACAATTCAGGATACCATTTTTTGCATCAGTTGGAATATATTTTGGGAGGAGTCTTCCCAGAACACCATCCCTTAGCTCAGTAGCCTATCATTTCCTCTGCCCAAAAGAGTGCTCATCACACATAAACCTTTCCCTAGCCCTCCTCTTCTACACAGACCATGTTAACACTCTTCTATCACATTTTAGTGCCTTGAAAATCAGGGTTATGTCTCCACCATCTTTGCACACTCAGCATCTTAGAACTGTGTCTAACAATTACAGCATTCACTTGAAGGGATACATGTCATATATGTAATCTGAGCAAATATCCTTTCTCCACCTCTCATGAATATTTTGAGAACATGAGGGCCTAATACTCAGATATCACTTTTTCAGAAATTTTTCGTTTCCTTTTTGCCACTCCTTCTAATGTATGTATCCTTGTATCCTTGTATCCTTGGACCTCTGTGATGTCTACTAATTGTTTGAAGAGCATGAGAAAGACAGGAAAGCAGTAGTAGTCTTTACCTAGACCAGGAAAAGAAGCCTTGGAGTTGGCCCAGTAATAATTATAGCTGTGATTTAAAAAGCCAATATAGGCAACTGAACAGGATTTTCTGGGTCCTCACAGCCTCCCATTCCATCTGGGCACTCCTGACATTGACCTGCAAATCTACAAGCTTGCCTCCAGTACATGGCAGTTATAAAGTTGTCTTTCTGAAGAAGACATAGCACATAAGTAGCACTTTTGCATCAATGCAGGTATAAGTGTATAAACCGAGTGCCTCCAAAGAGCTACACTATTCATCATTTAACTATTTCCTTGGAAAAGTGGCCATTCACACCGATTTGATCTAGCGCCAATGAGAGAATGTTAATAGAAACTCTTGAATCCTGGACTATTTGTAACTACTCTTTTAGAAAATTATTTTCATGCCTATAGGACTGCATTATCTGACAAACTATCAGGAACATTTTATTTCCTTTTTCTATGTCATTAAAGGCAAGAGTAATATTCAGATCACTCAAAAGTCCTATACAAAAATAAAAGAAAATTATGTTTTGAATGTGTTTGGTTATCTAGCATAGTGTATACTTGTCTCTTTGGGTGCAGTAGTATAACTTATTCCCTAAATGTTCCAAGTTTTGAAGAATGAGTCATCATTAGTACAGAAACCAACTGAATCAATTCACCCATCAATATACTTATTTTTCTTCTTCCATATATTTATCATTATGTGAAAAAAGATATTAAGAATTGTTTTCATTTAAAGTCCTCCCCTTTGATTGTTTTGTTTGATTCACAAATATCATGGTAGAGCTGTCATTAACATTGTGTTGGTTCAGATCCCCTATTTATAATACTGAGTCAGAAATCTGAACGATGCCCAACCCTCCAGTATCTCAACTTTGATGCCTTCCATGTAGGAGGTCAACAGAGTCCAGAAAGGACAGGATAGAAAAGAAGTATTTTCTGGCCCCAAGAAAGGCCAGTCAGACTTTGGATTCTGGTGGTAAATCCATATGAGTTGACTTAAAAAGTTTGATCATCTTGTTTCAACAAATCTGAAGAATCATCCCATCTTAAATATAACCTTCAGGATGCTGAGTTCTTTTTAATAGATTAATTTGGGGGACACATCTTTTATTATATGTTTGAGATGGCTGTAGGTAGAGAAATGTAGGTAGAAAAAACCAAAATATTACTTGGACTCAAACTATGATTTTAGGGGAGAAAACATTGGCCCAGGAGTCAAAAGAACTGAATGCTAGTCACTGTGGCATTACCAGGGAGTAGAATGGCTCTGTGGTTTATTTGGCTTTCTTGTAACTCAGTTTCCCTTTTAGTGAAATTATATTCTCCCCCTGACTGAAATATTCCAAGACTCACAGACCCTTTTCATTATTATTTATCTTTTGAAACTTTTGATGCTGAATCTTCCTCCTTATTACGCATTTAACAACCCACTGTTCAATAGCCATCCTATATTAACAGTAATAATTTTTTAAATATTTTATTTATTTATTTGACAGACAGAGATCACAAGTAGGCAGAGAGGCAGGCAGAGAGAGAGGGGGAAGCAGGCTCCCTGCTGAGCAGAGAGCCCAATGCGGGGCTTGATCCCAGGACCCTGGGATCATGACCTGAGCCAAAGGCAGAGGCTTTAACCCACTGAGCCACCCAGGCGCCCCAACAGTAATAATTATTAGTAGCCACCTTAATATTTTCTATTCTAACCATAACAATGGAGAAAGCTGTTCAGGATTTGGGTTTCCTATGCATGATTATTAGAGGAAGAACTCAGAGAAATAATTTGTCATAGAAATAATATTGTCATAACTTCTATCTGAACCACTATGCTATTGATTCCCAGGCAAGTCTCAAGAAACTATATTGCTCTTCCCAAATTCTCTTTTTAATACATCTGCATTATAAACTCACAGCCTACCTGTTCATTCATATATGTGGTCTACCAAATCATATTTTAACATCATTAACTTTTTTAAATTTTTGAAACATTTTAAAAGTTTCTATTTTAATTCTGGTATAGTTAACATACAGTGTAATATTAGTTTCAGGTACACAATAGTGATTCAAGACTTCCATACATCACCCAGTGCTCATCACCAGGGCCCTCCATCATCCCACCCCTATTTCTCGCATCCCTCTGCCCACCTCCCCTCTGGTAACTGTCGGTTTGTTCTCTATAGTCAGGAGTCTGTTTCTCGGTTTGCTTCTCTCTCTTTTCTCTCCGTTGCTCCTTTCTTTTGTTTCTTAAACTCCATATATGAGTGGAATCATATGGTATTTGTCTTTCTCTACCTTAACATCATTAAATTTTAAGTACTAGAAGTCACTTCAATGCTTAGGAAAGTCTGGGAGGCAGATTACATGTGGAGATTTTTAGATAGAATGTATCAGAGAATATAAGTAGATTAAAGAGGGTTTTTTCCATTTATTTATTTTTTTATTATATCAGTCACCATACTGTACATTATTAGTTTTTGATATCGTGTTCCAAGATTCATTGTTTGTGTATAATACCCAGTGCTCCATGCAATACGTGCCCTCCTTAATACCCATCACTGGGCCAATCCATTACCCCTCCACCCCTCCCCTCTAAAACCCTCAGTTTATTTCCCAGAGTCCATAGTCTCTCATGGTTCATCTCCCCCTCCAATTTCACCTCCCTTCATTTTTCCCTTCTCCTAATGTCCTCCAAGTTCTTCCTTATGTTCCACAAGTAAGTGAAACCATATGATAATTGACTTTCTCTGCTTGACTTATTTCACTCAGTATAATCTTGTCCAGTCCCATCCATGTTGATGCAAAAGTTGGGTATTCATCCTTTCTGATGGAGGCGTAATATTCCAGATTAAAGAGTTTTGATATGCTTTATAATTTCTGATACAGATTCACATCGTATCTTTACTTATAATAATAATAATAACTGTTCAACGATAAGAAATTATATATTACCACCTCCCCCAGTCCCCAGGACTGCTTCAGACAATTTTCTAGACGACACACTGCCTGTCCGTGAGGAGTCTTTGTGATGTCAGGAGAAGATTCTAGGTTTCCTGTTAGGGCCAATGCATCCTCCTGGTAACTTGAACCATAAAATTGGCATTATTGACCAAAAATTGCTGGACCACTGGCAGTGTCATACAGCTCGAGCTAGAGAGCCTTAAGTTTGAATTCCAGCCATGAGAGTCACTTGCCTGTCATCTCAGGACAGTTCCCAACTTCAGAGCCCTGGTGTGTGAAAGGGAAAGAGCACCTACTTTGTATGGTTGCTGTGAGGCTTAGCAGCGACGTGGAGAAGCCCCGCGCTTGACAATACTAAATGTTCCAAACCTAGCTGACAATGCAATATGATTACCAATGTAAGTAATTAAGGGAGTTTCTTCCCTTTCCCATTAGCAGTTTCTGCACCTGTGACAAAGGCCACAGTCGCTATGGCAAAGAGAAATGGAAAATGCTCGTGAGGCGAGCATCATTTGTAAAGCCCCATTAGCTTTCAAGGCCTTCCGTTCCCGACCCGTCCGCTCCAGTATGTCCTAGTAAGGTTATGGATAGAGTTTGACACACACTGGGCGGAGTATCTAAGTAGGAAATGTACTGAAGCAAATCAAAAACAGAGTTAAAAAAAGAAAGAAAGAAAGAAATCAAAGCACTAAGCAAACATTCTGCACTTTTGGCAGAGCAATCGGACTCACTGGATCCCCATGACTCTTTGAGTTATTAATAGGCACTCCTTTTGCCATATTTTTGGCAGTTCTGTATTTATATGTCATGCAGCGCGGGAAGCTTTTGGGGCTCGACGGCCTTTTGAAAAAAAATGTGTTACTCGGGGCTGGAGCCAGGCAAGGAGGATGCCACGCTGGCCTCGGCGGGCAGCCGGCTGCACCGCACTCCTTAGCCGGGAAGGGAAAGCCCGGAGGCCGAGTGGTGCCCAGAACGCCGCTCCCATCTGCTCCGCCACAAGTCTTGAGTTGCACAACTGTAGTAATTCGCAGCTATTTATGACCATTTTCATAGCGGGGATCTAGATTAGAAGGCTGTGTTTACATGCCGAGCCGCAGAATGGCTCCAGGAGTCGCGCCCACAGTAACTTTTGGTCAAACGAATCAACCAAGTCATGAAGAAACCGAGCAGCTGGTCCTGAAGCCGTGATGAGCAGGTCCCCGCGTTAGCCGCAGCTTCCCTGATGCCCTTTGTCATCTGAGACCAAAGGGCTCCTGCTCCCCCCCCCCACCCCGGGCCCACAGCCTCTCCTCCCCGCCCCCCTGCAAGCCTCTGTCCATGCTCACTCAGAACCTAAGACTCAGGCGGCCCAGAGCAGCTTTAGAGACGCCTGAAGAGCACCTGAGAACACAATTAAGGCGGCGCGCTTATTTTTAGCCCGTGTTTATTGTCTCATTGCCGCTGCTGCATTATGTGACTTAATCAGTTATTGACCCTGATAGTTCATTTACATCGAGATCCGGAAAACACTTCCATTTGTCCTTTGAAACTGACTCCGGTTTTAGTTAATTATCACTTCCTGACAGCCTGAAGGTCAAACCATTTCCTTTTATTTTTTTTAACACGGCAGTTAATCCCCTCATTAAGGGTGATGGAAAGTGAATAATTAAACTTATGCCATTTTCATATTTCAGGTCATGAGAGACCCTAAGATCCCAGGGGGTACCCTCTGACAAGTCAGGACTCCTAAGAACATGGGAGTTTCTCTCTTCTGGCCTCTCCGCAAAGAAGGTTCAGCACAGTCCCTTTCCCTAAATTTAACCAGAATAAAACAAACAAGAAAACAGTTACTGGCTCAGCTTTGTACCTCACTGGCTGTGTGGCCTGGGGAAAGGCAGCTAACCTTTTGATATGAAAGATTTTCTCAACTGTAAAATGGACACGATAAGAACCAATTTAGAGGATTGCGTTAAGCACGGAATGCACGGGTGAATGGAAAGTACTTAGGAGAGCTCCTGCCCCACAGGAAGGGCTCAGTAATGCTCATCAGGCGTAAGATGGCTTTCATTATCCCTGTGGGGATATCATCTATATGCTGCGGGTATCTGGCTTCAACCTGCTGTTCATCCACTTGCGCAGTCCCTGCTCACGACTGGGTCGAGGTCCCTTTGACCCATCGGGAACCCAGATTCAAGTGAAATTATGTTGGGTCTCCAAGAGGGACCCAGGTTACCATGCTTTGGGGCCTTAGGGAGCACAAGTTTTATCTATCCTCTTCCAAATACTCTAAAAAGAATTTTTTTGAAGGGTGGAGGTGGTAGAAGGTAGGAGGACACAATAGATGGGACCCGGAAGACCATACATGGGGAGGGAAGGTGTCCCTGGCCCTTCCTTGGGTTCTCTGTCTTTCAGGACGCCAGCTCCCTGTCCCATTCTGCTGAGACTAGTCGGAGGGCCACCTTTGGACTTTGACTCTTGTCCCACCTGACTGTGTTGTAGGGGGACCTTGAACTTGTGCTGAGTGAAATTAGGCTCAGCCCTGCTGGAAATCCAGCTGCATGAGACAATACCTCCCAGTCTCATGTGGTCATGTCTTTTCCTGTGCCAGGCAGTGGACTCTACAAAGTAGGGCTGACCTCCTTCAAGATGCAGAGTTCTGGGAAAGCACTGTAGAGGAAGGGGGATCTTGGCTGGGTTTTAAAAGATCAGTGGGATTCTGATGGCCAAAGAGAAGGAGGGAAGAAGTTCCAATTCAGTGAGGAGAAGGAGCAAAGCGGGACGGGCTGAGATGTGCCTGGAACAGGGACTCTTCCCAGAGACTCTACGACCGTGTAAGGGAGCAATGGTAGCTGAGCTGCTCAGATAGAAGCACACCAGCCAGAAAGAGTCTAAGTTGGGTTCAGGTCTTAGACTAGCCTGCAGCCAATACAAACTTCAGAGGGCGGGAGCAGCGTTTCGGGGGGAATTGTTGTGCCTATGGAATCCGTGGGCTTAGATTGGGTGGGAGGAGTCTAGAGCCCGAGATGACAGGGACCTGGGAATGAAACAGGACCATGGAGGACACTGGTCTGGTGATCTGCTTACACACATTGATTATATACAAACCGGGTGGAGACCATTGCTCAGAATTGAAACTTAAAAACTTATTTTGTCAAAGCTCTACCCCAAACTGTCATTCAGTACAGGCACACCTCGAAGATACTGTGGCTCTGGTTCTACACCACAGAAATAAGGTCAATTTTCTTATTTCCCAATGCAGGTAAAAGTAATGTTTACACTCTACTATAGTCTGTTAAGAGTGCAATCACGTTATGTCTAAAAACACAACATATATACCTTAAAAATGTCTTATGGCTAGGGGCGCCTGGGTGGCTCAGTGGGTTAAGCCTCTGCCTTGGGCTCGGATCATAATCTCAGAGTCCTGGGATCGAGTCCCGCATAGCCCAGCATTGGGCTCTCTGCTCAGCAGGGAGCCTGCTTTCCCCCGCCCCCGCCTGCCTCTCTGCCTGCTTGTGATCTCTGTATGTCAAGTAAACAAATAAAATCTTAAAAAAAAAAAAATCTTATGGCTAAAGTAACACCATAACAAATAAAATAGTGAAAAAGTTTGAAATATTGCAAGAATTGCCAAAATGGGACCCAGAGACATGAAGTGAGCAAAGACTGTTGGAAAAATAGTGCCAGTGGACTTTCTTGACACAGGGTTGCCACAGACCTTTAATCTGGAAAAAACACAGTGATCTGCAAAGCTCAGTAAAGTGAAGTGCAGTAAAATGAGGCATATGCCTATAAATCCTGGTGGGATTTTCATAGAGAAAATATTTTGCCCCTTGAAAAAAGTTCCTCTATGAAGCGGATTAAACCTGCTTCTGGAAGAATCGAAGTCACAAGGTACGTGGGTGGGGCTCAAATGACTGAGGGGGACAAAGCGCTGGTGCCTTTGGAAGGAACACACCGTGAGTCGATGCTTGCTATGACAAGTACAATTTCATCCCCTCGTTACTATTGCTTTCTGTGTCTTCCTACCAAGAGTAGAAAAATATCCTAATAATGATGCAGTCAGCAGGTTTTATCTTTTTTTTTTAAGTTTTATCATTTTTAACTGAAACGCTTAGATGGAATGTCAGAGAATTAAACCTGGAAGAGAACTTAGATCTTTTCATCCTTTTACAGAAAGGAAAAGGGAACAAGAGAGTAAACAACCCACTGAGGATCTCCCACCACCAGTGTGTGCCAGACTCGTTGCCAGAAGGTAACTGCTTTGACTCCTGGTCTGGTACTCTTTCCGCTTTGCCATGAGCATCTCTGAGGGCCTTTGTATTGCTGATGGAGAAGAGTTGGTGCTTCCCATTTTCTTTCTAACATCAGGAACTGCTTTATTGCGTACGTTTCTCACAATTCTCCAAACTGCATGATTTTTTCCTGTTAATTAAATAATTAACTGTGAGGCACTCTTTGGGCTGAAGATAGCTTACCCCAGGGGACAAGTGGTGTAGAGGGAAGGAGAGTATATGAGTATATGAGAAGGTACTCTGGCCAGCCCACTCAGCTGGTATTCAAGGTAAGAGAAATCACAAATCACAGAGCATCAGCGTGCCACTGGCTCTGAAGTCACATGGGCCCATGCTCTTAGCCCAGGCCCCCAAACCTGGGAGCCTCCTGCCAGGGTTCACAGGGAGCCACTGCTGCCTCCTCCCCTCTGTGCATGGCTCTTCTTTGTCCTCAGAGAGGGCCCAAATGACTGTAATACCAATTCCAACACAGGGGATCCCACAAAGCCATTCTCCAGTGGCTCTGTATCCTACAATGCAGGATCCTACAGCTCGGTATCCTACAATACAACTCCATTCTGACACTATCTCTCTGAAGATAGCATCAGATCCCACAGGGTAAGGGTTCAGTCCTACAAGACTGTCTCCCAGCCCCACTTCAGAAGCCAATCCCCAATCCAGGCTGTCACCTGGGCTTCTGACTCACTGTTGTGGATTAGAGGTTGCAACAACCCTCTCCTTGAGTTGACGAATTTGCTGGAACCAGTCACAAAACTCAGGGCAGCCTTTTACGTATTAGATTATCAGTTTATTGTAAGATGATACAACACAGAAATGGCCAGATGGGAGAGATGCATAGGGCAAGGTGTGGGGGAAGAGCACAGAGCGTTGGTGTCCACTCCAAGCGCACCACTCTCCCTGAATCTCTGTGTGTTCACCCACCTGGAAGCGCTCTGAAGGCCCTGCCGTTGAGATTGAATGGATGTTTCCTCACATAGGCATGATCAGTTGTGAACTCCATTTCCAGTCCCTCTTTCCTCTCTAGGAAAGTGGGGGTACAGCAGAACATTCCAGGCTTCTAATCATGGCTGGGTCTTTCTGGTGACCACCCCCGATCTGCCCATCCTCAGTTGCCTCAGTAAAACAAAAGATGCCCCTGGTGCTCTTATCACTTAGGAATCAAGAGAGGGTTTTAGGGGCCCCGTATCAGGGACTGGGGACCAAGATCAAATGTATCTTTCTTATTTATACATCATGGGGCCCCACCCCCTCCCCAACCCCCTGAATTCACAGAAGTCTTGGCTTCCCCCCGGGCCCCCATCGGCCTCAAGTACCCCTTCTCCACTTTTCCTAGACAAAGTTTAAAAGAAAAATAAATTCATTCTGTCAGAGCATGCCCTTTCTCTTTTTCCTCCAACGTTTCCCATTGCTCCAGCCCTGTCTCTCAACTGAAATTGCGTTTCTCTACCAAAAGCGTATATACAGCGGCCTTAGTTCCTCTGCCTCTGGGGCCCACAGCCTCCCCTCCACGGCACCTTCTCCCCCAGACATGTTTGTCTCTGCAGATCAAGAACCCACATTGGGGAGGGGTGCCCCAGGAACCTCCACAGCTAACTGCTGCTGACTCTCTCTCCCAGTGGCTCAGTGACCTGGCCCAGGCTCAGGCACAGGAAGTCCTGCTCCCCGGAAGCTGCAGGCTTAATTAACAGAAACTCAAACAGTTGTATTTTATTAAAGTGTACATAGGGAAGGAACATGTGCAACTGAGAGCCTTTGAAAGCCATAATTTTTAACACAACCCAGCGAAGTACTCTGGTAGTGTGTTTTCGTTAGGGTGCTCCTCCTTTAAACACAGACAAATGGAGAGATCTCTCTGGATGTCTGGTCTGACGATTCTTCCCTTTTAAAATTGGGTTAAATGGAAATATAGTAATAGGTGATAAGTTTCTTAAGCTCAGTTCTGTACTCACAAAATATAAATGTCAACTTCTTTGGTAAACTTTAAAATTTTCAGCATCGGCTGAAACGTTTTTGAACCTCTTTCTTTTATAACCATCTTAAGTTTTTTGACGTTTAGCTCCTGAGACACTATTTTTTGGTACGTCCATATCCGTGTTCTGTGGATTCCCTGTCAGGTGAGGCTGGTTGGGTCTTCTAGTTGGATCTTCTAGTTGAATATTCTAGGCAATCATCTCATTAACCTTTCTTTCCATCAGTGTTTCTTTTTTTTTTTTTTTTAAAGATTTTATTTATTTATTTGATAGAGAGATCACAAGCAGGCAGAGAGGCAGGCAGAGAGAGAGGAGGAAGCAGGCTCCCCTAGAGAGCAGAGAGCCCGATGCGGGGCTCGATCCCAGAAGCAGGCTCCCCTAGAGAGCAGAGAGCCCGATGCGGGGCTCGATCCCAGGACTCTGAGATCATGACCTGAGCCGAAGGCAGCGGCTTAACCCACTGAGCCACCCAGGCGCCCCCATCAGTGTTTCTTAACTTACGATTCTTTACCTTTGGAATCATCCAATGCTGACTTAGATTGAATCTAGCATCAAGGTTGAGCTGATTCTTCATTCGATCCTTCAAGAGGGGTGGTTGATTCAGTCATGCCAGGAATGTTCTAGGTGCTGAGGAAATAATGGTGAATAAAAGTACTTGCAATACCTGCCCTCGTGGAGTTTACTCTCCAGCTGAGCAAACAAAACAATAATCAAATGGTCATATGATAAGGAAATAATTAAAATTATGATAAATGGCATCAAGGAAAAATATGGATAATAAATTAAGACCTAATTTCCAATGGTTGCAGTCTCATCAATTGGAATTCTCTCTGTGAAAACCTATTTCAACTATTAAAAAAACAAAATGACAATGGGACTTAAATAAAAGAAATGTATGTTTTACGAACACTGTTTCATTGCGTAGAACTGTAATGGTCACTTTTCATTTTCTGCCCAGCACTCCTTTCTCTTTCTCATGATAATGAAGCCCATTCCAGTTATCAGAGATGGTCACAGGATCCAAAAGAGGCCTATTTAAATCTTGCTTTGGGATTTTTTTAAGGGGAGCTGCTAGAAAGGTTTTTCTCTTGTTGGTGGTGGGATGGAGGAGATGTAAGCTTGAGCTGCTGTTGTCCGTTCCTATTCTCCTACCCAACCCCCCCCCACCCCCTTGCAAAACGCCTCCATAGTACCTCTGAACTTCCAGTGAAGCCAGTGCGAGAGAGAGGCCAAGATCAGAGACAAAGAGTGCCCTGCTTGGGAGTTGCTAGCTTCAGAAATACCAAAGTCCGGTCTTCTATGACTTTTTCCATGGTTCAGATATAGGAGACTTTCAACCCCTATTTCCAGCTCAAGTGAGTTGGAGTCAATGTCTGTCTGTCACTAATGATGAGTCCCTATTAATACAGAAAGCAACTACTGGATGTTGTAAATATTTCTTAGGATGGATTATTATGTGGCTGGGCTGGCTAGGCATATCTTCAAATGAGTCCACTGAATTTCTCATTTTCTTGCTTAATCTCTTTGAAGCAAATTTTCTTTATACTGAGTACCCTAGTTCTTTGTTCAGATTCATTGGGATGAGCGTGATGGTGTCAATCTTGATATTCCTCATTGCTGATTCATACCCATGAAAGATTTCTAAAGTTCTGATTGGTGAATATCAATCAGGGGTGCCAGGGTTTGCAACTCAGGGCAGTCACCATGATGTAACCATATGAAGAGGTTGGAGGTCTTGACAGGGACAGTCTTGCCCACATTGATGGACTGCGACCTTGCTTTTCCAGACAGATCTATGGGACAAAACAGCATATACTCTGCTATAGAAAGAAGGAGGCTGTTCTTTCTTCTTCCCAATAGGACACAGGGAGGGATCACAAAGATGGCAGCCCTCGTGGCTCAAATTAAGAGGGTAAATTGAGGCAAACTTATTGAGGTTTTGGTCATTTTCCTCGAAGAAGCAAGGAGTGCAACAGATCAAAGAGCACTACCGGGGTCCATGGCCTACCCCCTGACTTCAACTTGAGCAGAGACCAGGTTCCAGAAGGTGGCAGTAGTGAGAACAGTGACCTCTTCATCCAATGGCTGTGCAGTGGAGGGCGCACAAGGACTGATCCACACACAGGACTGGCAGTGACCCTGGCAGGGAGGGAGCCAGTCTCTGCAGTGGATGCCGAGCCTGAGGGAGGAAAGGAAGCAGAGCCTAGGGTTTAGGGCTTAAACACTGGTGTCACCATCCTAGGGTCATCATCCAGAGATTAGCCAGCTCTACAAGGATTTGGTCAGAGGCAGTGTCCTCTGGAAGAAGGAATTGGTGGTAAAGTGTGTTTTTGTACCCCCTAAATTTATATCCAGGTGGCACTTCTAAACCGGAAAAGTAGAGCCTTTCCTGCCAATTACAAGCTGAGTATCCTTACGAAAGACATTTAAGCTTTCTAAATCTCTGTTTTCTCATATGTAAATATGAATTAAAAATAATAATTACCTTATAGGGCTGTTGGAAGACAAAAATGACAAGATGACAAAATGCAGTGCTTTGCCTGAAACCAGAAAATACTCAGTAAATGGTAGGGAGAAACACATCCAGCAACTGAGCTGGTGAGAAGCTTACTACTCAGGGGACTTGCAGACTTGCCCAATGATGAGGCATTCCCGACACAGTGGGGTGAGTGAACATTGCTTTTTCCAGCTGAGGACACCGGGATTCACCGTTGGAGTGGACTCAGAGTAAGAACAAGAGGCAAGTGGGAAAGAGAGTAGCCCAAACACTGCTGAGCTTCTCAGGAGTTGATTCTGGAACAGTTCAGACACACTAAGCAAGGATTAATGTGTCTTATGGGGCAGGTCAATGATCTCAGTGGAAGACAAAATAATGGGGTTGGTGAAGAACAATAGATCCTTCCCAATGACCTCATCTCCTAGGACCTTATGTACTCTGCACATTCTTGATATTCAAGCTCTGTCTGGAAGCAACACTTTTCCCAAACATGCATGGGATTGCCCTTTTCCCCCACGTCTTTGCCCAGTTTAGCTGTTAATCTTTTTTTTTTTTTTTCGCTTTTTCTTGATCTGATAAATAAATGATGGTTATGATGGTTTATATTACAGTTTCCTGGAACACAATGAGACTGGGAATCTTTTCACATGTTTACTGGCCATTTGCACTTCCTCTTGGGTTTCTATTAGTTGACTTTTACAGCACAATGGAATTGTCTTTAGAATCAGTCCTGTTATTTCATTTCTCTTTTCTTCTCTTCTTTAACTTCATGCCCCTGATTAATCTATTTAATTTTAGAAGTGTATAATATCTCCGAGGCATACACAGATGATATTTGTCTTCCTTTGTCAGATTTCTGATAATAGGTAAAACTTTCTCACTTTTTGGATTCCTTGCAATTCAGATATAAAAATGAAAATGAAAATAAAGTTTCCATCATGCACTTGATCTCAATTTAAATCTTTCCTTGTTGAATAAAAATTACCTACTTGATAGTATTTTACTTATTTTTTTGTACTTTCTAAAGAACCGAATACCGTAAAAGACAGTTTCAAGAAGTGTAGAGTTCTAGATTTGGGATTTTAAAGTCCCTTTTTGCATCTTTATACCAATTTCCACATTACTTTTGGGCCATCATTCCCGTTTTCTCTCTCTAAATGGGAGTGAGGAGGGGAGTTATGCTGTGTCAGTGATTCTTAAGCTTAGCTACACATTAGAATTGCCAGAAAAGAATTTTTAAATACTGATGTCCACCCTCAGGCCAGTTAAATCAGAATACCTGGGAGTGGGACCTATGCATAAGTATTTTTTTAAAGTGCCCTAGTGATTTTGATGTGCAATCAAGAATGGGGATCACTGAACTCGATCTCTAATACGGCTTCTGGCAAATGTCTCTAGGACTCTGAAATCCACTGAGATTTGGGTAGTGTATCAATCCCCTTAATGATTTTTAAGTTCATAAAATAAAGATTCTACTCTATTTTTTTACATAATGCAATGGAATTTAGAACTGTCTTACATAGATGGCTTGGAGGATGTTTACTCCTGGTTGACATCATTCACGGATCTTCTTGCTTTTTTCCACTCCTTCTGTGGTGTTCTTATCTCTAAATGAAACATCATGGGCTTTTGTTGAGCAAAGTGGATGAACATAATACTTCCATTCATAGCAGCATTATTCACAATAACTAAAACGTGGAAGCAACCCATCAACAACGGATAAGCAAGATATGGTCTTGACATAAAAAGGAAGGAAATTCTGACACATGCTACAACATGGATGAACCCTGAAGATATTATGCTGTGTGAAATAAACCAGGCACCAAAAAGTCATATACTGTATTATTCCACTTACATGAGGTACTTAGAATAGTCAAGATCATAGAGACAGGCTGTAGAATTGTGGTTGCCAGGGGCTGGGGAGGGGAGAGGGGACTTGGGGAGTAATTGTTCAATGTGTATAGGGTTTCAGTTTTATAAGATGAAAACAGTTCTGAAGATGGATGGAGGTGATGGTTGCACATTGTGGATGTGTTTAATGCCTCTCAACCATACACTGAAAAATGGTGAGGATGGTAAATTTTATGTATATGTGTGTTTTACCACAATAAAAAATTTTTTTTCAAAGCAAATGAACGAAGATGGGAGAGAGAAAGGGATGAACAATCTGTCGCATAAATCACCAATCTAGAGAATAGCCAAATTTACCTCTTCTGTCCTTACTTTGAGATTAAAAACAAAAACAATGGATTTAAAATGTGTAAAGAGAGTTTTACAAACTTGGTTGTCATTGAAGAGAAAAGTACAATGGTTGCAATAAGACCCACTTCAATAAACAATATTTTTCAATCAATAGCCACTCAACTAATCAATTAATTACAAATTGCAAGCATATTTAACCTAGAAAGGGATTGGTAAATTTGTAGTTGACAAAGGCAATGTGTCCAGTATAAGTTCAGGTCCAACTTTACTAACAAAATATGATAACTCTACTCACAAGGAACTTTGAGTATTCCAGAGGGAGACAAAACTTTTAAGACACAAAGATACTCCATAACATCCTTTTTTAAATCTCATGGCATAGACCTCAAGTCCAAGAGAAGTAGCCTCACCTTGAACTTCAAGTGAGAAATGTTTTGGGATCCCTTTGCATCACCAGTTGGGGGTATAATCGGTGAAAGGGTATGAGCCTCCCTCAGAAGGTGCTTTGATCATAAAAACATGAGCTTCATAGATCACACTAGCATTTTCTTTCAGGTAATTATTGATCAGGCCCTTCTCTGCTGAATCAATAACTGACACACAACACAGTTTGATCCAATGTTAAGTTTGATTTCCCAGGCTACAGATAGGAGGAAACATGAGGTCAGAGCACCAAAGGTTTGAGCTCTTCAATTCAAAAAACATATGCGGCATGAAAGAATGTGCTGGTGTTCTTTGAAGTTTGACTTATATAACTTCAGATTTCAAAGAGAGATACATTTCTCCTCCTACTGAATTTGGTTACTTTAGAAGCAGTCTAATTTTTTAAAATTAATTTTTAGTGAAATGGGAGAATCTCTTTGACATTTGGATTGTCTTAATCAGCCTGGGGACACTGTGGACCTCATATTCTGAGCCATAAGGACACGAAGATGGCCTCACCCTGCCCCAGAAGAGCTCATGCTCTAGGGGGAAGCAGCACCGACATGGGAGAGTGTTGTGGAACACTGCCTTTAAAATGCTCCAAAAATGCATCTGCTCTCATTTTATGAGAAGAAGAACATCTCCATGGTTTTCAGGGACCCTCAGGAAAAAACAAAAAATAGATGCTTGTTAGATTTTTAGGTATATGTTTATTCTATGTATTTTTTTAATTGTGGTAAAATATACCTCGTACAAAATTTTCCATCTTCACTACTTGTTTTTTAAGATTTTATTTATTTATCTGACAGAGAGACAGTGAAAGAGGGAACATGAGCTGGGGAAGTGGAAGAGGGAGAAGTAGGCTCTCCACTGAGCAGGGAGCCCGATGTGGGGTTCAATCCCAGGACCCCGGGGTCATGACCTGAGCCCAAGACAGATGCTTAACCAACTGAACCACCCAGGCGCCCGCCCCCACCTTAACCATTATTTAAGTGTACAATTCCGTGGTAATACGTACATGTGTTTGTACACCATCACCACCATCCATCTGCAGAACCCTTCTTGCAAAACTGAAACTCTGTCACCATTAAACAATAACTCCTCGTGCCCCCTTTCCTAGCCTCTGGTAGCCACCCTACTCCTTTCTGTCTCTATGCATTTGACAACTCTGAAGAATTCTTAGAGGTGAAATCACCCAAGATTTGCTCTTTCATGATTGACTTATTTCACTCAGCACAACGCCCTCTCGGAAGTGTTTTTTTAAGGAGCTAATACTTTCAAACATCTTATAAACAGCCAACCCACACCTGTTCTAGCTGAGGCGTCCCAGTTTCTTTACAGATCCTATTAGGAAGTCCCTTCTCTCTCTAGGTGGTGAAGAGAGTTGAGAAGAAGTCGTTTTGCCCAGAGCTGAGGGAAATCCGTGTCATTCGTGAATTGTCTGGACCCATCCCAGGCTCGCTGAGCTCTCGAAACCACTAGCTCTGCTCTTAGTAACTGTGGAGGTAGGGGAACTCTTCACAAGAGGGAGAGAGAAGGCTGCGGCCTGACTCAGAGCCACCACGCCAGCCCCCAGCCCACATGGCTTTGCGCTTGATTACGGGTCTGTGTAAGCATCTGGTATGTGGGTTTAGCAGTAAGAATGAGAGAAGCAGGCTCTCCATTGTCACATGGTGGTATTGTTTTATTTAACGCTCATTATATAGCCAACACCGCACTAAAGACAGCATAAACCTGGAATTACTCAGTACAGACCCTGTCTGTTATACAAGGGACAGTTCTGCCCAGTTTGCTCTGGGGAATGGATTCCTCCAGTCCACTGAAAACTATGCTTGTTTCCTAATGCCTTTCAAATACAGAATCTTGATTGTTTAAGTTCTAAGAGCTGTGCTACAGAATTTTTTTTTTTTTTAAGTAAATGCTATTCCAATGAGAGTCTCTAGGCAAATTTCACCATACTTCATTAGGTTTCTCTTTTGGAGGAAAATATATCCATCCAAATTCTGTGAAGTTAGTGCAGAAAAGGAAGCAAGCATTTCCACCCACTCTATCCCTCACTGTTTCTATTTAACACAATGCTGATGTTAACTGAAGATTGGCAATTTTAATCACGATCTAAGTATTTTACCTCAGCAAATAGAAATTTGTGGCTTTTTATCGTAGGAAAGCCACTTCCAAGATACCTTATTCTGCCATAGTGCCTTCCGGTGTTGTAAATTTTTAATGAAAACTTTGTAAAGTCACATTATTTGTAAATGCTCATAACAGACATAATACTTGCCTTTCTCTTATGCCCTTTATTTATTTTTAAAAAGATTTTATTTTTTTTATTTGACAGCGAGAGAGGGAAGGGGGAGGGGGAGAGAGAGAAGCAGGCTTCTTGCTGAGTCGGGAGCCTGATGCAGGGCTTGATCCCAGAACCCTGGGATCATGACCTGAGCCAAAGGCAGAGGCTTAAGGACTGAGCCACCCAGGTGCCCCTCTCTTATGCCCTTTAAAGCACTCCCCATTTTCCCCTGGGCTCTGGGGGTGTTGGGATGTTCAAGTGCTTCCTCTCTTTGACGTGGACACTGAAGGTCCATTTCTATAAGCAAAGAATCTCATTCTGCAGGGGGATCTCAACCATGCAAGAGATTGTCATTGATCTACCCTCAGCACATCCCATTGCCTTGCTGGGTACAAAGACAAATGGAAATGCCTTTCCCTTCCTCTTAATTAATATTCCCCACTCTTGGTCGGTTCGTCCTTAGAGTCCACTGTCTAGTAGAGCTTGCTATTTATTTATTTATGTATTTATTTAGAACTTGCTTTCTTTAAAGTCACACACAGTCCCCTGCCAATTACAAAGGATATCTTAGTCATTCCCTAAATGAATGTTGGGTACAGGGCTAGGTCTCTGGGATGTGTTAGGATGAAGTAGAGAGAGTCCTCGTCTACAAGAGTAAGGAGGAGATGTGCACTCGTTTTCTGTCATATGAGTTAGACATAACGCATGGTAGAAGAGAATGCTAAGGGAAATCAGAAAATGGGTGAATCTGTGAATTTAGGAGTCACAGACAAGGAGTAGAAATAACCAACTTTTCTTGAACACCCACTGTGCATCAGGCAAGGTGTTGGGCGGCTTACCTATATTATCTAGTTCAATCCTCACAACCGTGATATAATGAGGTATTTTACCACCAACTTAGAAATGAGGACACTGACGTTTGTCCAAGTGTGATTGTTTGCTTGGCTTTTATGCTTTTTACTGAACTATTTCATGCCGCTAACTTCCTGCTTCCTGTCCATCATCGATCCTGAGTTGCACTCCTAAAAGGGAATGATGAGGAGGCTTCAGAAAATCACCTTTTCCCAGATTTGAACTGCTTTCTAGTTTGCATCTTCAATTTGTGGGACATATATGCAGAAAAACACATGTGCCCTAAGCAGGGGGGGGCAAAAACGTGATTTTTTTTTTTTTTTTTTAAAGAACATGGTTTTGAGAGTCATGTTTTATCTAGAGAAACATACAGATTTGCATCATTCTCTCTTCTTCCATTCAGAAGGGAAAAAACTAAGTTTGGGACTTGAGTAATTCACTAAAGATTTGGTGAGAATAGGAAGAGATACAAAGCCAAAGTAAACAGAGGGGCGCACACGTAGAGAGAACAACTATCAAAATCAAGGCCAGGCCCACCTTCCTGAGCACCCATAGTGCACAGCTGTATTAGAGGTGTAGCTTTCACCATTTTACCTTTGCAGCAAACCCGGGAGTTGGACGCTAACCTCCCCCAGCTGACACATGAGGAAATGAGGCCCAGATAGGAAGTAAGTGATAGAGCTTCTATTCCAAGTCAGGTCCTCGGGCTCCAAGTGCAGCTTCTGACTTAACAGACATGCTGGAGATCTGGGCAGAGCCTTTTTAGCTAATGATGATCTGGCCTCTCAAACTGGAAATGCAGCTTGCTCCCCACTCTGCTTTGTCCCCCACCCCCCTTAGCACACTGGGCAAGATACAGAAGACATAGACCCTGGGACCAGATCTCTGTCTGGCTCAGAGCACAAACGCACACACCTTGATTCTTGCTCAAAATTAGGTTGCCCTGGGTTAACAGAGGCTGCTTTCCTGATAGTCCTCTTTCCACTTGGCCCTATAAAGCTTTCCCCCACTCAAAAAAAAAAAAAAAAAGAAAAGAAAAAAGAAAAAAAAAGCAAATACTCCTATCTCAGAAGTCTTAAGGTTGCTGCCATGAAGCCCTCCAGCTAGAGCAGGACTGGAGGCCACTGTTACCAGGGACTATCAGCAAGAGGCAGGCTGCAGGGTAAGCCTTTAAGAACTAGAGAATGCCAGCATCTGGCTTCCTATAGTGATCAGCCTACTCCAAGGCACAGCAGGTTTTTAAGAGGTTTTACTTTCATGTTTCCTGCCATCCATTAAGCAAGGTTTAACCACATGGTCTGGAAATTCAGGTGCAAAGAGTTTTGGAAAGTTAGACTATGTGCAAATTAAGACTATAACTTTTGGCTCATTTACTCCCAAGTTGTTATCATTTTCAAGAATGATAAAGAACACGTATAGTGGGGCGCCTGGGTGGCTCAGTGGGTTAAGCCGCTGCCTTCGGCTCTGGTCATGATCTCAGGTCCCTGGGATCGAGTTCCGCATCGGGCTCTCTGCTCAGCAGGGAACCTGCTTCCCTCTCTCTCTCTCTCTCTGCCTGCCTCTCCATCTACTTGTGATCTCTCTCTGTCAAATAAAAAAAAAAAAAAAAAAAAAAAAGAACACGTATAGCAAATTAAATCAATTCTAGTCCAGTTCACTGTGGTCTGAATATAACATGCTGTTAGCAGTTTATCTAGGTATATAAAGGGGTTACTATACCAAAGCCTGTCACATAGGTTATCAATAAATGTTTGGATAAATGAATGGATGGTGGTTTTAGGACCTTGCCAAAACCAAGGGTGACAGCCTGCTTGGCATTAGGCCTAATTAGGAATTTTTATAAAAACGATGGAGGAAATTTCAGGTACAGGAGTCAGAGAAGTGTTAAAATCTTCTTCTGGGACTCCCTCAGTCTCTGCCGAAATCAGTAGGAAGCCACCTGTGAGTGGGATCCGTCCTCGATTCTGGCCTCTGCTGATGTTTTCTCTACCCCTCACTTCTCTGCTTTTCTTCCAATGTGATTGTCCGATATGACAAGGTGGGCTTCTTTTCAAGGAGGTGAACACAGTAGGTTTGCCTTAAAGCCATAGCCATAGACATGAGGTACAACCCGAAACTGTTTTAAAAAAAAGAATGTGTAGCAAATGCCGAATGACCTTTTCTTGCGCAGAATTCTCTTACCTCATTGGTGATAGGCCCAACGAGTAGGTCCCTTTCTTGGATACTGAGAGAGTTTTCACAAGAATTTTAAAGACATCACAAGCTCTATCTGTTGCGGTAAGTGTTAATGTCCTCTGGAAATGTGTCAGTGCAATTTCAGTGCAATTACAGTGGCCCCATTTGTTCAGATAATCATTCACTGGGTCGTCTGTCTTAGGAGAATTGGGCATATAAAGGGAAATTTGGCCAAGAGTCTCAAAACAATTGATAAACAGATTGATTAACAGGTGAATGAATTAAGCAGTTGAGTAACGTATATGGAATGGCTTTATTCACCTTCCCCGCAGTTTTGCACCTCCTTTGACAAATCTTGGCTGGAAATTTTAAGTCTTTAATATTTTAAAGAATTTTTCAATCATTTTTTAGGTCCCAGAGTTTTGAGTATTAGGATTCTTCTTTGATTTGCATTAGTTCAAGTACCTTGCTGTATTTCCAGAAATAACTTTTGTTTTAAGATTAAAATTCTTTTTCTTAGCCTTGGTTAGATTTCTTTCAAAAATATTCAAGCTTGGGGTTCTTTTGTTTCAATAACTCACGAGCTCGTGTGGCACATTTGAATTCCCAACCTCAGTGTACACATAGCATTTCTATAATTGAATCAGCTTTCCTATATTGGTATTTAAATAGTGCAATGCACTTTTAAAGTTTTTCAAAGGAAGGGCCATCTGATGTCTACAAACAAACAAGCAAACAAGAAAAAAAAGTTATTTGCTTTATCTGTTTCCTCTTTTAAAAAAAAAAATTCCTTCTTCTCCTCCTTTCCTCCGTTCTCCTTTTCTTCATCTTCTCCTCCTTCTTCTTCTTGAAGTGCTTTCAACTAAAAAATACTCTGCTCCTTTGGTGTTAAAAAAAAAATGTGATATGGGGGAGCTGTGGCTCAGTTGGTTAAGTGTCCTGCTCTTGATTTCAACTCAGGTCCTGAACTCGGGGTCCTGGAATTGAACCCCAAGTTGGGCTCTGCACACAATGCAGGGTCTGCTTGAGATCGTCTCCCTCTGTCCCTCCCTCTGCTCACTCCCTCTGTCTCTAAAATAAGTAAATAAATAAATAAATAAATAAATAAATAAAATATATAAATAAAAAACATGGTATGGATTGTATCTCCTTGTTCATCTTACAGATCAGGTTTTGTGTTCATCCAATATGCAACTATCCGTTCTCTATTTGATGGGATGATTAGAACAGATCGGAGGCACTCTTCCAGATTTATACCTCTTACATCTTCATAACATCCTTTCACGTATAAGTGCAATGAAAAACAATTGCATACAACAATGTGAACTGCTAGCTAGATTCTGATCCTGAAAAATTGTCTAGATTGGTTTTTGGCATCTAGGAGTATTTATTGGTGAGTTTGGACTGCTGTAAAAAAAAACACCATAGACAGTGTGGCTTGAACCACAGAAATGTTCTTCTCACAGTTCCAGAGGCTAGGAAGTCTCTATCTCATTGCTGATTAGTTCAGTCTCTGGCAAGAACTCCCTTCTGGGTTGTTGACAACTGCCTCCTTGCTGTGTCCTTACATGGTAGAGAGAGAGAGAGAGAGAGAGAGAGAGAGAGAGAAAGAGAGTTTTCATGTCCATTCCTCTTCTTAGAAGAGCACCAGCCCTATGGAATCAGGGCTCCACCCTGATGATTTTATTTAAACTTATCACCTCTTCACAGGCCCTGTCTCCAAACTGGGGGGTTAGGTTTGCAAAATACAAATTTGAGGGAGACACAGTTCAATGCATAGCAGAACACTAGAGATTTCTTTCAATATCAATTAAACCATGTTCCTTTAACTTAACACACTAGAAATTTATATTAATCAGACTAATGAAAAATTCAAATATACAAGGTTTACAGAACAAGATAATAGTCCCCAATCAATCATTCCATGGTTTCTATTAGTTTATTTCATTAGTGTTTTGTTTCAAAATATGACAATTATTTTCTCAATATGTCTCTATTTTAAGATGATCTTTACTAATAAGATTTTTTTTCTGGGGTCTACATGCGGCCAGGCTGTGTGTGTGTTGGGTCTTGGCTACAAAAAAGATGTTGATAAGCTCTGTCCACACCAATAATTGTTTGTTCCTTTCGAGAGGTTCATAGTCTGTCAAACTATCTGAATTATTTCTAGTCTACAAATAAATTTAATGGAGCAAATGCTTTTTTAGGTCACACTTTGGGAGAAGGTGACACCTTTATTATGTAAATAGTCAATGTCTGATTTTTTTAATCTGTAAAAACAACAAAACAGATTGGTCTAGATAATGTCAAAGTTTTTTTCCTCTTCCAAAATTGTATAATTTATTGTATTTTTGAAATTTTGATGTTCAAAAAGCATAATCAGATAAGACAATGTGACTTATTTTTGTCATGCAAATTTCATCCCAAACATGATAGATGGCATGCAACTTTATAGTAGTTTACCACTGATAAAATATAAGGTTCCAAAAAGTGGTTGGCCATTTGAGCCAAATTATTTTTCAAGCTAAATGTTACTTAATCGTTATTGGAGTTACAAGGTCCTGGATCATGTCAACCGTGAATGTTTGTAAAATATCATTTTGTGCAAAACAGCCGTACTGGCATGGGAATGAGGATAGGTGTATAGAATATAGATATATAGAATAGAATTGAGAGTCTAGAAAAACCAATATGTCTATGGTCCAACTTTTTTTTTTTTTTAATGGTGCCAAAACCATTTAAGAAGAAAGAAAAATCTTTTCAACAAATGGTACTGGGATAGCTGGATAGCCACATGAAAAAGAATGAAGTTGGACCCTTACCTCACACCATATACAAAAATTAATTCAAGATAGATCAAAGACCTAAACTAAATAGCTTAAGACGCCCAGAAGAAAACTTAGGGTTAAATTTTCATGACCTCACATTTGGCAGGGGATTCTTAGAGCCATAAATGCACAAGCAAAAAAAGAAAAAAAAAATAGATAACTTGGATTTCATTGAACCTAAAAACTTTTGTACATCAAAGAACACCATCAAGAAAGTGAAAAGACAAACCACAGAATGGGAGAAAATATGTGCAAATCGTGTATTTAATAAGGGACTTGTGTCCAGAATTTATAAAGAACTCTTATAACTCATTGATCAAAAAGACAGCTCAATTATAAACTGGGCAAAGGATCTGAAAAGACATTTCTCCAGTGAAGATAGGGAAATGGCCAATAGGCACACAAAGAGACGCTCAACATTATAAGTCAGTCATGAGGGAAGTGCAAATCAAAACCACAATGAGATACTACTTCACATCACTAGCATGGCTAGAGTAAATATGTCAGATAAAAAAATGTTAGCAAGGGGGCACCTGGGTGGCTCAGTGGGTTAAAGCCTCTGCCTTCGGCTCAGGTCATGATCCCCGGGTCCTAGGATCGAGCCCCACCTCGGGCTTTCTGCTCAGTGGGGAGCCTGCTTCCTCCTCTCTCTCTGCCTGCCTCTCTGCCTACTTGTGATCTGTCTGTCAAATAAATAAATAAAAATCTTTTTAAAAAAAGCTAGCAAGGACATGGAGAAACAAAACCCTCTCATACTTCTAATGGCAATTTGTAACGATACAACCACTTTTGAAAACGGTCTGGCAATTCCTCAAGCATTTACACATAGAGTTATCATATGGCCCAGTAATTTTATTCCTGGGTGGGTACCCAAGAAGAATGAAAACATATGTCCACATAAAAACTTGCACAATGTTTTGTTTCTAGCAGCATTATTCGTAATAGCCCGAAGGTGGAAACAATCCAAGTGTTTATCAGCTGATGAGTAGACCAACAAAAGGTGGTGTATATACATACAGTGGGTTATTATGTAGCCATAAAAAAGGAATGGGGCCCTGGTGCATGCTACAACATGGATGAATCTTGCAAACATTATGCTACATGAAAAACATGTTTTATGATTCCATTTATATGAGATGTTCATATTGGGCAAACCTACAAAGACAGAAAATAGATGAATAGTCCCTTAGGGCTGGGGAAAATGGGAACACGGTTTCTTTTTGAAGCTAAAGAATTCAAGTTTCTTTTTGAGGTAATGAAATGTTCTGAGACAGTGGTGATGTAAAATATTGAATCCATTGAACTATATATTTTAAGTGGATAAGTTGTATGTTTTGTACCTCATAGCTCAATATAGCTATGCGAAAAGTCAATGAAAAGCTTATTCTTTATACACTGGGAAAGAATCCACTGTGCTGGTGCATTGTGGGGGATGGTTTATAGATGAGGCTTTGGCCAAAGGCAGAGGCCTCTACGTGCTCTACATGGGTTTCCCCAGTTTTCTTTCATATCTACAAATTTATGTCACTAATGAGAAGGGGTGCTCATTGCCCTGTAAGAAAAAACCTGCTTTATCTAAAACCACTGACTCTTCAGGAACAAAACCACTTCCAGATTTTATAAAATTTAAAGTAAATTGAAGACCATAGTAAATAGAGTTTTTTAATTACTAAAAAACATTGGAGTGTTTGTTTGTTTTTTTAAGGAAAACTTCCTTTGTAATTTTTCCTCAGTATGCAAGAATAAGAATGCCTGTTTGAGATGTGATAATATGCTTTCTAATAAAAACAATAATTTAACCTAATTAAATGGCCAAAGAGAATATTTTGGATGGGTAGGCTAACCTGCCCAAGAAAGGGCTGGGGGCAGTAGAGAAGTGGTTCAAAGCACCATGGACTTCGGCTCCTGTCCTGGCTCTATCAAAGCAACCTATAAAAAGGTGTTGTCAATTTCCCTTTCTTGACCTCTAAAATGGGTATATAATTATGATTTGGTCTTCACAAAATTGTAAACACATTAAGCAGAATAATAAAATGAATATGGTTTATATATAGTATTCCCACTAAAGGCTTTTCATCATTATTATTTTCAATTAGGCCTTCATCCCTTGGCCGGAAAGTATTCTATTGGAGGAATATATAGAATCCATTATTCATTCTGGCCCTCTTTTTTTTTTTGTAAACATCATGGCGGATTTGCCACTGACTTCAGTATTTACTTATTTATTTTATTTTTTTTTTAAGATTTTATTTGTTTATTTGACAGAGAGAGATCACAAGTAGACAGAGAGGCAGGCAGAGAGAGAGAGAGAGGGAAGCAGGCTCCCTGCTGAGCAGAGAACCCGATGCGGGACTCGATCCCAGGACCCTGAGATCATGACCTGAGCTGAAGGCCACGGCTTAACCCATTGAGCCACCCAGGCGCCCTGACTTCAGTATTTATAACCACAGAAAATGTGCTTCACTTGTAATTGGAGTCAACATGATGTTTCCCTGAAGATGGGCAGGACGCCAATCACACACACTCGGATCCAGAACTTGGAATTCCACTTTGTCAGGGTGTGAGTTACGTCGTAATCGCTCAAGCACTATTTTGTTAAGTGCGAAAAACCAATGTTTTCCTTATGTCCTCAGTAATAGGAAGTCATACATCTGGAAGCTGCTTGATCTTTTTGTCAAGATCTAGAGTATGGACAACTAGATTGATGGTGTCTCTCTCCTTCCAACCTCTGCTCTCAACATCTACCATCCTTCTTTAGAAAATAAACATTTTCGGGGCGCCTGGGTGGCTCAGTGGGTTAAGCCACTGCCTTCGGCTCAGGTCATGGTCTAGGGTCCTGGGATCGAGTCCCGCATCGGGTTCTCTGCTCAGCGGGGAGTCTGCTTCCCTCTCTCTCTCTCTCTCTGCCTGCCTCTCTGCCTGCTTGTGATCTCTACCTGTCAAATAAATAAAATCTTAAAAAAAAAAATGAACATTTTCCTCAAGGCATTGAGCAGCTTCACCGTAGGCTGTAGTTAAGTCCCTCGATTCCAGAAGATGAGGGATTAGAGATGGGGACACAATCCATGGTACTTGGATGATAAGTGATTTATAAGTTGATCTTGCTTTTACTTGTAGAGCTTGGCTGCACGGTGCAAATCTTGTCAAAAACCTGTTCGATGATTAAAGATTTATTAAGGGCAACGCAATGTCCTGTGCATTTTTGAGAAGTCACAAAAGAATTAGTGACCTTGTGGAGATTATAACTCCCTAAATCAAGACCAAATATCACATGTCCATTTTCTCATTAGAGTGAGGAACACCTGAGCTTCATGGTAAGCGTACCATAATATGTGAAGCAGAATGCAGAAAAGAAGCTTATTAGATTAGAATGAAGAATTTAACATCTGCTGATTGGGAAATGCTACTTCCTAGGATACTTGCACAGTTATACCATAGCCTCGCTTGTTTGACCAAATATGCGGCTTGTTGGTTTTTCACAAAATCAGGTGTTCCCTTTGATAGCAGTCCCATTAAAGAAATCCATATTCAGTAACAATTAGTGGTCAAAAAAAACCTTTGCCCACAACTTTTACTAGGTAAAAAAGATGTTTCACGTTTCTGAACACTAAAAATTTTTGTGTAAGGTATAACAGCATTCCTTGAGTTCTGGAATGGCCCCTTCTAAACAGTGTATAAACACAGCTTCATATATATCCAAGTCTGCCCAAGCAGAGAGAGGTGATTAATTTTTCATGACATCAGTTATCTGTGGAGAAGAGAAATTGCAAAAACATTGCCTTTTAAAGATCCTATTTGATCTATGCTGAAGATACATGCTTTCATTAAAATCAACAAAGCGATGTACCAAAATTCTATTATTTACCAGGATATAAAAAAAGTTTTAGTAGCAGTTTCTTTTCTCCTTCCTTAATATATTTTATATTCAAGTCAAAGATGCACGGATCTAAGATCCACGAACCAAAGTTGAATATAGATGTTAAGATGCCTGTTCTTGTGAAGCAGCTAGGACAACGCAGATGTGAAAGTGACATTTTTCTTCCTGCTTTGTTTCTCTTTTCTTTTAATTTATAAAAGCAGACCATTCTAATCTAGAATTTTGAATTTTCTCTATTCTTAATATTTGCATTGTGATGCGAACTTTTCTCCATGTTGTTAAACATCCTCTGACCATATTTTAGGGGCTGCATGATAATTATATTTTATGTAGGCCTCATTATTTACTTAACCATTTCCCTACTGTTGGACATTTTGTGGTCTCCATTTTGCATTACTGTAAATAATAATTCAATGAACATCTTTATGCATAGATATTTTAACAATGTTACGGATGTGTAATTGATGTGCAGTAAACTGTACGCAAGTATAGACCCTAGTAGGTTTTCACATGTGTATAGACTCATAAAGCTATCACTACATTCAAAAAGCTTTCTCATGTTCTTTAATCTCTCTTTAATTGCTCTTTACCCCCTACCCTCGGAAAATCATTCATCTGCTCTCTGCCACTATATATTAGTTGGTATTTTCTAGAATTCTGTAAAAGGGAATGATAAAGTATGTACTTCTTTTGTCTTGCTTTTTTCACTCAACATAATTATTTTGAGATTGATGTGTGTTGTTTTATGTTTTGAGAGTTCATTCTTTTTATTGCTTAGCAATGTTCCATGGTATGGATATATCTCAATGTGTTTATCCACTCACCTGTTGATGAATATATGGGTTGCTTCCAATTTTTGGTTATTACCAATAGAGCTTCTATAAACATTTATGTACATATCCTTGTGTAGACATATGCTTTTATTTCTGTTGGGTAGAAAACTGGAAATGGAAGGGTTGGGTCTTGGGGTAGGTGTCCATTTACCTTTTTCAGAATTCCAACAATGGGGTGTGATGACAATTCCAATTATTTCAATGTTTACTGATTATTATAGCAAGTCTTTCATTTCAGATATTCTGAATAGGGTGGGATACTAGATATTCTAGATAGATATTTTAATAGGGAATGGTGACATTCCATTGTAATTTTAATTTGTATTTTGCTAATGGTTAAGGATGTTAAGCCACTTTTTAAAAAAAGATTTTATTTATTTATTTGACAGACAGAGATCACAAGTAGGCAGAGAGGCAGGCAGGTGGGTGAGGAGAGAAGCAGGCTCCCCACTGAGCAGAGAGCCCGATGCAGAGCTCCATCCCAAGACCCTGAGATCACAACCTGAGCCAAAGGCAGCGGCCTAACCCACTGAGCCACCCAGGCACCCCATTAAGCCACTTTTTACATCCCAATTTGCTACCTGTGTAACATCTTTGGTGATGTGTCTGTCCAAAGCTTTTTGCCATTTTTATTGCATTATTTGTTTTCTAATTATTAAGTTTTGACTGTTATTTATATATTCTGGGTACAGGTCCTTTAACAGATGGACCATTTGCAAACATTTTTCTCCCAGTCTACGGTTTGACTTCTCAATCAAACAAAACAAAACAGTGTCTTTTAAATAGCAGGTATTCTTGATTTTAGTAAAGGCTCACTAAGGTTTTATTGTATGGATCTCATTTCTGGTGTTGTACTTGAGAAACCTTTGCCTAACTCAAAGTCACAAAAAATTTCTTCTATGTATCCAAGTTTTATAATTTTAGATCTTAAACTTAGATCAATGATCCATTTTGTTATTTTTTTATACACTGTGCAAAGTATGGAACAAAGAAGGGTTTTTTGTTCTTTTTCTTTGATTCTGGATTGTAAATTTTTTTGTTTCCATTTGTTGAAAAGACTATCCTTCCTTTAGTAAACTGACCTTTGTACTTTTGCCAGAAGTCAATTGACAATATGTGTGTAGGTCTGGACTTTCTGGACTTGCTATTCCGTTCCGTTGATTTATATATCTATTATGACAACATCATGCTGTTTTGATTACTGTAGCTTTATAATATGTCTTAATATCAGGTAGTATTAGCCCTCCACTTTTATTCCTTTTCCAAGTTGTTTCAGCTCTTCTAGGTCCTTTCCATTTCCTTGTGAAGTTTAGAGTCAATTTGTCAATTTTGGCCCAAAAAACCCTGCTTGGATTCGGATTGGGATTATGTTGACTCTATAGATGAATTTGAGGATAATTTACCTCTTACTAATATTGAGTCTTCTGATCCATAAATATAATATATCTTTACATTTATTTAGGTCTTTAATTCTTCTCAGCAGTGTTTTTCTTTTTTTTCCCTTTATTTTTTCCATATTGCATTAGTTGAATCTCCAGTTCAGTGATGAATGAAAGTGTACATCCTTGCCTTGTTTTCAATAATATAAGGAAAACATTCAGTTAGTCTTTCATCATTAGGTATGATGTTAACTGTAAGCTTTTTTGTAAAAATTGTTTTTTATGTTGAGAATTTTCCTTTCTATTACTAGTTTACTGTGAGTTCTTAAGAGAAATACATGTTGGATTTGGCAAAAGGGCAAATACAAATGGATTTTGCCAAATGTATCTACTGAGATGATCAGTTTTTCATTTTAATCTCTTAATAGGGATAGATTATACTTATTGCTTTTCTAATGTTAAAGCAACCTTGTTTTCCTGGAACAAATCCTATTCACCATGATGTATTATCCTATTTATGTAATGTTGGATTCAATTCACTAAACTCTTAAGAAATTTTGTAGTAAGAGACCTTTCCACCTGGGTGGCTCAGTCAGTTAAGCTCTCACTCTTGTTTTTGGCTTGGGTCCTGATCTCAGGATGGTGAGAACCAGCCCTGTGTCAGGCTCTGTGCTCAGTATGGAGTCTGCTTAAGATTCTCTCCTTCTCCCTCTGCCCCTACCCCCCCCCCAAATAAACAAATAAAATCTTGAAGAAGAAAAAAAAGAACTTTTGCACTGTTTCATGAAAGACATTTGTGTATAGATTTTTAATCTTATAATGTCTTTTGTTATTGGGACAGTGCTCACCTGCTTGACTGAGTTGGGAAGTATTTGTTTTTCTGTAATTCTCTTGAAGAATTTTTGTAAAGTTGGTATTATTTCTTCCTTAAATATCTGGTAGGAATCACCAGAGAAGTCTTCTGAGTCTGAAGTTTCTTTGGGGGAAAGCTTTAATTTCAGATTCAATTTCTTTAATAGATATTGAATTATTTAGGTTATTTATTTTTTGTAAAATGGGCTTTCATAGTTTATGCCTTTCAGAGAATTTCATCTAAGTTGTCAAATGTATTGGCATAAATTTTTTAAAAGTAATATTCCTTTATTATCCTTTTTATTATCTGTTGAGTCTGTCATGTTATTACCTCTCTCATTCCTGATGTTTATTGTTTTATGTGTTTATTTTTCTCTTGCTCTCTTTCTGTCCCTTTTTTCCCTGAGCAGTCTGCTGGAGTTTTGAGGTTTTTTGTTTTTTTTTGTTTTTTAATTAATTGTATTGATTTTCCCAAAGAACTGGTTTTTTGTTTTGTTCATTTTGTGTTGCTCTTCTGCTTTCTCTTTCACTGGTTTTCACTCTGATCCTAATTATTTCATTTCTTCTGTTTACTTTGGATTCTATTTGCTCTTTATTTCCTAATATTTAAAGTGGAAGCTGAAGTCAATGATTTCAGAAACTTCTTTTTGAATATAGGCATCTTTGTGTTAGAAACTACCCTTTAATAACTGTCAGCTGAATCCCACTGTATCCCACATATTTTGATATGTTTTGATTGCATTTGCATTCAGCGCAAAGTATTTTCTCATTTCCTTTAATTTACTTTATTACTCAGGGGTTATTTAGAAATGTGTTACTTAGTTTCCAGATAATCAATGACTTTCTAGTTATCTTTCTGTTATTGATTTCTAATTTAATTTTGCTGTGGCAAGAGAACATACTTTGCATGACTTAAATCCTTTTAAATGTATTTAATCATATTTTATGGCTCAGAATATTGTCTGTCTTGGTAAATGTTTCATGTGCACCTGAAAAGAAATATATATTCTGCTGCTTGGTGAAGTGTTCTGTACAGTAACCATTAGATCAAATGGGCTGATGGTGATGTCCAAGTCACTGATGTATGAAAGAGTATTTCGTTAATTAAAACAAAAAAAACCCTGAAAGCAGCACTGAGAAGTGTTGTTCTGCCAATTTAGATCTGGAAATGAGGAGTTTAAATCATTGGCTGATGATGCCACTTGATGGTTTCAGTCAGATCAACTATGAAATGTTATGGTGGCACAAACATGTGTGCCCAATTGCTGATGATATAATAATTTAGTGATTTGGGGGGAAAAGGTGTTTAGTTGCAGAGACCTTTCCACAAATAAAATTTTACCAGGAATTTCAATATATATATCAGCTATTCAGCTTTCATGTGGACTTTGATTACTCAGCCTCACTCTGAGCCTTACTCTCCTTCCCCCAGAGGCAACTCAGGAGGTATCCCAGCTGAAGCTTTCAGATACTATAGTATGTATTGAAAACCATAGATCCACCTGAATACTCTACTAAATAAGAAAAGAAAAATAATACCACGCAAAACATCTACTGAAGCAAGGCAAATAGGCTTCAACTCTTGTATCAATAATATTGATTGATAAACTGCCTAGTGGACTCCTTGAAAAAGTTTCGGAGGGGCGCCTGGGTGGCTCAGTGGGTTAGGGCTCTGCCTTCGGCTCAGGTCATGATCTTAGGGTCCTGGAATCGAGTCTCTCATTGGGTCTGCTCAGCGGGGAGCCTGCTTCCCCTCTCTCTCTGCCTGCCTCTCTGCCTACTTGTGATCTCCCTCTCTCTGTCAAATAAATAAATAAAATCTTTTTTTTTTAATGTTTCTGAAATTGATTCCTGTCCCAACAGTAAAATAAAGGGTCGTGTTCCACTACTGATGTCTGCCAGGGGGTCCAGGTGTGGAACTAGAAGAGCACATGCCTTGCGTTTGATGTTCTGGGTCCTGAGATATAGACACATCTGGTGTCTAAATCATGTTGCACATGTGATCTCCTGAGTTGAATTATAGGTTTGTTAAAGTAGGAAGACTACCCAATGGCGTTAGTCAGGCTTTGTCTAATTGAAATCCACAGGGCGTACTTAGGTAAGCTTGTGGGATAGATATTTCTATAAGGATCCCCAGGAAAGTGAGGAATTATGGGAAGACATCCCAGAATTTTCTTCATGGCAGGCCAGTGGTCCCAACCATCTGGCAAGGGAACTGAAGCAGGAATGGCTGCTTCCTTTCCCAGGGCTCTGCCTCATTATGACCTACCTGCCATCTTCTTTTCTTCCACTTGTCCTGCCATAACTAACTCCATTTCATGTTGTCTCAAGTCTTCTGCTTTCTGCTTTCTTTCTGTATATCTCCCTACTACATTCTTCCCTGTACCCAAGTTCAAATTTCCCATAGATAGTGACAAGTTAATGAGGGACCCTCCAGAACGCAGTGCCCCTTTGGGCAGAATTCTCATACCAGGTTACTTAAGTGTCACTGGGCAGCTTATACATAACTGTCCTTACATCAGGTGCCCATGCCTAGTCCAGTCACCTGTGGCTGAGGTCACAGAATCACAAGGTACAAAGGATGGAGAAGGGACCTTGTGTCTAGCAGGAACTCTGAAGAATCCCAGCAGAGGGCAGTGTACCTGGGAGGCACAGAACAAGACCTAACCCTAACAGCCCACTCCAGCAGGTTAGTGTACACAGACTGACTTGCCTGGTACTGGATGAAGAACACATCTCCTTACGATGGGCTGTGGCAGTGGTTTTCAGACTATACGAGGCTGGAAGTCTTGAGTTCTGCCCACAGTTCCATAAGCTGCTCAGTAGGTAGGACCCTGAGCTGCCTCTGACCATTTTCAACCAGAGTGGTTTCATATGATTCACTATTACATATTTGATTTTCAAATAAAACTTCATTTGAAGATAAGATTCTACTACTCACAAATAATGGATGGAGAGCCACCAAGCTATAGAAGCAAAAGACTTTTGTTTGGATAATTTTTTTTTTTTTTAAGTAGTGGACCTTTCATTTTTAAAGAACAGAGTTAATAAGATATACACTGAAATACAAGATATCACTTAAAGTATTTTCTCAGTTTGCTGTAAAATGCTTTTGGGAAGGGTAAACAGAAAAAACAGAGTAAGGTTACTTAACATTATATTTCTTATCCCAATTGTTTTTATGTTTTGGGTGTTATGGGAATTGCTTAGTCATAAGTGTAAGTATATACTAGAGTAGGATAAAAATGTTGATGGCAATAAGCAGACTGCACATTCAAAGAGTTAAAATAACATATTTATAACCGTTTTGTTTGATTTGGTTTACAGATATGGAACTGCCACATCAGGGTAAAAGCTTATGTTAATTGTTAGTTACATTGGCAGTTAACTATAATGAACTTGGATATAACAGCAACCACACACATTACTTATATGTTAGATCAAGGCATACATTATATTTTATTATAGCAATCATATTTGTTACGTTCGGTCTTTAGGATAAAATGATCATCTGCTAAGAACATTTTTTAAAACCTGAAGACATCCTGATGGTATTTATAAATATGAATTACTTTTCTAATTGAGGAAACATGTTCTCACTCTAGGACTGGGGACATCCCAGCACTTGTCATGTACTTAAAAGATGATTCATCCAGTAAAACTCTCAAGCCACTGTGACTTATTGACAAGGCACATAGAAGTATCTGAAACTCTCATCCAAGCATTCCACTCCTTAGGTTGAGCCAAACTATCCCCGATAGACCCTTCTCTCCAGAAAGCTCCCCAAAAATCTTCTTCAACAAGCACAAGGAAACAACCTTCCTTTGCCTCCTCTCAGACTTCTGGTGTCTGATTTAAGCAGAAAAGTATTCAACTAGTCATCTTTCCTGAACACTTGTTCGAGTAAACATGTAAAAAAGTTGTAGCTCCTCGTCTGGGAGAACGCTCAGAGGTGCGCCCTGCTGTTCTATGCCACCCCCTGTGCTGGCGGGGATCCTACAGCAGATTCTTGCTCTTGGTACAACTGAGAGCAGAGGGAAAGGGAAGGGAGGTTGGGGGCGGGGGGATCATTTCCAGTTGGGGGGGGCTTTTTTTTTGAGATTTATGTATTTATTTGACAAAAAGAGAGAAAGCACAAGCAGGGGAAGTGGCAGGGAGAGGGAGAAGCAGGCTCCCATTGAGCAAAGAACCTGACATGGGGCTTGATCTCAAGACTCCAGGATTAGGACCTGAGCCCTTAACACTCAACCAACTGAGCCACCCGGGTGCCCCTCGTTTCCAGTTTTATCCAACATCCTAATTGTGCTGACTCCGTTGTTGGGTTTTGCTTCATGTTTCCATAAAAAATGAGGAAGTCGAGTGAAAGCAGGTGTCTTGGACTTTACATGGGAAGTCATTTGCATCAAGGACAGTGAACAACAGTGGAGAAATTGCAATTTTTCCAATGCCTTTGGTTTTTTAATAAAGCAGTAACTAGCTGCCAGTGCTCATAATAATAGTCAATCGCCCCTTCCCTTTTCGTGAACTCTCTTCTTTGCCAGTGACCTTCTTCTAAATAAATCAGTTAAGACAGAGCCTTGATGTATTTAAGTGGCTATGCATAAACACAGTTATGGGGCAAAAAATAACCATGCCATAAACACACTGCACTGATTAATTTTTATTCTTGTGTGCACTTAATCCTGTAGTCTGGACCTTTGATACAGTTCATTCAGAATAAAAATAAGGCCCTAACATAATCTTTTTAAAAATGTATTTATTTATCTGAATTTTTTTCATTAACATATAATGTATAATTTGTTTCAGGGGTACAGGTCTGTGAGTCATCAGGCCCTAATATAATCTTAGTAAGACCTTTTCCTCTGAAATAAATGTCCCTGTATAAAATGTCCTAAAGCTATGGAGGAATTAAATGGCTTACAGTTGGATTTATAGTCCAAACTTGAATGCCTTCTTTCTATTATCAAGGAAACAATACATCCCACCCAGCAAGGCCTATGAAATCGTGAGGCAAAGGGGTGAGCTTCTGAGGCCAAGCAAGCCATTGTACTCTACTGAGTCAATTTTCAGATGGCCCTAACTACACCCTTAACCCTACCCAAGACCTAAGAAATGGTGCTGTCAGTTAGAAGGGAGACTGAAGGGATCATGGCACACAACCCAGCCCAGATGCATTACTATTCCTGGAATAAACCCCAAACCATGACCTTCTGAGGCTGGCAAGTACCACCTTCTTCATGCTGAAGAGTAGGCATCCCTACCAAAGGAGAACCACACCCAGCTGGGACACAAGCAACATCTGCAGAATTGAGAAGTTAGCCCTTTTTGAGAGAGAAAGGCAAACCCCAGGAGACTGTTAATGATAGAACACAAACTGAAAATTGATGGGGGGAGGTGAGTGGGGAATGGGCTACATGGGGGACAAGGATGAGGAGGCAGTTGTGATGAGCACCGGATGTGGTATGGAAATGATGAATCAGTGACTTCTACTCCTGAAACCAATATTCCAACTAGAATGCAAAGAAAAACTTAAAATAATAAAAATAAATAAATAAGTAGCTAGTGGAGATTAAGGAGGGCACTTGCTGTGACAGGCACTGGGTGATGTATGGAAGTGTTGAATCACTATATTATATACCTGAAACTAACACTGTATGTCAACTAAACAGAATTTCAATACACACACACACACACACACACACACACACACACACACACATACAGTTAGCTCTTTTTCATAAAGATTATCATTAGAAATAGAGTACATTCAGGGGGAAATAATAAAAGAAATATGACACGATGGTCATCCATAATACTGATGGGTAGAGTCTGGTGTGATATACTCTTCTACTTTTATAGATGTTTAAAATGTTTCCTATTTGTAGCTTAAAAATACAGGTTAAGAAGTAACTTCACCCTCTTTCCAATAAAGGAGACTCTAGAGAATATTGTCTTTACATGGAGTCCCATAATATAACACTAAAGTTAATTTAAATCACCGAGACACTAACTTTATTTGCTGGCTGTTTTCGCATGTTTATATATCTGCACAAGTTTTAGAATTTAACCCTTGAAAAACCAAATCAAATAAGGCAGCATGATATCTGCACATTTTCCAAGTACCTCAAAGTCTGTGATTTCAGTAGCAGAGGTTGTACTGAGAGAAGAAAGAAGACTCTATCCTGGGATGCCTGGGTGGCTCAGTCGGTTAAGAGTCTGCCTTCAGCTTAGGGTCCTGATTTCAGTGTCCTGGGATCGAGGCCCGCATCAGACTCCCTGCTCAGTGGGGAGTCTGCTTCTCAACCCTGTTCAGTGTGTGCTCTCTCTTGCTCTCTCTCTCAAATAAACAAATCTTAAAAAAAAAAAAGAAAGAAAGAAAGAAAGAAGGAAAAGGAAAGAAAAAAGAAAAAGACTCTATCGTGGTCCTAAAAAGATTTCCTCTGTTGAATGCCCGATGTGACACCCCTCCTATGGGGCCCTAAGAGAACAGAAATGAAGTGGGTAGATAATTGGACCAAAAGCTGTTATGTGATTTCCAATTTGATAAAGATAGCCTAGGTTGAATTATGGATGTGGACTGGTTGGGGTGGGGTACCTCATGCGGGTGAGATCTGGAAGATCATTGTGGAGTTTCTGGGGTCCAGACCCGATCACCTGATAGCCACTGAGACTGGTTGTTAAAGATAAACAAAGCCAGGCAGGAGTTAAAGCTAGGAGGGCAGATTTTATGCATTCACAGACTACTGCAGCAGGAAAGAGAGTCCACCCTGAACTGGACTCCACACAGCCAAGAAGCAGAAGTCTTTGTAAAGGCCAGAGTGTGTTAAGGAAAAGTCCCTGAGGGTGTTAAGGGGCTTTGGTCCATGTGACTAGATCATCTGGATTTGCTGATTAGTGCTTAGCTGGAAGAGAAGCAAACGTCTCCCATCTTTATGACCCACAGGAGGCGGCCGTGCAGGTTAAAGCAAGATGGCCCCCAACTTAGTCCCTGGCCCTCCCCAGAGGTCTACAGCAGTCATCTCCCTGAGTGTTCACATTCCAGAGACTCTCGGGTCCCTGAGGAAACAGTTTGGTAGTAGAATTTTATCTCAAAGGGCAGAGGAAAAAATTGCAATTGCAAGATTTCTAAAGAATCTGCTTGAAGATGGAGTTCAGGGGCTGATCTGCCTGTTACCAGGTTGTGGCCTAGAGCAAATAGTAAATTCTCTGGGAAGCACTGAGCTTTTTCAGGCAGGTCCTTTAAGAGAGGCTGGAGTAAACCTAGGAGAGCAGCCTTGAGCTGTTAGAAACTGTGCTAGAGATGATTCAAGCAGATGGGAATGGATGAAATCATTTGTGCTGAGAGACTGCACTTTCTAGAGGCTGAAGTTGAGATCAAGCTGAGAAGAGGGTTCAGAGGAGCCTGACCACAGCCTGGTCAAGGAGAGAGGCTTTGTCATGGCTCAGACTTTGCACTAATATGATCCTGTTGCATATTAAATACATCCCCACTCCTTGAAGGTCAATATCATGATACAAGCATAAGATGACTCACAGCAGGCATATTACTTGTTGAGGGCAAGAGAAAGGAAGGAAGTCCTAATGGTGACTTTTAAGATATAATTTCCAGGGGGCACCTGGGTGGTTCAGTCAGTTAAGCCTCTGCCTTCAAGCTTAGGTCACGATCCCAGGGTCTTGGGATCAAGCCCCATGTCAGGCTTCCTGCTCAGTGGGGAGTCTGCTTCTCCCCCCACTCTGCCCCTGCTCCTGCACCCCCCCTTCTTCTCTTGCGTGCATTCTCTCTAATAAAAATAAATAAAATCCTTGTTTAAAAAAGATACAATTTCCAGTGACCAGGATCCCTGATTGCTTCCTGATGCGAATTGTCGATCAAGATGTCAGGGCATCTGCAGATGCTCAAGGATGTAATCCAGGACAAGAGGGGCGTATTATGCCACAGGGGAGAGTCAGGAGGGGATTTAGAAAATGCAAGGCCTTTATTTGATTAGGATAGGAGATAATTGTGAATTTACTTTGTAGATCGAACTGTTGATGTGTTTATTTTCCTTATCAACACAAAACCCCTTTCTTTGTCCTTTTCTTCCTTTTTATCTCCCCCCTTCAATGAAATGGAGAGAAGACATTCCTTATTAACACTTAAACAGAAAATGATACATGTATCTAGTTAGAAAATAGAAAATTCAAACAAGGCAAACACACAAAATGAAATCACAAGCCACGTCCCCTCTCCCGAGTTGATTCCTTCTTGTCCAGAATTTCACATAAGAGGTAATTGCTACTCAGTAGTGTTTTGTGATTCACTCAGGACACAGAGGGACTTGTACAAGCATCTATGCTTGTGCATGCGTTCATGTGTATTTTTCTATTTATTTTTCTTCTTTTTTTAATCTGTGGAATAGGGTATCATACTATACATCTCTTTACTTGTTTTTTAAATCTTATTACCAAATACTGAAAAACATGCCACATACAGATCTACATTATCTTTTATGTACCAGCATTTGTACCTATGGACTTATCTTTCTTTTATTTTGCCAGTTTCCTACTGATAGGAATTGATCACTTATAGTTTTTTTTTTCCCATTACAGATAGTCATGTAATTAATGAAATTTGATGTCCATAGAATCTAGGTGAACTTCAATCAATACATCTATATAGTAAGATCCATGCAATGGGGTTATTCCTTCAAAGGATACATGCAGTTAAAATTTTATAGATCATAACAAATTGCCCTCTGGAAGGGGATTCAAATTTACACTTCCACCAACAGGATACAAGAGATTTCATTCCCCCAAACCTTCACGGGGAGTAAGTACCATCCAACTTCCCCCCACACCTCTGCCCCATGTAATAGGTATTTCATTGCTTTGCTGTTCGTTCCTTTTATTATAAGCATCTCTCATATGTTTATTGGCCATTTGTATTTTTGTACTATAAGGTTCATGATCATATTTTATACCCATTTTTCTGTTGGCTTGCTCACCTTTTAATTTATTTGAATGAGTTCTTTGTAAATCAAAAAAACTTGCCTGTCCATCTGTCAAAAGCTTCTAATGGTAAAAATAAATTGTCTTCCTTCATCTTAGCTGATGAAATTATTAAGCCCTCTTATAAAAAGAATTTCAGCCTGATCCAATTTAAAAATGAGATATTGGAGATGACAAAAGCCAAACTATCACTTACTTTAAAGGATAAGTGAACAGTACGAAGGCAGCATGATATACTCAAGGGAAATATGACCAGGAAGAGTCAGGAAAGCAACCAAATATCCATGCCTTTATAATCTGCAGAAAACTTGCACACCAGGACTTCAAAAAGCTGATTCTTTCCTGTAGTTCTTCAATATCTTTCAGAATCCTGAATCTTTCCAATTTTAAGTGTTGCCTCTGACAGATGTTAAGTCCTTTTCTGAACAGCTCAGCCTCACTGCAAAATAATGGTAAGCAAATCCTTAAACTAAAATGATATTAACTTGGGGTGCATGGGTGGCTCAGTCGTTAAGCCTCTGCCTTCCGCTCGGGTCATGATCCCAGGGTCCTGGGATCAAGCCCCGCATTGGGCTCCCTGTTTGGTGGAGGGTCTGCTTCTCCCACTCCCTCTGCTGATCCCCTGATTGTGTTCCCTCCCTCACTGTCTCTCTCTCTCTATCAAATAAATAAATAAAATCTTTAAAAATAAATAAACAGATAAACAAATAAATAAAATGATATCAACTTATACTCAAAGACAAGAAGACATAGTACAGCAAGAGAACTATGTTGTCAAGTGGCCATTATGAGTAGGGTCTGGGGAATTTTCTCTGTCACTTTCTTGTCTTGTAACCTTAGGTAAGTCCCTCTGGTTCTCTGTGTCTCAATTTTCTCATCTATAACATTAAAATAAAATTTTTCGGGGCGCCTGGGTGGCTCAGTGGGTTAAGGCCTTTGCCTTCGGCTCAGGTCATGATCCTGGGGTCCTGGGATCGAGCCCCATGTCGGGCTCTCTGCTCAGCAGGGAGCCTGCTTCCCCGCCTCTCTCTCTGCCTGCCTCTCTGCCTACTTGTGATCTCTGTCTGTCAAATAAATAAATAAAATCTTAAAAAAAAAGTATATAAAATAATTTTTCTACCTATCAGATAGTTGTTTTGCAAATTAAAAGATCTCATGGCAAAACATTTTTTGCAAGCCACATAGCAATCTCAATTACTTTAATTGTTAGAAAGGAAGGAATATATCTCTAAATCACATTCGGCAATGTCTCATTGGTTTCCTGATTGTCCTCCAGCTTGTGGAAGATTGTGGTACTGATCACAAAACCTAATATAAAATTTTCCCACAATGTATAAGTATAAGCAGAGACTTGGTTTTATTTTATATCCTTCATATTTAAACAATGGTATATTTTGATTAAATGTGCACATTATAACTTCTCATTTGATCATTTTTAATATGTCTTCAAATACAGGAATGATTAGAATCAGAATCAGCAACAAATCCAAAGTAGTCCCTTGCAAAGATGATTAATCTATTACAGGAAATAAAATATTTAAGGTAAATAAAGTAAAACTCAGAAGAACATTATTAGAAAGATTTCTATATAAGAAGTATTTCTAAAATGTTTCTATTCTAATTTCTAAACATTTTGGGAAAGCATTTTTTGTCTTTCAAAAAAGAGATCTTTTTAATGCTTAAAATTATGAGGATTGTGTAGTCCTAAAGTCTACATTATACCCAGAGATGCTAATATTGAAGCTGAGGGGTTTGAGCCACTTTAGATATTTGAAACTTTATTCAGAAACACTCAACCTTGTCATTGAAGAGGGCCTTATTATTTAAGTGCAAATGGCCTATTTTGTGGAAATTGCCAGTGAACAGTAGTGATGATCTGAGAAGCAGCCCTCATTCTGGAAGTTTGAGCAGAAAAACCCAGGCTACATTCGTAAGAGAATTCTTTGCTTAAAATATGATAAGTTGAGTTAATTGTACCAGACAAGGCAGACAGGACATTTTATTAACATGTAGGGACTCCTCCCCAAGTATGCCTGCTCTCTCACCACACAAACACACACACGCGCGCGCGCGCGCATGTGCCCACACACTCAGATGTTCCCATCTGAAGGAGGAAAGTGCCTCCTTCCTAGATAGAACCTCAAGCATGAGGAGACAAAAGGAGTCTCTGAGCTACAGGCAGGTCATTCTCTTAGGTACCATTGCTTCTTGATCTCTCTCTTTGTTCAGATCCGGTCTAGCTTTCTTAGCCTTTGTATTACTGGGTCCCATCTCATGATGGCACCAGTAGACCATTATGGGTCCAAATGGGTCTAGACTTGGCCATTCCTAATGAGAAATCCGATTTTGCTGTTGCTTTGTGCGTGACCAAGTTTGAGATCTGAATCCTCAGCTTTCGGGAGCCTGGCTCCTACTTTCTGATGGTTGATTATTTTCTCAGAAGATTCCGTGTGTTCCCAGGTTTCAAGCAGTCTAGCCACTGTCGGGAAGCGACGCTAACCATGGTATCTAAACTCTGTGATGGTTCATTATGCACAGTGTTTTGAATGGATTCTGTCCAGATTTCACCATTATCTTAGTTGCAATTATTGCTACAGTAAAAGTCTTTATGCCATCTAAGGTTGTTATACACTTGCCAAGGTTAGAGGCAGAAACTGTGCCTCCTTTTAAAGTCCGAAGGAACACCTTGCCAAACCTTCTGCACGCATAAGTTAGCCTGCGACCTGGCTACCTCTTCAATGAACAGATGTTTTAACATCTGGAGAACTTCCAATGGATTCTACCTCCATGTGCCTTTGGGATGTTTCTCAACTATGCGTGGCTAGTTCTTACTTCTGGCCTCCCCCCACCCCACGTTTTGTTTTGCTTAGTTTTATTTTTTAAGCATGAATCACTCCCTAACATTGACTATACATTTACTTGCTTATTACCTGTCTCCCTGAATAGAATGTAAGTTTCCTTGCCCTCTATGTACCCCTCCAACACCTCCTACTGAGCCAGCATCTGGCACATAGGAGCTACTAAACATTTGCTGAATGGATGAATGAATGATCTGTGTAACCCCGGACAAGTTACTTCTCTCATGTTTTCACGTTGCTTTCTGCAAAATGAGACTATCAGACTAGATTAGATGATTTCTAAGGACCACTTGCAACTTGTGGTTGGGACTGCAAATAAAAGACCTAACGCCCATTTGAAGAGTAATGGGAAGGGACAGACACACAGACAGTGAGGGATCTGTGTGCCTCCCTGGGGTAGAGGTGTCAGGAAAGGACTTTCTGAAGGAAGCCAAGTCATGTGCAGATCCAAGATAGAGGGGACTGCAGAGGCAAAGACTGGAGTGTGTTTGGAATGTTCAAGAGTCGGTTCGGAGGTGGGTATATCTGAAGTATAGTAAATGAGGGAGAGAAGATTGGAAGTTAGGTGAGAAGGTAGCCAGTGGCCAGATCATGTTGGGGGTGAGTGGGGAAGAGGCTATATTGTGCTTGGTGTGAGAGGGCATGTGCACGGGGTATAGTGTGCATGGCGTGTGGGGGGAAGTCTTGTGTTGTGCGATGTGTGTGTGGTATGCATGTATGTGTGCTGTGGTGTGATGTCTGTACATGTATGTGTGTTTGATGTAAGAGGTATGTGTGTGTGCATGCACACACGTGAGACAGTGTGTGGCACACGGTGGCACACGTGTGCAGTGGATTGATTTGTGCTTGGTGGACAGGATATGTGTGTGTGTGTGTGTGTGATATGGTATGTGGGGTGAGTGTGTGATACACTGTGTGTGGTGTGTGTGTGTATACAGCGTAGTGCCTGTAGGGTGTGATGTACATACTGTGTATAGCGTGCAGGTGTGTTTGGTATGAGAGGGGAGCTGTGGGGTGGCAGGTGTGTACATGAGTATTGAAATTACTAACAGAGTTACAACAAAATCTTGTCAAAACTCATGCTGCTGGCGTGTTTTAAAACCTTAGCTGGAGGGGCGCCTGGGTGGCTCAGTGGGTTAAGCCGCTGCCTTCGGCTCAGGTCATGATCTCAGGGTCCTGGGATCGAGCCCCACATCGGGCTCTCTGCTCAGCGGGGAGTCTGCTTCCCTCTCTCTCTCTGCCTGCTTCTCTGTCTACTTGTGATCTCTCTCTGTCAAATAAATAAATAAAATCTTTAAAAAAAAAAAAAAACCTTAGCTGGAAAAGAAGACAACTATCTCATTTCTGAGTGTTGCCTTCTGCATAAGCTCACAGGGTTAGAGACCACCTTGTGTATGTTACTGCATACTAATAAGGAATCTTGCTTATCAGATAATCCAGATTTTCAATAATTCACTGATGCTTTCTGAGAAAGAACAGAGTTTTGCTTCTGCTACGTCATGATCGTTGAAATCGAATACCTTATACCATTGTAAATATACACTACAGCAAAGCACATATTCCAAAACACATCCATACCACAGCTCAAGAAAGCACAGAGTCTTAAGATTCATTTGTTTATAATTCTGTTTGAAATGTGAGTTTCAGAGCCCAAGGATCCTTGACCTATATTATCCAGTCTCTTATGCCCCTGGCATCTTGGGCTGCCAAGAAATGTGTATCAAAGTGTCAGGGACAGCAAAATATGTTGTCACTTTCAACTCTGTTTTATGTATGAATATCTGTACCCAAAACCTCTTTCCTCTTTTAATCAGTGAAATGAAATGATATACTGTTTCCATCTTGACCCACATAGAAAACACAACCAAGACTGAGGTACTAAAGATGTGTTTCACAACCAAGCTTTCAGTTATCCCAGAAGACAGTGGAAAATGCTTCACACACTTGACAGGTGACGTAACAGACTTCTCCCCTCATCATGACTGTGGCAGCTGTAGGCCAACAGGAAAATCTATCCAAAATACAACTGGGTAAACAGGGAAAGGGAGCAAGAGCAGTCAAGCCCCCTCCTCTTGTTAACGTTGTTGGATGGTGTGTCTGTAAGTGTCCCAAGATGTGTTTATTTGTTGAGTATCCTGACCCAGAAGGAAGGAAAATTGTCTTAGGTAAGACAAGTGTATTTTCTCTAGTAACCTCGGCCTAGGGATTGTTTCTAGGTTGTTATTGGTATTTTACATCTCGAAGGTGTTTTACATTTAAGAGACTGAATTCACTGGAGGCACTTGAAAGAACAGAATTGCCCTGTAAAATGGGTGATCTCTTGGGCTCTTCAACCAGACAGCTATGGTTTGAGTTCTAGTTTTGCTCTTTACTAGTTATAGAACTGTGGAAAGTTTGTTTGATTTCCTCCTCACAAAGTTTCTGTTGAAGATAAAACGTGAGGCTGATTCCAGAGTGGGGATTAAATCAGCCTGTACGTGTTAAAGTTCCTGGCACAAATTCAGCACTCAGTGTTAGCCACTAAATATTCCACCTCTGTGTCAAGTGTTTAAAGTATATGCAACATCTAATCATTAAAAATCCATACATTTTTCAAAACGTTGTCACGTGCATTATCTGATGTGCTCCCCACAATGACCCATTATAGTAGACAGAGCAGATATTGTCCTACTTGGCCAAAGAGGACAGATTAGAGATCTGTGACTTCCCCAAGGCCCTGTCAGTGCCATGTCATGGAACCAGGAGAGGATTCCAAGTGCTCCGTGTCCCAGGGCTCTTTCCAGGGGACCAGTTGACCCAGTAAAATACTGAGTTGATATGTGACTCTAGGAAGAATATAAGAGATCCCAACAGAAGTTCTAGGTTTCTGTGTAGTGGAGTGTCGGGGATCCCCAAAACCACCCTCAGGCTCAATGATTCTCTAGAAGGACTCACAGAACTCAGAAAAGCTGGTAAATGTATGTTCTCTGCAGCAAAGAATACAGATTAAAATCAGTAAAGGCGAAGATGCAAAGAGCAGGAGAAACCAGGCATAAGCTTCCTTCCATTGGTCTTCTCCCAGAGGAACTGTACAGGCTGTACTTAATGCTTTCAACAACAATATGTGATGGACACCTACAAAGTCTTATTGCCAGCCAGGGCACCCACCTGAGCCTGCGTGTCCAGGGTTGTTACTGGGGGTCACTCACATAGGCAAGGAGCACCTGAGTGACTGACCTTAACTACTCAGTCTCCAGGTCTCCAAGAGTCAAAGGGATATAGTGTGGCCCAACGCCCCAGGCAGAGGAAACAGATGTTCCCCATAAATCACATCATTAGCATAGATGATCTGGCTTGGATCAAAGAATCAATTATATGAAGACACTCTGATCAGGAAGGATATTCCAAGGGCCTAGAGGTTATCTGCTAGAATTTAGTTAAGGCCAGGCCTTTCCTTAGAATGTGCAAGTTTTGAGCATTTTGAGTCTGCTGAGCTAATCCTATAAAGGATTACACAGCAGACAGATAGTGTCTGGGCATCCTGAAAACACCAGAGCACAGCAGGAGGTTACTCAGAGCCAGACCCAGACCAAAGGTGAGCCTAAGAACCAATTTCTAAGTTGGGTCCATGCATCAATCCTCCAAGCCAATGAGCATTTTTGGCTACTGCGGTGGGCTACCAAAACCTAGAAAAGCTGCCTTTGAATCGAGCTATGATGGGAGCCCATGTCTCTCTTTGGGGCCCACTGGCATTCTAGGAGTATCCCACTCTGCACTCCGGGAGACCTCTCACACAGTGACAGGGAGAGAGGCCTTCCTCTTACTCCATAACCGGCCCCTAAGTAAGGGTTTTGTTGCAGGCACATTCAAAGTTTCATGAGAAGAGTAAGAAAATGAAACAGGAGCAGCTTGGGAAACAGACAACTCAACTCAGGACAGCTGAAACAGCTAAGGGATTTCTTAGCTCACACAACAAGGAGTTCTGAGGTAGTGCATCTTCGGGATTATTCCACTCAGCACCATGACAACATCATCGAGAGCCCAAGCTCTATCTTCCGCTCTTCCATTCCCATCATGTTGGTTAGCTTCCTCGTAGCTTAAAAAAAAAAAAAAAAAAAAAATGGCTGTAATGGTCCAGGTATCACATCTTAGCAATCCATTATCCAAACTCAAAAATGGGACTTCTCCTTGTATCTCTTTTAAGGAGCTACAAAATGCTTCCCAGAAGCCTCCACCACCAGCTTCCCCGACGTCCCCCTGGCCAAAATGGCTTCTTCCTAAGCCAGTCACTGTCAGGGAAAGAAATTTTCTCCATTGGTTTAGTGTAATCAATCATCCACACCTGGGACTGGGAATGGAACCGGCGTTCCCTAAAGCCCATGGTTCCCTGGCAAAGGGTGGGATACTAGAAAAGAAAACTCAGGGTCTGTTGGAAGAGAGTGAGTTGGGGATTGCTACTGGACAGGCCACCAAAGTTGTCTCCTGCAGCAAACTGCTGGGTAGATCAGCATGGCAGAGTCGATTCTGAAATTGGTCATCCTCATGGGGGAATCCCAGGGCTTGTATGTGTTGCCTTGGTTTCCTGGAGGTAAATGATTCCTAGGAGAAAATTCTGAAGGCCTAAAGAGCCATGTTTGATGCTCACATAAGCTTTATCTTCCCACTTTTTGTCCAGGTATTCTCTGTGAAGGAGAGCACTTGACTTTAGGAAGGAAACACACCCTTCATCTCACCAATGTCTTCATCATTAACTCAGATTCGTCCACCCCTCTGGCCCTGATGCTGGTGCTACCAACTAAAGTCCGTTAAATCTCAGACAGCTCTCCGTCACCAAAGGGACCACAGAGGTCTTCAACATTTGTCAACCTTCAGAGTCTTTCCCTTATCCCATGAGATTTTATAAAATTAAGACTTCCTGTCCTCTTTCTCTTTTCCCCTTGCGCATTTCATTTACCATCACCCCCATACCCTCAGGTCTGGTAATATTCCATCAGGAAACGGGATGGCTGAGAACCTTCCCCAGTGAAACTCGGTGTAGGATTCCATTAATCTAACAATCCCTTTGGCTAGTCCCAGGCTTTTCAATGTACAGAAATAAATCTGCGCTCTCAACTGGTGGAAACAACTTTCCAGCTATTATTTCTCAGTTGAAAAACCATTCAATTGCTTTCATAATTTGATGTTTTGTATCTGGCTTCCAAACACTGTATCCTAAAGCTGATAATACAGTTCACTTATCTTAAGTGCTTCCCCTCCAGAGCTATCCTTCCACCCACCTTATTGTGTTTAAATGCAGGAGAAGACAGCAACACCCTGACCCTCTATTAGAGCTCAATTCCTTTTTCTTCTCACTTCTGTCTCCCTTTGTCAAGTTCCCTAAGAACCAGCAAAACAATTACCTTGCACTTTTGGTGATCTCTTATTGTTTCCTTATTCTGCCTCTTCAATTAAATGATTTGGGATAACTGTCTTGTTATAGGCTGCTTTACCCAATTGTAGATGGTCTGTCCTTAGGTAAAAATATGCTCCTTTTTTTCAGACAGCTGCCTTAAAAATTGATTCTGGAGCCTGTCAACAGGAAAGATTCCCCAGGAGGATGAGGAGTGAGGGAGGGTATCACAATAATCATAATAATCCTTTGATGGGAGCTCACACTCGAACAGATAAGCTGTAGGCATAGCTATTGCTGCTTCTTCTGATTATAAAAGTAATATTCATTCACTGTTGGGAATTTAGGAGGAAAAAAACATATTTCCTTTCCATGGACAGACAGCTATCAGAAGAGATGAGGACGAGTGAATATACTCGTCATGCAAACACTCTAATGAATAAGACTGGAATCACATACTGTACTTGCACAGTACTGTAATACGCATTCGAGACAGAAATACAGATTGTTGGTCCTTATGCTGGCAGTTTATTAGCAAATTAACACTCATCACTGACATCTAAAACATCTAAGACATTTTCTTAAAGAAATACGAAGTAGGTTAATTCAGCAACATTCAACAACAAATATATTTCAGTTCCTACCAAGTTCCAGGTACTGTCCTAGATCAGGGAGCGTGGCAGCAAGCAGAACAAAACATTCATGGAACTTACATTTTTATAAATAAGACAGATAAATAAATATATGAAGTGCCTCTTGCACAGAAGCCTGAAGGAAGTGAGGGCCTCACCTATGTTGAGCCAAAAGCAATTATGGAAGCATGTGTGGGATGCTGTGGGAACAACAAGGAGGCCAGTGTGTCTGGACAGGAGTGAGCAAGGGGCCATGTGGTGAGGAGATGAGCTCAGAAAGGCATAGGAGGCTGGATCATGGGGCACTTACAACATAAAAGTACTTTTGTGGGGCGCCTGGGTGGCTCAGTGGGTTAAGCCGCTGCCTTCGGCTCAGGTCATGATCTCAGAGTCCTGGGATCGAGCCCCGCATCGGGCTCTCTGCTCTCTAGGGGAGCCTGCTTCCTCCTCTCTCTCTGCCTGCCTCTCTGCCTGCTTGTGATCTCTCTGTCAAATAAATAAATAAAATCTTTAAAAAAAAAAAAAAGTACTTTTGTGTGTGTGTTATATTAGTCACCATACAGTACTTCATTATTTTTTGATGTAGCATTCCATGATTCATTGTTTGTGTATAACACCCAGTGCTCATTGCAATACATGCCCTCCTCAATACCCATCACCAGGCCCACCCATTCCCTCACCCCCTTCCCTTCTAAAACCCTCAGTTTGTTTCCCAGAGTCCATAGTCTCTCATGCTTTGTCTCCCACTCTGATTTCTCTCCTTTAATTTTTTCCTTCTCCTAATGTCTTCCATACCATTCCTTATGTTCCATAATTAAGTGAAACCATATGATAATTGACTTTCTCTTTTTCACTTATTTCACTTAGCAAAATCTCCTCCAGTCCCATCCATGCTGCTGTAAAAGTTGGGTATTCATCCTTTCTGATGGCTGAGTAATATTCCATTGTTTATATGGACCACATCTTCTTCATCCATTCATCTGCTAAAGGGCATCTTGGCTCTTTCCACAGTTTGGCTATTGTGGACATTGCTGCTATGAAAATTGGGGTGCGTATGGCCCTTCTTTTCACTACACCTGTATCTTTGGGGTAAATACCCAGTAGTGCAATTGTAGGGTCATAGGGTAGCTCTATTTTTAATTTTTTAAGGAACTTGCACACTGTTTTCCAAAGTGGATGCACCATTTTGCATTCCTACCAACAGGTAAGAAGGTTCCTTTTTCTCCACAACTTCTCCAACATTTGTTGTTTCTTGTCTTGTCAATTTTTGCCGTTCTAACTGGTGTAAGGTGGTATTTCAATGTGGTTTTGATTTGAATTTCCCCTGATGCCTAATGATGAACACTTTCTCATGTGTCTATTAGCCATTTGTATGTTTTCTTTGGAGAAGTGTCTGCTCGTGACTTCTGCCCATTTTTTGACTTGATTATGTTTTTTGTGTGTTGAGTCTGAGAAGTTCTTTATAGATCTTGGATATCAACCCTTTGTCTGCAGTGTCATTTGCAAATATCTTCTCCCATTCTGTGGGTTGCCTCTTTGTTTTGTTGACTGTTTCCTTTGCTGTACAAAACTTTTTATCTTGATGAAGTCCCAAAAGTTCATTTTCACTTTTGTTTCCCTTGCCTTTGGAGATGTGTCTTAAAAGAAATTGCTGTGGCCAATGTCAAAGAGATTACTGCTTATGTTCTCCTCTAGGATTTTGATGGATTCCTGTCTCACATTGAGGTCTTTCATCCATTTAGAGTTGATCTTTGTGTATGGTGCAAGAGAATAGTCCAGTTTCATTCTTCTGTATATAGCTGTCCAATTTTCCCAGCATTGTTTATTGAAGAAACTGTCTTTCTTCCATTGGATATTTTTTCCTGCTTTGCCAAAGTTGACCATAGCATTGAGAGTCACAGAAATACTTCTAATTTGACTTAGACTAAGATGGAAAGTCCTAGAAGGTTTTGTGCAGATATGACCTGACTTAATTTTTTAAAGGAATATAAATGGTACCAAATGGACAATTACAAATGAACATGACCATGACAAAGAGAATACCAAAGAAAAGCCTTAACCTAAGTAATTTTAGAAAATAATATTTTGATTTTACATTGTGCATTAGTAGTCCATGTTCTCCAGAGAAACAGAACCAGGAGGAGATGGATACAGACATAGATATGAATATAGGTATAGATAGATAGGTGATAGATAGGTAGATGATAGATAGATACTATGTGGTCTATATCATATCTCGTTATGATTTATTATAAGAAATAGGCTCACACACAGTTCTGAGAGAGCCCTAGGATCTGCAGTTCACAAGTTGGAGACTCAAGAGAGCCAATGATTCAAATCTGAGTCTGAAGGTGGGCCTAAGAATTAGGAGAGCAAGTGGTGTAAGTTCTAGTTTGAGTCTAACTCCAAAGGTGGGAGAAAACCAATGCCCCTGCTGGAAGATAAGCAGAGAGAAAACAACTATTTCTTGCCACCTTTTTATTCTGAATATTCAGCCCTTCAAGAGACTGCATTTGGCCTCCACCCGCAGAAGACCATCCACTTTACTCAGTTTACTGATTCACATATTAATCTAATTCAAAAACACCCTCACAGACACATCTAGAAATAATGGTCATTGGAATATCTGGGCATCCCATGACCCTGTCAACTTGAAATATAAAATTAATCACTACATACTGCAATGTAATGTCATGTAAGGCTGAAAACAAAATGAACTTACAGAAATATTTGGTTATTGAATCAGTAAATTTGTTTTTCACAGAGGTATGGGTTAGCAACTCTGAAACTACTTTACGTGCATTATAGGCTTGTGCAAATAAGTAAATAAATTGTGGATAAGAATCAAGTATCTTAATAGAAGAGAAAGAAATTATAAATAAGGACAAAAGGGAGACTACAAGCAACTTTGCGGTGTTGGATTGGAATCGGAGATATGAATGGGAGTCATAGTTTTAAATAGAGAGACAGAGATATGTATGTATGTGTGTGTGTGCATATAGATGTTTCCTAGCTCTTTCATTGAAAGGGACTGACAATGACACCCCAGTAATGATGAGCACCCCGGTACCCATCACTTCTTGGTGTCTAAACATCTTTCTTCAGTCAAAGGAACCAGGGCTTCCTGGAGAAATGGCTGATTCCAGGACTAGAAAGTGAAAGTCCAAGGACAAGCCTGGACTCAGTAGAATTCCAATTAACGAATGCTGAAGGAATGACAGAAAAATGATTTTTTCGTAAACATCACAGTTTACGAAAGTTTAGCAAGATTGCTAAAATTCATGGACAAACTATGATGAGAAATAGGATATTTGCATAATCTCAAAGTATCTCTCCACAAGATACTTACTAGTTACAATGAGAAAAAGACATAAATTTACAGTGAAAAGTCCTGGTAGACACCACCATGACCAAATGATCAAAATCAGCATCACTAATAAGGAGACCTACTGACTTTGAGTACCCCCTGATAGGCTGCCATGAAAAGGGCTCAATATCACTTCTTTAGTCTCCTTGCCAAAAATGTATAAGCTCTGCATAATCATGAGAAAACGTCAAACCAATTCAAAGAATAAGGCATGGAAAATAAGGAACTGTTTCACACTGCAGAAGATTTTTAAAACTTGAAAACTACATGCAATGAGGGACCTGGACTGAATTTTGGACCAGAAAGAACAATTGACAAAAATTGAATAAGGTTTACAAGTTAGCTACCTTGTAGTATATATAGACAAAATAGCATGAGGCTACCGGTTATCCAAGTTATTAAGAAAATGACTATTCCATGGAACACAATAATCACATGTATTCATTTTGGGAAAAGGAAAAAAAATGCTTAGAATTTAGAAATCAGAGTTACAGCTGAATTACTCATGTTAAGGTTATGTGAAATGTTCCAATCAGTTTGATACAGAAATTCAAAATGATTCAAGTTCCATTCATCTCAAATCTGGCAACTTTCTCTACCAATTCAAGTCCTTTGAGTACGAGGACAAGGCACCGTTAGATCCAACCCAAAGAAAAGAAAAGCCATCTATGCTCAAAGAGGAACAAAATTAGCACTCTATAATGGAATTTTGAACCCTTGGATTGCCTTTAGGCTAAAATTTTTCCAACTACTTTTAAGCACCCAATTTTACCCTTTCCTCTGAGTGATGAAATGCATGATATGATCGTTTCTGAATAAGAAGGAAAAAGAACTATTGTTTCCTTTGTCTTATTTCCTTCTCTATGAGTTGACCTTTTTATTCAAGTTCATTCCCATGAGAATATGAACCCTACTTTGCTCTAGGCAAGAGATGGACCATATGAACTTCCTACACAGTCTAATAATCCGCTCTTGACATTGATATTCTTTTGGTATATGTTTCAGTACGTTTGTTTCAATATACTGTTCAATAAGTTTGTGTAGTGGGGTGGGCATACTATATACTGTATTCCACTAGGTCCCATTAAGAGGCTGTTGCTGGGAGACAATTCTCCAAGGTTTCTGGCATTTCCACACCTCTTGTAGGCAAGGTGCTAACTCTCTTTCCCCCAGACTATCTGACCCAGAAACGTGTCCCCTCCTAGTACCCAATCAAACAGTGGCAGACTGTTTGTAAGCATGCTTACAAGCAGACCCTTGTAAGCATGCAAGGGAGCAAAATCTCACATCCTTGACAGTTTTTGATGGTCGTTTGAACTTGCTAACCACCAGTACTAGTTTCAGGCATGAGCGTTTAGGATCGGTGGTCAGTCTGGGAACCACACTAGATGACTTGCCAACAAGCACCCCAAAAATAAGTTGAGCACCTGGAGGGAGTTGTGTTTCGTTTGTTAATTTGTGTTGTTTTTAACTATTTCTCCTAGAAGTCAGTGTCTCATTGAGCAGAAACAGTACCCACCTGTGTTTCTTTCAGCCCGTCACCAGGCAGAGAAAGCTGCTTTCGAAAACCGGAGCTAGCTGGTATCATGGTTCTAGTTCATGCCAATGACATTTTAGCCCCCTGATAAGTTGGTTCCCCAAACAAGTGCCTCCCAACCTGCTCCATAATCTAGTTCTGTTTCTTAAAAGAGTCAGTGCGCTTGTGCGTGCGTGCACGTGTGTGTGTGTGTGTGTGTGTGTGTGTGTGTGTGTTTGCGTGAACATCTTCCTACTTTCTTCCCCAGCAGTAAGCCTTGCCACTGGGATCAACGCGTTTCTACAAGCCCAGAAAATTACGTTCATTACATTCCCGGTTCCATTTTAGAAAGGGCGCTGAAAATCTCAAAGTCTCTTCTGTTTTGTTCCTGCTTACAGCAGCGCGTTTGGTGGGGAGGACCATGGAGGAGACAGGGAAAGGGGGCAGCAGATGGTACGGACCACATAGGAGACTGAATACACGGATGACTCCGATGTGTCTTTTCTAAGGAACAGATGTGTTGCCAGGCTGCGACCAGCTCAGGAAGATGAGATGAGGACTTGTCATGAATCTTATCTTTGCTGTCAAGAGATTTACCGAATAGGCGTAGGGTTTGGCTCTTTCTTTTATCTGTTGGCCGGTAACCAAACAAAAATGCTCCATATGCTGGAAGGGACTAGCCCATTTCATTTAATGTTAAGATTTCGCCCACTGTGAGATGCTCCATTATTTTCTGATCCGGTAGGAAAGAAAAACCACTGCCAATTAACTCTGACACATTTTCTATTATAAGACACATCCCAATTTCGGAGATGTTACAACAGGAAAAAACAGTGCGGCTCGGGATGAGTGGCCCAGGGTACCAGGGCTGCGTACTGTTTGCCTAGGCCACTGCAGGGTCTCCTGGTCTGGCTCAGCCTGAGAGCTCGTGGCCCTGAATCAAGAATATCAGCTAAGAATCTTTAAACACCAACCGCGTGCCTGTCCCAGTTACATTCACTCTCTAGACTGGAGGGGCATGAGTCCCATTTTACAAAGCAGGGAAACTGAGCTCCTGGAGGTTAGGTGAGGTGTGAAGGGGAAGCCGCTGGGAAAAGGCGGGGGATCCAAATTCCAACCCAGCCCAGGCTCCTCTCCCCACCGAGAAGCGCCCAGTTCCTCTGAAGAACTGTCACTTTGAAGAAGCTGAGCGACTGGGGAGCAGCTTTGAGAAGGGTACGGAATCTAAATATTTGTGGGTTTGTTTTAGAAACAAGTCCCACCCGCCACGCAGCTGTCACAGCAATAATTGTGAGACTGTGCTCCTCTCTGTAAGCTCGAGTTAAGAGTGAAAGGAGGGGCGAGGGGGTGGCGTTCGCCCCACAGCAACCATTACTGGCGACATAATGGGGCTGATGCTTCTGGAAGCTACAGAGTGCAGTGTCATTGTTTACCTCCTGTCAAGTCTTTATTCCTTCCGAGAAAGCCCTTTCAGAACTCTGCCTCCATCAGGCTTCTGGCCTTTTCAAGGGGCTGATAGGTTAAAGCCTTTGAATTCTTAAAGCATATGCATAAAGTATTTCTAGTACATTATTTAAAATATACCTTCCTCCCTCCCTCCCTGCTGCCCTCCCTCCCTCCCCCTCTCTCTTTCTCTCTCTCAGCTATGATTTGAAGAAGTCTTCACCACACAGAATTTTAACTGATGGCAAAAATATAGAGCCTTGAGGTAATGTTTTATCACTGTTTATTATTGTATCCAAAGAAGAGGCCTTGACAAGTGTTGGCTGCTGCTGGGTTGCCATGGCACTAATCAGTCAAGCAGGGATGGGATTTTTAAAGCCTGCTTAACCCTTTTTCTTACCCATGAGTGCAACCCTGAAAGACTTTCACTCTGTGCAGTGCTCTTGGGTGAAGCAAATCTGCCCCTTTGTACTGAAGCCTCAGGCTTGCTGCCTGGGTCATCATGCCTCCTGGCCCCCTGGCCCCATCCCCACACACTGCCCCAGCCTCACGGGCCGCCGTCCCTCGGGCCTCTCAGGGCAGACACACATGGCTTCCTCTGCCTGGAACAGTCTTCTGCACCTGTCCCAGCCCCAGCTCCCATTCACGTTCTATTCTGTGAAGGTAGCGCCTCCTCTAGGGAGCCTTCCCCATCCTTTCCTCCCCTCACTCTGGGTTAAAAACACATCCTAGGTGCTCCAAGAACACTCTGCATTTACCTCCCTCTCGGCACACATCACCTTGAGTATAATTGTTTGAGACAGTCTTGGTGAAAGGCGTCTAGAGCTGGTGTGGTTGTGCTCAAAGCTCCCCTCTGCTACGTACAAGTTGTGATCTTGGCCAAATCACTTGACCTCTCTAAGCCTCAGCCTCCCTCTATGTGAAGGAAGAATAATATGAATATTTGCTTCACAGAATAATTGTAGGGGTTCAATGAGGTCCTCTAAACAAAACGCCTAGCACAAAGGAAAGTTCAAAAGCGGTAGAGTAAAAACTTGTCTCCTCCATGTAAGCTCCATGAAGATAGGGACCGTGTCTTTTATTTTTGATTATTCAGGACCTAACATAGTGGGTGTTTCCTAAAAGTCTAACACAGAATGGGTTCATCAGGGCTTGGGTTTCTCTACATAAATGAATTTTTGAGATAGCTACAGCTTACCCCTGAACGCACACAAAGAAAATTCTTTCTTGTTCACTATATGTGAATTAATTATTAAATTAATTCACATATAGTGGTGAAAATTGTGAAAACACAGCACATCAAGAAACAAAATGAAAACCATCTGTGATCCTTCCATCCACTGTTAATATGTTAGTTACATCCTTTCACACACGCATGCACTCTTTTTAATGTACATGTATACATTTATATTACACTGAAATATTCTAATTTAATTTTCAAACCATTTGTTGTCTATTTCTTTGCTGGTGAACAGTGTTTCATAGTGTTAATACTGGAGTGAACATCCTTGTGTCTTATGTGTTCACAAACCTATGGCTTTGTTCTTAAAATGTTTTTCTTGAACTGTTTGTGCTTTCCAGAATTTCATAAGCATATCCATATCCCTGTGTCCTCATTGGCATGGGCCAATTTGATAGATGAAAAATAGTATCTCATTTTCCCCTTCCTTCTATAAGTTGATCACACAGCTCCTCATTTAGACCTTCTAATGACTCAGCATGGTCATTCTGAGTATCAAATACTCATCCCTCTGAATCTCCTTGCAATTCCCAGGGGCTAATGAGGTGTGTGAAGCTCTTTGTCCATACACTGAATGGCCCCAGACGGCTGGGCTTTTCTTCTTTGATTAGCTTCTTCCTACACTGTAACCACCATATGTGACTTCTTGCCGCTTCCAACAGAACATCGACTCTTCTTATTCTCTATTATTGATTCATTGTGTTGAACAAGCATTCATTAGATGACTACAGGCTATGAGGTTTTTGGAAAGATTCTGAAGGAGAAAGGAGTACAAATAGTAACAGAGTACATGAAGGACCTAACCTGAAAGAGGAAACAGAGTCGTAAACAATTACACAATGGAGTCAACTGGAACACAGACAGAGTCCTAAAATTAGGACAGAGGACAAAAAGCAACAAGATTCCAAATGGGGGTCCGGTATTTCTTAAAGCATGCTTTCAAATTCTACCCCTACGAAACTAGCACTGAGTAAAACTCCTCTAACCTTTGGCATAGAAACTAGGTATAAGTATTTAAATTCTGTGCTAAATGAGATCAAGTAAACTTGATTTGGGGCTCTGGGTGCTTCTTCTGCCATAGGGGAACCTGCTGGCTCTGGCTACAGGAGTTTCAGCTGGCTCTTGAGAGAACATTCTTGCTTCTTTCTTTGGTTTCAGCTGTTTTGTTGGGGAGGGAGGGGAGATTTGGTGCCAGAATATTCCAATTAAATGCTTCTGGGTAATAGTGAGAAATAGTGAGAAAGGATGATATTAACAATGTGGCTTCTCTGTAACTGAACAATTTGAGATTCTTTCCTTTTATTCTCTCTTTGTAAAAGATGCTTATACAGGAGTGATTCAACTGCTTGAAATGTAAATATTACTCAATATCTAAGATATTTTGTTTACATGTGGCCAAAATACACATTTTGAAAACTTCACCTACCATGTATTTCCTGATGCCTACTGTGTGCCAGGCACTAAATTTTGGACTATTGGTTTGTAAATTCCTAACTAGAATTGTTTTGTTCAATTTTCACCCAGATCTATTGGCATCACCTAAGCCCAAATGTGATCTATAATAAGATGACTTTTTCTTTTTTTTCCTGTAGGACTTTCAGCATACAGTATAGAACCAACCTCACCAGGGGAATATTTGATTTAGTGAAACATTTACTCCTTTCCCTATAGCATATTATCCCATATAATTCTTCTTGTGATTGCAAAGATAAAACAATTTTACAACCCATAATGAATGAATGATAGGCAATTTTTTCTAGAATTACTTTTCATCTTTGTCAGCTTTATGAAGGTTGTCACATTTTCACATATATATTTCCAAAGAGTGTATATGTATTGGGAAAATGCTCTGATAACTAATCTGACACAGCTTCTTTTAACAACTCCAGAGAGAACATAGATCATTTATTGCTAGTTGTTTCAATAATTTTTCCACAATGAAAGGATTCGTGAGGTTAAAAAGTTCCATCTTGTATGTACTTGTTCAAGTGCCTATTTATAAGCTTTTATGACTAACTCCTTGATTTTCTAGCACCACTTAAAGTTGGTGGGCAAAAGCTGACTTATCTGAGTTATGCCCCCATAAAACCTTCCTCTTCAAAAAAAAAAAAAAAAAAAGAAAGAAAGAAAGAAAGGAAAGAAAAAGGAAAAGTTGTTCCAGATAGCTGACTCAGGGTTATCCTTTGGAGTTGGTTATATACATGTTCTGCTGCTACTTTGCAATGTCTTCAGAGGCTACTGAAGCATAGTATTTGATGCGGCCTCTACTCAATTAAAAAGCGCAATGTGTAGTATTTATTTGACCTATTATGAGTAAACAAAATTATAAGTTCAGTGACAAAGAGAAATCCTATGGTAACAGCTGTATGTATTGTAGCCCAGTTTCTTTAGGTTACATCTGAAAACTGTCCTTTACTCTCATAGCAAACGATTTCTCCCAGCCTTCCCCCCACCACACACACACACACACACACACACACACACACACACACACACACACGGACACACGGACACACACGGATCTTAAGCAAACACTAGCAAGGCTTCTAACAGGTCAAAGCCACATCTGTGAGACAACCCAGCCCCCATTAATTTCCTTCCTGGGAAAACTCAAGGTTGACAGTATAATTTACTGCTTCTTCCAGCTAATGCCTGAAGATAGGACCCCTATTCCCCAGTCTCCATGGGCCAACAGAAACCCTGCTTCCATAACAGCCAGTTAACAAACCCCGATGGCCTAATCGCGTTGACCTACCCCCTCACCTGCTTTTTGTAATTTTCCACTTCTCTAACTCCTGCTCAGCCTCCACACCTCTACACAGGTGAGCTCTCCACATCTCAGCATTCAACTCGGTTCTACATTCAAGCTTTTTCTCTACTGCAGTAGTTACTCAAGAAAGTCTGTGTTTACTGGCTTTCACTAGTGTTCAACTTTTTTTTTTTAAACACATCCCACTGAAAACTCAAACTAAACCAATTAAAATATAGATACATAGAAACTTTCAGGTCACTTCCAAAACATGTCAATAGCAGTAGTCTACGAATTAACCACAGGCCAGAGTTATGACAACAGGTGATTTACAATCCATTCTAGGAAGAGGATTTAAAATAACGTTATTCTATCCTCTCCCATCTTCTCCTCTCAATCATTCCTCCCATAAGATGAAAGAATCCCAGGGGGAAGTCTTTTGACAAACAAGTAACAAGTCAGGATAAACTATAGTCAAACTTCAAAACATCACTCTCATCCAAAGGGTTAATTTTTCTGTTGGTGATGAGTGTTACTGCTGGTGGGCATTTCTGGGGTGTTCATGCTGGATCTCCTCACTGACCAACTGGGGACATGAGGTGGAATTCAATGGACATTGTCCCTGGTTTCTAACAGTCACTCCTCAGATGATTCGTCAAAGCCAACCACGCCACTCACCTGTGATTGGGCTGAGATGTCAGGTAGGGTTTGCTGGAGTCATCTGGGGAAAGAGCCAGTTGTCTTTCCATCCTGCACATGGACAAGGATGAAGTTAGTGCCATAAATAGAGGGCACAAATAGAAGGGAGCTGGATGCCAGATAATATTGTTGAGCCCCTGAATCAACCACCCCTCCAGCCTGCATCGACTTGGAGTTATATAAGAGAAAGCACTTATTGTTTATGACATTTGGGGTTCGTATTCTGTTACTGGAAGACAGAGACATCTTCACGGAGACAAGAATCTGTAAGGTGTTTTATAAGGTTTTCTCTCCACCAGCAGTAACAGAGCCCACAAGAGGGAGGCAGTGCTCTCCAAGGAAGACAGAGGGGCCTTCCAGCTCAAGGGAGACCCCCAGGGGCCAAACAGTCTGTTTGATCTGAGCAGGGGAAGGTGGGTCTCCTAAAACTCAGCCTGACCAACTGCCAGGGTATGCAGAATTTCTGATGAGGGAAGTGGGCTAGAGAGGGGGCAAGGAGAAATCATTTTGAAGTCAGCAAGTCTGTGAAGACAGCTCAATGTGTATGCGTGTTGGGGTTGGGGGATGAGGCAGCTTTGGGTGAACTAGAGGGGAAGATGAACATTAAAGAGAGGAAAGATAATGAAGACAATAATGTGAGGACACTAAAGGTTACTTTTTCTTTCTTTCTTTTTTTTTTTCTGGAAAAGTATGTTACATTTAGATCACCTGGTTTATTTGTTTATTTTTAAAGATTAGCTAGAACTTAGTTCTGAATCCATCTGGTCCTGGTGACTTTTTCAAATAATAAGTCTTTTAAACAGAGTACCAAAAGGAAGCTCATCTCCATCCTGACGGTGTCCTTGGCTGCAAATGCCACTGGCCTTTCCATCCCAAGCTCTGATTCCGTTTAGAGAGCAGAAGTCCTATGCCAGCTGCCAGATTTCTCCATCCAGTGCAGCTCAGACCAAGGCCATGCTCCTATCCTCCAGGTTCAACTTACCTACAAACTGTAGAACCCACTCACCTCCAGAGGAAAAGCAGGTGGATGCTTTTCAAAGGACAAAGGACATCAACTTCCAAACTCATCAAATGTTTAGGAGGAGAAAAACTGGAGCTGGAGGAGTCAAAAGAATCCTTTGGAAGATAAACATAGCCTTGAAGAATGTGCAAACCTAGGACAGGAGAAGGGAAATGTATTCTAGGCCAGAACATACATCCTACCTTAAGGAAGGCCACATGGTACTTAGCTTGGATGAAATTTGGGGCTAATATAAAACTGGTTGGATAAAATTGGATCCTGATCAAGGAAATCTGTGAGTGCTAGACTGAGTTTGATCCTAGACGTGGTAGACAGCAAGATGACATAGTGGAACAGAGCGAACTTTGTGGTCAGGAAGACCCAGGTATCAATCTCTGTTCTTCATTTTCTGGCTTCGTGAATTTGGGAAAATTGCTTAAATTCTCTGGCCCTCATGGAGATAACAATACCTTCTTCCAGAGCTCTTGCTAGGAGATCATGTCTGTAAAAGACGAGGACTGACATATCATACATTCTCTTTCCTCTTCTGGTGGTATTGAGGAAGGAAGATGTGGTCTCCTGAGACCCCAGAGAAAACTGAAATGTCGCTGGGGGGAATGAGGTTGAGGAGGTAGCAAGAGGAAATCAGTCTGAATCAGACGAAGCTGGGAAGGTCCCCAACTGTACTTGTGTGTTTGTTGGGGCAGTTTTTTGGGAGATGAATTGTTGAAAGAGCTAGTGGGGAAGACAAGACAATAGACGAGGAAGAGGAACTAAGAAAGTGAAGTAAGAGGACTTTAAAATTTCTTTTGTGTGTGTGACTCCAGGTCAGCCACATAGAAGACAGCAAATGACAGAGATTGACACATTAAGCATTAAATTGGATGATTTAAATTATAGCAAATCATAGAAGAAAGAAAGTAGCCATCAGAAGAGTTGTAAACAAAGTTCCCCCAAAGCTAATATATAACTTACAGTACCCTTTGGAAAGTTCGGAATTATATATTATTTTTTTAGCTTTGTACACAAACACATACATTTTTCTTCCTCTTTAACATGGGATGGGGGAGGGGAAGGACATAATGTCTGTGATTGAGCCATCCTGCCAAAGAAGATTCGCTAATTTTACTAATTTTAGGATGCACGTGATTCATCTCTGAGATATTAGAAGAAAAATATAATGCCCAAATAAGAGATGCTATTTGTTATCAGTTGTTTAAATGTTATTCATCTAAAAGGAAAGAATTCAGATCTTAGAAAAATGATCATAAGAACCTTACAAATACTTCCCAGGTTTTTCATATGTTTTGAAACACTGAGGAAACCATCTGCAGGAAATGTGGCAGATGCATTAAAGGATATTCTTATTGAAATGAATTAAAATAAATATATGTGCGAAAGTGTCTAGCATGATGTCCAGCAAACAAGACAAACTCAGTTAATGTTAGGGGAATCCAATTAAGTCCTTTAATCCAAATTTAATCCAAAATACTATCAGACAGCCCTTTGCATTAGAACAGATTTGGGTACAAAAATGTGGCTGGAGTAAGCCTCAAGGGTAACCATTGCTAATTCAAAGCTCCCAGAGACAGGCTGAGGATTAGTTGAAATTCACTCCATTTTTCAATATTTAATTTAGTGGGTTACAAAGAGAATATATCTTTTTTTTCTTAAGATTTTATTTATTTATTTGACAGAGATCACAAGTAGGCAGAGAGACAGGCAGAGAGAGAGGGGGAAGCAGGCTCCCCGCTGAACAAAGAGCCCGTCGCGGGGCTCAATCCCAGGACCCTGGGATCATGACCTGGGCTGAAGGCAGAGGCTTTAACCCATTGAGCCCCCCATGCGCCCCTAAGGAGAATATTTCTATTGCACCTTTAAAACGCCCGTGATTACATAAAGGCATGGTTGATCATCAGGCCGTTGGAATTAAGATGGTGTTTCTAGTCATAGAAGAGTGCAGTGATCCACAAAAGCCAGGGTTCCCCCCACTCCTTCTCTCTGAAGTCTTGGCTGGCTATAAGATGTATTAACTAGAGATCATTTTGTGTGTGTGTGGACACACTCCCATCATTGAGATCTCATTATATCCCACGTACTTGCAGACATTTTCTCATTTGATTCTTGTAACAACCTCCTGAAATAGGTATTATTATCATCTTCATTTTGTGTTTGGGAGAACACAGTCTGGGGATAAAACCAGCGCTGTGTGGATAGGTCAGTGGACTTTGGAATTAGATGGACCTCAATTTAAATCTCGGCCCATGACTTTGGCATTTCCTACCCATAATGGGCCTCCATTTGCGAATTCTAGCTTTGGTAGAATAATTCTTAGAAGACTAGAATTAGAAGTTGAGGTTATAATTACCTAACAAGTATTTTTTAATAACTGCTAACAGCAAGATGTGGATATCAAATGCTCAGCATGCAATGTTTGGGAATAACTGGCTGAAATTGTTTTATTCGTCAGGTTGTTTAGCATTGGGAAGACTCAGTTTGAATTTACTCTGCACCATGGCATCACACCAGAACTAAATTTTCAGGACCTAGGAATCCCTAATTGATTTGGTGACTTACTCTGTTTATTAACAGATCCCCTCTCACCACCACCCGCTCCATAATGTAGGTGTTCTGTATTCTACATGCCTCCACCTGAAGATATATGAAGGGAAAACTGAATAAACACACACAATTATATTATATTTACTATTTCCAATGCATTTCCATTGGAAATGCATTTCCATTCCATTTCCAATGGTTTCCTTCCTAAATATCCAGATTCCCATCTGGTAGCATTTCTTAGTGCAGGTCTTCTGGCAATGAATTCCCTTAATTTCCATTTATCTGAAAATGTTGGTTTTTTTTTTCTTCACCTTCATTTTTCAAGTGCTTTTTTTTTTAATTTTTTTTTAAGATTTTATTTATTTATTTGACACAGAGAGAGATCACTAGCAGGCAGAGAGGCAGGCAGAGAGAGAGGGGGAAGCAGGCTCCCCGCTGAGCAGAGAGCCTGATTCGGGGCTTGATTCCAGGACCCTGAGATCATGACCTGAGCCAAAGGCAGAGGCTTAACCCACTGAGCCACCCAGGCACCCCTCAAGTGCTTTAATGGAGAAACAGTTTACCTTCTGTTAAATGCCCAAATTTCAATGTTCAGCTTGATGAATTTTTATGTAGTTATATACCCACATAACAACCATTCCAATAAAGATATAAACATTTCTGCCACCCCAAAACTTCCTCTGTGTCTCCTTGTAGTCAATTTCCAACCTCTACCCCAGACTTGGTAATCATTAATCTGTTATCAGTCACTGTAGTTATGCCTTTTCCAAAATATCATATAAATAGACTCATATAATACGTACCCTTTAGAGTCTGGCTTTTTTCACTTGGCACAATGCATTTGAGATTCATCCAAGTCATTGGATGAAATTTCTTTTCATTGCTGAGTAGTATTCCATCATATGGATGGACCACAGTTTGTTTATCCATCCATCTCTAAGGACACCTGGGTTGTTTTCAGTTTCTGGCAATTTTGGATAGAGCTGCCATAACATCAGGAAACACGTTTTTGTGTGACTATGATTTTCAACAATCCGAATTAAATGGATAGAGGAATGCTGAGTCAAAAGTGTATGTTTAATTTTATAAGAAACTGTCAAACTGTTTTTCAAAGTACTGTACCATTTTATATTTCTACTAAAGTGTATGAGTTTTGGTTTCTTGGGGCATGGTATTACCAGTTTCATTATGTTTTACTCATTCTCATTATGGTTTAATTTGCATTTCCTTAATCACTCACAATCTGAGCATCTTTTCATGTGATCACTTACTATCTATACATCACCTTCAGCGAAGGGTCTTCAAATCTTTTTTTTCCATTTTTTTCCCTGGGTTGTTTGTTTCCTTACTGCTGAACTTTCAAAGTTTTTTTGTACTTTAACTACCAGTCTTTGATTAGATGTGTGTTCTGCAAACATTTTCTCTCAGTCTGCAGTTAGTCTTTATTTTCTTAACAATGGCTTTCAAAGAGAAGCTTCCAGCTGTGATAAAGTCTAATTTATTATTGTCTGTTTTATGGTTTGTGCTTTTGTGCCGTATCTAGGAAATCTTTGACTAACCCAAGGTGACAAAGAATTTTTCCTATGTTTTATTCTAGAACTTTTACAGTTTTACATTATACATTTAGGTCTCTGCGACATCTTGAGCTCCTTCTTATATACAGTGCAGGGTACCATCGGTGTTCTCTCTCTCTTTTTCTTTTTTGCATATAAATGTCCAACTGTTCCAACACCATTTTTTCACTTCTTGAGTCCATTGGCTCCATTGATTCTCGTTACCAGTTATTTAGTCTGTATTCTGTCTTTCAAGAGTCTTATTTCACACTCACTTTGGCTAAGAACTGAGTTTTGAGCTTTTGTAATAAAACATTTGAAGGATTTAGGAAGGAAGAATGAGAGGGATGGAAAGAAAGAAAGAGCAAGACAAACAGACTGTCCATTGACAATCTTTGGGCTGCCTGCCCTGGCGTGCCTCACTGAGAGAGCACGAACCTTTAGCACAGCCCAGGCTCAGGGAGAGGTCTGAGTCAGGGGGCCCTGCCCGGAGAAGGCATTATCAGGTGCCTGCCTCAGGAACAGGGCCCATGACAACCCCCGCTGCATAAGGCTCTCCTAGGACAAAGGGTGTCAAGAGAGAAAAGAAGGCTCTGAATGGGGGCTAGACGCTATGAGACAGTCTTTTCAGTTCTACCCAGTTATACCCGGGTTTGAATCATTGTTTTCAGTGTCAAATACCAAGAAACCCCACACCTGAGTAGGTAATCTCTTGTTCTTGCTAAGACTCAGATTAGTAAATGTGAACCAGGCACACGGAGGTCAATCTGGCAACCTAGTAAAAACCATAGGCAGGAAGGTTTTCTCCTCCTCCTCCCTCCCCTCCTCCCTCTAGGGGGAAGGCAACAGAAAGGAATAATTAGTCAACCATCCAAATAATTATTTGAGCTTCATTTACCAAAAACTGGGCCATTGGACATGGTGGCTGGCTACAAAATGCAGAGATGTGGTACATCTGAACTATTATTGAGACAGTCAAATGCTTAGTGGACACTCGGCCATTATTACGCTCATCCTTGCAGAGGGAGGTCCCTTTTATCCCCAATGTTTCCTACTTAACTTTGCATTCTAGAAGATCAGCACATGAGGTGATTCCATCTTACGCACTTTATCTCACATTGCTGTCATCTTAAAGTTAAAGTCACAGAAAGTGCTGGTAGAATGAGATATTTGTATATTTCTAACGTCTGGGTCCTGGCCATCAACATTCTTAATGAAGTTGAATTCACACATTCTGCTGCAATTCGCCCTTGTGGTACAAAGTCCTGAGTCAATCAGTTGGTCTAGTTGCTCAAGGCAGACCTAGCTTCAGGCTGAACTTAAGCCTCGCCAACCACTTGGAAATTTGAAAACAAAGAGGTTTAGTGAATATTTCATACATAAGAAACCAAAATGACTGCTAAAGCAATTCAGTGAGTTGCTGAATTTTCTATGCTTTCATAAGACTTGACTCCTACAGTAACCCACTTGTCCATATTCATGCCCATATCCCCCATGCGCCACCAGCCCCTTGCAGACCATGTCTAATTTATCATGAATACCTCTCAATCATCCTTGCATCTAAAAGAGTAACTGATTCAATATGTGTTCAATAAATATTTGTTGGGGCACCTGGGTAGCTCAGTGGGTTAAGCCTCTGCCTTTGGCTTAGGTCATGATCTCAGGGTCCTGGGATCAAGCCCCGCATGGGGCTCTCTGCTCGGCGGGGAGCCAGCTTCCCCCTCCCCGTCTGCCTGCCTCTCTGCCTACTTGTGATCTCTTTCTCTCTCTCTGTCAAATAAATAATCTTTAAAAAAAAAAAACAAAACAGGCCAGCTGACTTAGCCAGCATTTTTAAATAAATACATACATACATACATACATATTTGTTGACTTTGGTCGAAAATTGTTGAATTTACTGAAGACACACAAGGCAGTTTACCTTATCTGCGGGTATCACGGAGCATGAAGAGTTTGGCACTGCTGGTGTCGATGACATAATCAGCTGGCTGGAATTCAACCTGATCTCAGCAATTTGGAATGTTAGACCGCTGAAACCACAAAGAAATTAATAGGAATACAGGCAAAGACCCACATAAAATGTATTTGTAACTGGGTTTTCATAAGTCTAGGACAGATATCTGGTTTGATAGCTGCTAAGTGAAAAAGATCTAGCAGTTTTCAATGCCTCACACTCAGTACAGGTGGGATGTGGCAGTTTGCAATGCTAAGGCAATTTAAATGACAAGTACCCTGAGCTTGAGGTGCAGTTCAGGGAAGGAGCATGCTCACTGTACACTGCTGGCCAAGCCACAGGTGGGATGACACATGAGTCTCCCACACTACATTCTAAGGGGAGAATTGGCAATTAGAGCGTGTTCTGCAAGGCAGGAACAGATGAGGCTTAACGCATGGTATGCATGGCTCGGGATACTGTGTGACTCACTGAGTTCAGAAAGCGAGAGGGGCCCTGTAATTTACAGTGTAGCTAGGAAAATGTTTTCTTTCTGGGCTCAGATGGAACTGTCTCTGCGAGCTGATGTTTGCCCTTGGGAGACAAGAGGGCATAATCTAGTGGAGCTCTGTAGAGAGCAGGGAATATCTGGGAGTCCAGGAAGAAACGCGCTACTCCGGGTACTTCATCTACCTGGTGCTTCTCATGGCAGGCTTCAGTCTGGATGTTCTTGCCTACAGATGCTGTGGCTCCTCCTCATGCTTCGGGCTGAGACTCCCTGTTCCCACTCCGATGCCAGCAGCCTAGACTGATTCTGCTGGGACCGGCTACTGACGTGGGGACCCTTAGAAAATGTGGGTGCAGGGACAGCAGCAGCCACCAGCAGGCTTCCTTGGCCTAAGCTTCTGCTTTGGATGCTCCTCGTGCCCTCTCATCTCCTGAAACCCCCGCTCTCCCCAGATCTTGTGTGTGACCTGGAGCAGCATCTTTCTGCCCGCTTCACCCTCTTGCACTATTCCTATGTCCCTCAGACTTCCGCTTCCTCTGTGTTCTGATAGGTTGCTCATCGGTATCCTCCGCCCACTCGTCTTGCCGTCCCGTCCATCAGACCCCGTTACTCTCAACTCCTCCTCTTTTCCTGCATTTGCTTTATCAGAGCCTTCACTAATTTGTATGAATGTAATAATTTTGTAAGGAGATAGAAAAATAATTTATAGGGGCACCTGAGTGGCTCCCTCGGTTAAGCGTCTGCTGTCAGCTCAGATCATGATCCCAGGGTCCTAGGATTGAGCCCCATGTCCGGCTCCTTGCTCAGCAGGGAGCCTGCATCTCCCTCTCCCCTTGCTCCTCTCCCCCCGCTACTCCTGTTCTGTCTCACTTGCTCTGCTATCTCTCTCTCTCTCTCTCAAATAAATAAATCTTAAAAAAATAATAATAATAATTTATATATACTTTGCACACCTGAGATTTAATCCCCCCCTACCTTTTTAAAGTGGCTTCCTGTCCTGCCTGTCTCATAGCATATCTCATAGCATATAGTAAGCTACATGCATAATCTCTGGGGTCAGATATGTGCAGGTTCAAATCCTGGGCCTGCCACTAACTTGCCGTTAACTTGGGCAAGTTATTCAGTATTGCTGAGCATTAATTTCCTCATTTGTAAAATGGGAATTACAACTAACTAATGCATAGATCAAATGAGATACTGTAAGTAAGTTCTGGAAGAGTAATCTAGTAACTAGTAAGCTTAAAGACACATTACTTACAACACTTCTAATTATATACATTTTTATACCTTATTTATAAAACTGTGTAATTTTATATAACTGGATACTATAACACAATTATTTTAAAATATCCCTTTAACATCCCTGCTCAAATTTCTCCTATTCTGTATTTTCATGTTTAGTAGAGGGTATTGAGTCACAAATTATGGAAAAATTGAATTGCTAGTTGAGTACAATATTTAGTTACCATATGGTACTGGCTTTATTTCAGAAAACCGATCTTAGAAATTTAATTTTCCTTTTCTTTTTTTCTTTTTAAAAAAATTTTTTAACATTACATTATCCTTAAGGCAAATTGGCCAAGTGCCTGTAATACCTGGACAACAAAACCAAGTTCAATGTAAAAGTATTTATTCTTTCTGGGGCCCTCATATTATTTGAGTTGGTAAATCAATATGAACTTGCATGGTATCCTCATATCCATGAATTAAATTAGTTCATGGCTTTTTTCCAAAGGAGCCAAACCTCATAATTAATTTTATTTGGTCATTATCCAGACTATTGTAATAATTTCTAAATGTCAGGTCAGACATTTCTAATGTATAGAAACCCCATTTGGGGATTGAGAAACTTATCTGTCTGCTCCTTTTAATATTGGTGTGTCCTGGCCGATGGTTCTTTAAACAATATTATCGCTCGGTACTTTTTCTTCTTAAAAAGTACCTGCGTTTTAAACTAGCTAAAATCAGGAAAACTTAAGGAAGAGAAGTCAAAACTTCTCTTGCTATTTGGAGAGCAAGAAGATACAGTTAATGCCGAGTAGAGAAGGAAATGGAGGAGAGAAGATAAATAAGACACCAACCCCTGTGCACAGGCTTATAGGTCCCATATGGAACATCAGGGATGAACTCAGAGAAGCCTCCAAGCAGGAGGTAGAGGCTTACACCGCATGTTCTTCATGGCTCTGGAGGAGAGGAAAAGGCCTGCTGTTGGTTCCAAGACACCTAACAAAAACAAATACTCATCTGGAAGCCTGTGAGAAGACTCTGTGTCCCTAAGAAAAATTTCCACAGAGGTCCTTTATATTCAACAAAGGGATGACTAAGCCCTAGACAGAGGCAGTGCCCACCCGAATGATGTTCTGAAGGAAATTACATGGTGTGCAAGAATCTGTTTCATCACCACAGAAACAGGAGGAAAAATCTCCTTCTGTAGATAGCCCACTGACTGCTCGTGGGCACACTCACCTGGTCTCCTCACAGAATTCCCATCATGTTCCCTCAGAGTTCCCACAGAATTCCCTCACATTCAATTCTCCTATGAATGTGGAGCTTCTGCTTGTGTCTGAGTCCGGTTGGAGCCGGAGTGCCAAAGGTGAGGGCAGAAATGAGGACTTTGGCATCTTTGCCCCCAAATGATGCCTTAACCCAGCCTCAGGGGCTGTGGGGTGGCAACTGGGAGCTTAGGGAATGTTTCCAAGAGAATGTTTGAGACTCTGGCTGAGGAATGAGTCCCAGATCCTGAAAGAATTATTTCTGTGAGAGGATTGGTAAGATTCTGAGTGGGGGTAAAGGAAAGAAGCAGAAGGAATATGAAGAGGACCCTGAATGCAGTCAGGTCTGCTTAAAGACCCACGTAAGCCAGCGTAGCAGGGAATTGGAGAAAGGGCCTTTCTCCCTTCCTCTGCACTAAAGTCAGCACCACATATGACACCTCTGGCATGAACAACCTTACCTCAGACAGTGGTGGTTGGCCGTGGTAGGTTTAGTTAAATGTCAGCCAGCAGAAGAACATGATGGATGCCATGTGGTAACACTCTGGCAGACAGGTCTGTGAGCAAATGTAAAGCATCTCTTTGGGGAGGCCCCAAAATAAATAAGAATGACTTGGTGGTGGGGTGGGCAGAGATACTAAGTTGCCATTTGAGAAAATGGAGTGTTGCTACAGGAAATTTCCTAGGCTGGTGAGGCCTGATAATGCCGGGTTTACACGTGCAAATATTGGAAAGGCAACAGCCAAACATCCCAGTATAGCTTTTGCCATCACCTCAAAAAATAAAGAGAGGAAAAAACATTAAAAAGAGAGAAGTTACCTCAGATCTACCAGTGTCATAAATTTGGTGTAAGATTAAATCTCTTCATGCTAAATGACACAAAAATGCATTACCTTTTTCACAAAATGTTTACAAAAGCCTGCAAAGCAATTGCCTATCATTTTTAATTTTGAAAAGAAAAAGAAGGATTAATGAGCCAAATTTATAACTAGATGATACAAATTGCAAATGGCAGCACTGCTGTAATTTGCTTATGAAGTGCCCACAAGCACAGTTTAGACCTTAATAACGAATCTCCATCTTCCCCTCTCTGCTTCTGATCTTCTTCATCTCTGAAAGGCTCACATAGGACCTTCTGTGCCAATGTTTCTTAGTCTCAATTAAGAGGAAGAAAATTAATATGGAGTTTAAATTGGGGTGACCTCTTCTCAGAGATGAAATAAGGGACCATCAAAGTTCACCAGAACATCTGGCAACACTAGCTGAGGGAGAAATTTCCATAAGGCTTTATTATCAAAGGCAAGGTTTGTACTGATTGCAATAATTCATAACCTCGGAGTCAGCACTTCTATTCTTAAACTTAAAGCCTCAGCTAATTGAAATTGGTGGACCATTCCGATGAAAGAATATTTCTGGTTCATCAATCTTTATTTTTTTTTTTAAAGTCAGTACTTTGTCAGCATCTTCCTAAATACTTGAAAAGTCAACTGTTCTGCTTTAAGAGGTCCAATTCCTTTCCATATAACTGATATTGTACTGAGGATTACAAACCTTACAATGCCTCTGCTCCATAATTCTGAACTCTCACTTCTCATTTTTCTAGTACCATTCATTCATTCACCAGTTCATTTGTCAAATATTTCCTGAATGCCTGCTATGTGCCAAGTACTCTTCTAGAGGCTGAGGATATACCAGAGAACAAAACAGACAAAAATCACTTTCATGGAGATTAGCTTCTAGTACAATGTTCTATGGATAAGGAATAAGAGGCTGGGCTGACTTAAGTTATACCAAGACATATCCTTGTACTTGATTTTTGATTAATCATGGATGTCTATTAGCCTGATGTTTTATGATCCTTTCTCCTGAAATATATATTTCTAATCTATTTAAATGTAGTTTCAGGGATTTGGGTCCTGGCTAGTGAAGGTATTCTCCATTGTTTTTCTCTTAATTATGGACTATGAGAGAGAAAAAGGCATGTATAGTAGAAAGAACACTGAATCTCTGAATCCTTTTAAATCTAGACCTATTTTTACCCCCTCAGCCTAAGCTATCTCCTCTACTGGGGGTAAAAAATTGTTTTAAGTAAAACAACTCCATTTTTCTCAGTGCTGAACCGAGGACAGAACATCATTACCAGCCATCACAACCCTTCTGCAATCTTAGTCCTGTCAAGGAACATCCTGTAATTTCCCCCCCTTCAAAATCAGAACCGAGTCCAAGATCAGTGCAGAACTGGGGGCTAATAATAGTCCACTCCCACTGATAACAGAAAGGCTGAGGTCTTCACAAACCTTTTCAAAGAACAGTTTGATGTAACTTTAAAGTCACAAATGGTTCTGTGTCTCTAAGCCAACATTTTGCAGAGGGCTGAGCTCAGTTAGAAATCCAAAAACTGAAGAGAGCCAGTGAAGCCGGAAGCTGGTTCATAAAAGAGCAGCTGAAATGGCTGGCCGAAAGATTGGGAGGCACTGCTGGTGAGGAGATGCTAGAACCAAATATATTGGTCTGAGTTGCCCAGGTGACAGAGAGCACCTAGAGGAATTCAAGGAGGCTTGGCAGAGAGGCACTGCAAGCAGTAGACCTAAATGTTGAGAGAGCTAAACTGAAAATGATACTATGTTGAGTGCTTGACATGTATTATCCTTTTGAAGCCATCCAATAACTCAAGGGGCAGAGATCATTGATACTATTCCCATTGCATGGTTGAGGAAAACCAAGACTTTCCTAACTTGCACAAGGCCACACAGCTAATCATGGAAGAACTAGGATGGGAAACCAAGTTGGCTTCAAAGCCCCCAGATCCTAGTTGCTACACCATACAGCTTTAAGAGCAGAAACAGCCAACAAGATAAAAGATAAAAATAAATGAGGACTTATAAACAACAAGAATTCAATTCTCGTCACCCTAAAGATTGTAAATGGAATAGAATGTCTTATTGAGATGGATGGGGTTCAGGTCTGGCTGAAAGCTAAAAGCTATATTTAAATGGCTTTGTTGGGGGGGTTCTCCTTTTTTCTGGTAATGATTGAAAGATGGTTTTTACTCATGATACCATTTGAAAAACACAAGCAACATAAGGAAAATTAACATTTTGATTAAATAACATATATGATATCCTGAATGTTAAATACCCAATTAGAGAGTGAACTTTTGTCAATTAGGGAAAGCCAAAGTACCTACAACTCAAGTACTCTAACATTATGACGTCAGGTAAGTGTTCATGTCCTGGTGATTCTATATGACTAAAGAGGTAGGCAGAATCCACATAGAAATTTTCAGAATTATCTCTGCTCTGTCTGAGGTTGGAATTCCTAAATGTATTTTGCCTTAATTAGCCTTAGAGAAAAGAACCTTAAAGAAACTGGCATAAATCTTTCAAGGAATCTAAGACAACAATGTGCTTGTGTTTCCTGTGATACAGTTAACTTGTATGTTGGGGACCCACACAATGGAGGCCACCCTAGTGGCCCAGCTCACATCACAGATCTAAATCTGTCAGCTTGCACTTATGAGAAACACCTGTCAAGGGAACTGAACACACATCAATTACACTCCTCTAATCTAGGTTTTGATAGCTTACCTTACCCTAGAAAATAGGACCTGCTAGCTTTCCAGAGAAATCCCCAACCTCTGCCTAGAAACATAACCATCTGCTCCCACAAGCCGCTACCAGAGGCTCTAGCACGTCATTGCTTCTAGGGCTTCAAGGCAAGTTCAGCCAACATTCTTCTCGTCATAGACTTTAGGATTTCACAAGCAAAAATAAAAATTTTTGAGGAAGAATAACCTAAAATCTCTTCCTCTCCTCCCTCTCTCCCTCCCTCCATCCTTCTCTCCTTTGTCGAGGGCTAGGGAAAAAAATGACTATTTATAATCACCGTGATTTCATAGAAGAAAGGCTGTTTCAATAACAAAAAAGTAAAAACAACATAATTTTAGAATAAAGAATAGCCCTTTAAATTTAATGAATCTAGATCTGTGAAAATGTTATTTCCTTATTTTTCTTACTTTGCTATTATTAACTAGTGGAATTTTGGTCTATCCATTAGGATCTTTTTGGCTACAAATCACACACACACACACACACACACACAAAACCAACAACAACAACAAAGAAAAAATCTGTCAGTAGCTCAAATAGCTTGGGTCATTTTCTTACATCTCAAGAGGTTCTAATGGTTAGTGGTTGCCAGCAGCAGTTCAGCCGGGCTGTGCTATTAGAAACCTCCCCTTACCCCAGCTCTTCTTTCCACCGTCTTCCTTTTCTCGTGCTTGTAACCTTATAGTCATTTGATGGCTCTGTACTTTCAGGAAGACAAAAGGAAAAGTGCAAAAGGCCTTGATGGAGGTTGAATTTTGTCCCACAGAAAGGGATGATGAAGTCCTAACCCCAGGTACCTATAAATGTGACTATATTTGGAAATCATCTTTGCAAATGCAGTTAGTTAAGAAGAGGTCAGGCCAACTTCTGGGTGGGCTCTAATCCAATAACTGGTATCCTTCTAAGAAGAGAAAAACAGACAAATACAGAGAATAGACCACCAGGAGAAGACACAGAGGACACACGGGGGGAAAGATGGACAGTGAAGACAGAGGCAGAAACTGGAGCAATATATCAGACAGGCAAGGAACATCAAGGACTGCTGGCAACCATGAGAGCCAAAGAAAAGGCAAAGGATTTTTCATTAGAGCCTTTGAAGAGAGCAACACCTTGATATCAGACATATAACCTCCAGAACTGTGAGGGAATCATGTATGTTGTTTTAGGGCCCCCAGTTTGTGGCATTCTGTTATGTCAATCCTAGGAAACTAGCGTATCACCCATCAGAAAACTTTCTCTTGAGAAGTCTCCAGACTTCCCTTTGTAGCCCACTGGGGAGAACTAAGTCAGATACCTAAACTTGAAGGATCGATGGCCAAGGGGAAGAGATTTCCATGACGTATTCTGATTCATCCTTGAGCCTGGGTAGGATCTATTCTCCCTGTGATCAAGGGGTCTCTCTCCACCATCTGAACACATTAGAAGAAGGGGAAATGGCTTTGAGGAGGCAATGGGCAGTGACTGTCATATATGAAGATGGACTACTTCACTGCTTTGTGGGTGACACATTAGAAATGCTGCCCTAGGGGTGCCTGGGTGGCTCAGTGGGTTAAAGCCTCTGCCTTCAGCTCAGATCATGATCCCAGAGTCTTGGGATTGAGCTCCACATCGGGCTCTCTGCTCCGTGGGGAGCCTGCTTCCTCCTCTCTCTCTGCCTCCCTCTCTGCCTACTTGTGATCTCTGTCTGTCAAATAAATAAATAAAATCTTAAAGAAAGAAAGAAATGCTGCCCTATTGAACAGTGCTTGAGGTTTGCCCCAAAACAGATCTTCATATTCTGTAGAAGCACTCTGAGAGGTCATGTTCACGGGGAGAAACCATGTGATCCCATCTAAAACCAAGAGAGAAATTATGGAAGCTGCCAGTGCCCATTGATTGATGAGTGGATAAAGAAGATGTGATATGTATGTATAATGGAATATTACTCAGCTGTAAAAAAGGAAGGAATCTTGCCATTTGCAATGACATGGATGGAGCTAGAGAGTATTATGTTAAGTGTAATAAGTCAGTCAGAGAAAGACAAATACCATATGATCTCACTTGTATGTGGAATTTAAGAAACAAAACAAATGATCATATGGGGGAAAAAGAGAGAGACAAACCAAGAAACAGACTCTGAAGTATAGAGAACAAATTGCTGGTCACCAGAGGGGAGGTGGGTGGGGGATGGGAAATAGGTGATGGGGATGAAGGAGGACAATTGTCATGAGTACTGGGTGAAGTATAAAATTGTTGAACCACTATATTGTATACCTGAAATGAATAGAACACTGTATATTAACTCTCCCGGAATTTAAATGAAAAACTTAATTTAAAAAAGTTTTACTTAGCTAATAATAGCTAAAGTATCTTTTCAAATTAAGTACTAAACCTTTGCAAGAATACTAAAATGGAGGTGGGAAGATATCATACTATACATTCAATATGATCTGACATTCCTTAGCTAAAAATACTGGGAAGGAAATAGCAAAATGTGAATAATGATTAACCCCAGGTAGTGGCTCTTTTATTCTTGTGTCTTTTTCAAATTTCCTACGATAAGCATGGACAATAATGATGCTATTTAACAGTTATAAAATAAACATATGGTAAGAAATTTACCTGGATTTTTTTTTTTCCATTTAGTTTTCACAATGCTCTGCAGTAGGCACAATTGTTATCCCCTTTGCACAGATGAGAAGGTTGAGGTACAGAGACATCACTAAAGAAAACAAAAGCGTGGGCACCTGGGTGGCTCAGTGGTTAAAGCCTCTGCCTTCGGCTCGGGTCATGGTCCCAGGGTCCTGGGATCGAGCCTCGCATCGGGCTCTCTGCTCGGCGGGGAGCCTGCCTCCTCCTCCTCCTCTCTCTCTCTGGCTGCCTCTCTGCCTACTTGTGATCTGTCTGTCAAATAAATAAAAATCTTTAAAAAAAAAAAAAAGAAAGAAAACAAAAGCGAGTGAGAGAGAAAACCAAGAGAGAAATGATAATGTAATTTAGAGGAAATGTAGTGTCAAGAACTTGGTGAAATGATCTGGTGCTCATGAAAATTCCCCATCCTTACTCCAAGGGAATTTTCACTCCAATTTAACTGTAGGCAGCAACATATAGTAAGACATGCATTTTTAATCTTCACTCCATAACAGGCTTAAACAGTTAAACCCAGCACCAAACAGTAAATGCATCAGTGCGGTTAAACCTATTTTTTTCATAGTGAAGACGGAGACTAAACATGCTCATGAGTTTAGCTCCACGGACCAGCGGTGATAGGGGAGTAGCTGCCCAAGCATCTCATCTGCGAGGCAGCTCCCAGCTTCAAGCATTCTGGAATTTCTCTCAAACATTAAATTCATTGAATGCATATCTGGGAACTATAGACATTGTCTGGAGGTCAAGTCTTGTAAAGACTCTTAAACTTCCATTGGTATCTTCTTGGATACGCCAGCCAAGCCCGGTTCTGCCACATGCTCTACTTGGACCTGTCCTTCATCCCACCTGCTCCAAGTATAGCATTTTAACTGGCCAGGTGATCTGCCCTTTTCTTCCAGACTGCACGGGTTCTTTGACCATGACTGCTTTATTCCCACAGTTTCCTCTGCCTGCGACACCCTCGTCCTCCTCAGTGTCCCCTCTGCTTCCCAGACATACATCTGTCACAGCACCGAGACCTACTGTGGCATTTATTACGTGTCTGTCTCACCTTACTAAGGACTTGAGAGGTGGTAGTGATCTTGGTATTCCCAGCATCTAACACAGTTGAGGGGCTATTTAATATTGAATGAATAAATAATTAAAGGCCAATCCCGAGGGAAGCAGGTCATGTAATACATTCCTCACCCAGAGCTCACGGGGCTCCGCGACGTGCCACATGCAAGCCTGACAGGGACAAGAGTCCAGGAAGGGGGACTGGCCCCGTGTCTTCCTGATCTGTGGAGAAGCGTGAGCTACACCATGAGCCCTGGGGCAAACATCCTTTGAAGTAGTCTGATGGATTTCTGCAAAATTCAACGCTAGGTGTTGTGATCTGTTTTTAATGTGCAAATTCTGCTTTCTTCAGAAATTGAAAGGAACTTGAGCAATTTCGTAGGTAGTTTTCAGGGCAAAGGACTTTCTTTTTTTTTTTTTTTTTTTTTTTTTAAAGATTTTATTTACTTATTTGACAGAGAGAGATCACAAGCAGGCAGAGAGGCAGGCAGAGAGAGAGGAAGGGAAGCAGGCTTCCTGCTGAGCAGAGAGCCCGATGAGGGGCTCGATCCCAGGACCCTGAGATCATGACCTGAGCCGAAGGCAGAGGCTTAACCCACTGAGCCACCCAGGCGCCCCAGGACTTTCTTTTTTGAACGTGCACGTGAACAGGTAGCAGTCAGAAGGGGGCGCCTTGCAGCTGTGAGCAGTGGTGTGGAAACTCATCCTCCACGTGGAGACCTGGAACGTGAGCAGGGGCCGCGCGGCTCCCCAGCAGTGGTGGGGTGGGCGGAGCACCACTGAGGTCTGGGTGAAAGTGAAGTCCAGAGACTGTTGGAAACATTTATTTTACACGTTCTGCCTAAAAATGGGCTTGTTGCTGGTAAGTGAACTTTTTCCAGCGCGAGTTAGGCAATTGCTGGATTTAGGTACCAGACTCCTGTTGCTTCTTTTTTTTTTTTTTTTTTTTTAAAGATTTTATTTATTTATTTATTTGACAGAGAGAGAGATCACAAGTAGATGGAGAGGCAGGCAGAGAGAGAGAGAGAGGGAAGCAGGCACCCTGCTGAGCAGAGAGCCCGACGTGGGACTCGATCCCAGGACCCTGAGATCACGACCTGAGCTGAAGGCAGCGGCTTAATCCACTGAGCCACCCAGGTGCCCCCTCCTGTTGCTTCTTAAAGCGCAATGCAAACCTCTCCCCCCATGTCGCATTTTGCTCTGTTTCCCTTTCTGCCATTGATGGGCTCACTGTGAACTTTCTCTCTGCCTTTCCGCACACCACAAGTGTACAGGGGGACGCCGCCCCCGGTCTTGAGACCTCCTACAGCTCCTCATGATTCACCTCACGGGGCTTTTTCATTTCTTATACCTTATATTTTGATCATGTCTATCTTCTGTTTCCTTCCGCCTTATCGCCCCATCATTTGTTTCCTACCTGCATCTGGAAGTGGCCTTAAGAAGCCATCTAAGCAGAAGAGAGGTGTGTTTTCAGACCTTGAGAGGACCGCCACCACTCCGTGGGATGCCTTTTGTGAACTGGAAAAAGGCATTCCTCCTGGGCAGACACAGCCCCACGCCAGGGTACAGGCTTAGTGAACAGAGAGCAGAGTGATTTCAAGACCAATTCCAGCGTGTACTCTTGTGCCATGAACAACCTGCCCATCCGGAAGGTACAGTCGAGTTCGGAAAAGAAAAAAAGAAAGAGCCCATAATCTTGCTTAAATAAATGGTTATCATTTTTCTCATAATAAAAATACTCTTCTTTAAAGTCCATTTAATAGATGAGTAGCCTTGAATACACATTTATTTCTTCGATCTTCAGTAACTTACAGGTCCTTAAACACCATTCAGGGCTAACCAGTGGCTTTCTCCGGCCATAACATCAAATGCCAACACCGCGCAGGCATCCGCTAAGCCGTCTCTTCTGAGTGCTATAGAGCCATCTCATAGATTGTCTTCATTTCAGCAAACTACTGAGGAGCAGGGACGATGAGCTGGACTTTTAAATCCGATCTTTTGTTTCCCTCCAGTTTGGCATTTTCACTTCAACTCGCCTGATGACAAAATGGGTGTCTTGAAATTTCCAGACAGAAACTCCTGAAGTGTTTGGTAAGCTCTCAGCAGAAGTTTCTGCTCCTCTGGGTCTGGGAGCCTCAGAACAGAGCTCTGGGGTTGGCTTCTCCAGTCCCCTCTGCCACTTGTCTTGGCCCGTCCCCATCCTCCTCCCAACCCACGTACCCACTTCAAGACAGTGTGTTCGGAAACCTGCTTGATGTGCACAGACTAGTTCAATATCATTTGAGGGACTCTCTAGTTATAAACTCCACACAGAAAAACAATGATAAGACTTTATCCACATGCTCCTCTGTTATTTAGAAAATATTTTCCTATGCGTTAGGTTCATGTAATCTTGAGTTGGAATTATCATCCAAAAAGCAGCAATGGAATTCTCTTTCAAGCTGTCCATCCCAGCCCGCCCTTTTCTGTGATTCAGGTTGGTTCATAAAAGGCACAGGTGACAGCTCCGCACCATTTGGCCCCATTTTCCGGGTCTCAGTTTCTGAAATGGGTGCAGATCTCATCCCAGTTGTTTCTTATGACCCACTTTTTCTGGCCCTGAACTCTGAGCCTGTGGCCTCCACACCTTCACTCTGACTCTCTTTCTTCCTTCCAGCTCCCTGCAGGCTAAGGGTGAAATTCTTTCTCTCAACTCCCTTTGGACTAAAAGAAACCTTTAAGTCTATACCAATTTCCAAGGGAAACCTTCCTTACCTGGAACCACATAAATCCTGAGTCTGGGACACAGACTCACAGAAACTTTATCTTTTTGAAACGACAGTAGTATATTAACTAATGCTTATTCCTGTCTGTGTGATAGGCATGGTGCTTTGTGCGTTATGCCTTTTCTCCCATTTTATCCTCACAGCAAACAGGGACAGGGGCTACTAAGAATATGCCCATTTACAAATGAGGAAGCTGAGGCTGAATTTAAGCCACTTTTATCCGAAGGACCTAGCTGGCCTCACAGCCCTGTGCTGTCTGTTTTCAGATTTGTTTCCCCTCTTAATCTCCTGACAGCTTCATGATTCCATATATTTCATTAAACCCATCTTCAGAGACACGGAGTTTTTGCTTAAAATCCCCAGGTTCTTCCCGATTCCACACGCCAGCCTTACCATTCAGCAATCTACCAGATCTCAGAGGGTCACTTCCCCCAAATCCTTAGCTCCAGCTTCCTCCCACAAATTAGCATTGCTCACAGCCCAAGGCATTCACTTTACTCTTATTCCAGGCAAAGTGGAGGAAGCCACATTTTCATTACAACCCAGAAGAAGAAATATTCACCCCAGGCCTGCAGCTCTCCACACAAAAGACTTGGAAATATGCATCATCTAATCTTTGCCCTAAGGCCACGGTATTCAGCCCTGGGTGCCCGTTAGAATCACAGGGCGCTCTCCCAAAGCGGGATGCCTGGGCTCCCAGCCTCAGGGCAACCCCTCCCAGCCTCAGGGCAACCTCAGGATTTCTCAGGGTGCAGGTGGTTTTCTACTTTGTTTGTTCGTAGTTCCAGGTGATTCTAATGAGAACCCCTACCTGCCCTTCTGTTTGCCAGGCCATATCAATTGTCATTTCCCACAGCTGACTCAGAACCTTCCAGATGCTATTTGGAGCACCTGGCACTTGCTGAAGGGATGATTGTTCCTTCTCCATACCTCCTCATTAGCTCCTGACCAACAGAACATCAATTTACGTTGTCTCCTCTGTGTGACTACCTCCACTCTACCCCCAAATCACTGCAGAGCATCTATACCTTATTCTAGAACTACTGTTTTCTCCTTGCCTATCGATTTGCTTTACTTAAACCAACTGGTTAACTATCTCCAAGATGCAGGCTATACTTTATCATCTTTGCCTCTTTCCATTGTGCCGCAAATAGCTTCTAACCCGCCATGGACGGTAAATGGATGTCGACTATAAGAAGACCTATTCTTCCTGCTTTCGTTTCCCTTCGGTATGAAAGGCCATATGAAATAGGTTGCAGAGAGCAGGGTGTTTGGAGGCTGAAATAAGAGAAATATGTAGCCTGGAATAAAACCGGAAGATGTCCAGTAAGCAAAAGGGAATCTATAAATATGGCAGACCGATTACCTGTCAAAGTGGGTTATGCTTTTAGCTACGAACTCATTGAAATATTAAATGTTCACATCAAAACTTCCCTTCGGGAAAAGTTACTGGAGTCCACACCTTATACCAAAGGCTCCAATACTCTCTTTAGAATCTCCTGTAGAAGAATTAGAATTAGATGAGTCCAGAGCTCTACTTTTATGGATCCTAGTCTAGGTTCTACTACTAACTAGCTGTGACCTTGATAGGACATTGAGGCCATCAGAGCTCACAGACTCCCAGGGTCTCTATAGTAATAATGTTAATACAAATAGCTAACATTGACGGAGTACTTGCTGTGACCGGGTCCTGTGCTGAGCATTTTTCATGCATTATTTCACTCAGTCCTTACAACCGCTCCCGGAGATGGGTACTATCATTATCCTGAACCGGAGAAACTGAGGCTTACAGAGATTGTGTCCAGGTCATGGGGAAATGCATTTTGGTGAAACCATATTCACTCAACCCTAGTTCAAATACCCATCCCTCTTTCCCCACATCTCCAAGAGAGTGCATGATTCTGGGCTCCTTGGACACTCCCCGCACCCTGATATTTCAGCGCTTCTCCCCCTTCCGTGTGTGTTCGTTGTTTTTGTAGGTCTCCCCCAGCACCTGAGAGTACTTCAAGTTCTGGGCTTGGCAATTAGACACACTCAATATAGGTGCCAGGTCAGTGGTATAGACTCTTTCTGAGTCCTGACAAATTCTCTGTAAGTAGAAATCTCGCTTTTACAGATAAAGGCTCAGAGATGCTAAGTAATTGACTCAAACTGGCACAGGAAGTAAAAAGTGGAGTCAGGTGTTGTATCCAGGCAACAGAATATCCCCGTGCTATACTGGCCTCACTGTCCATTCAGTTGTCCAAGCCAATCCAGAAACCCCTGTGATATTAGCCAAACTAGGAGGCCATTAGGTTGAAATAGCTCTAATGCCATGGCAACCTCTGTGAGCAAACCAAAATCTAAGCCCAGATTACCAAAATGGAAACCTAAGGATAGCCAATCGCAAGCGGGCCAGTAGGCTTTAAGCAAGAGCCAATCAATGACATCCTTGCTTTGCCTTTACTTTTTCTCTATAAGGTAAGTCTCTCTGGGAACTCCGGTTGGTGGGGATCCCCTGTTTCTGATTTGGCACAGCCCCCTAGGGCAGATTTTTTGCTCAAATAAACTCTTAAAATTTTGAATATACCTCAGTTTATCTTTTAACACCAGGGAACCATTCTCTGCAATACTTCCCTGGAGGTGATTCTTTTTTTTTTCCCCCCAATATGAAACACTTCATGAATTTCCGTGTCATTCTTTTTTTTTTTTTTTAAGATTTTATTTATTTATTTGACAGAGAGAGACACACAGCGAGAGAGGGAATACAAGCAGGGGGAGTGGGTGGGGGAAGAAGAAGCAGGCTTCCCCCTGAGCAGGGAGCCAGAAGCAGGGCTCCATCCCAGGACCCCCAGGGATCACAACCTGAGCAGAAGGCAGACGCTTAAAGACTAAGCCACCCAGCTGTCCCTTGCGTGTCCTTCTTCCACCCTCCTCCACTCCACTCACCATTTGGTTGGTCACTTTGTCCCCACCCCTTGATTGCCTCCATAATTCAGATTACTGCCTTCACACACCCAGATTCCCATGATAGCTAGAAGGAAAGATCTGGAACACTGGCCCAACTCCAAAACAAAAATATTAAAAATTGTGAATGACTTGTATAAACTACAAGCATTTCCCATCGTCTCTTTTAGAGACAAAGACACTTTGGCACACTTAGTCCTGACTTGCCTACATCGTTTCTCTGGGAAGTTAGCTTGTATTGTCACCCCGACACCAGTTTTGGTCTGAGGAGCAGCACCCTGCTCTAGTCCTGTAAATCGCAGGAGGCAACCAGATAGTCCCCAAGATTCTAATCTTGATTGCTGATCGCATTTCACTGGTTTATTTCATTGTCTCCCATTGAGGACCTAATTGTGATAACTGCCCTTGTTTTCCTGACTTGTTGCTTTTAACCCATTTCATTGCTCAGTTTCTCTGGGTCTGGGACCTTGTGTTGCTCTTGAACTTACTAACCATCGGAATTCCAATGTCCTGCCTACCTGTCATTGAATGAGCATCATGCGCTGGGATATTGAGCTGCTTTTGCTGTGTTTGGTGGGGCGGCCGGGTGGACATTTGGCCATGCTGCCTTAAGACCTCCCTGCAGTACTGACTGCTTGCTCTTGGTGGCCAGCAGCCTTCAGGTGACTTTCTCCTATGCCCTTGAAACAGATCTGTTTCCCACCGCCTGCCTCATCTCCGAGGTGGGTCTCCTTACATGCATGAGAACAAGCTCAGACCCATTAATGTCCCTTTGATATCTATTGATGGTGAACACAAGAGAAACTTCTTCAGAGCAAAAGGAGTTGGTCATTTTTGGCAGACTGCTCAGACTGTTTCGACAATGAAGGTTCTCTGAATCTTACATTCTCCTGCTCTTCTGGGAACCATGGAACAAAGTACTCTAGTTAATATTCTCAGATGACCTGCCAAGAAGGAAGGTCACACTGGTAGGAGTTCCATACGCTATTTAAAGAATAGACGTTCCTTCGAAGGGAAATCAGCAATATATGGCCAGGGTTTAATGAGGCAGGGAAAGGTGCGATGTGGCAAAAGGAGATGGTGAATGAAATTGTTCTCTTCAGAAATAACACTGGCCATGTATTCTGTTTTGCAATTCCATTTAAACTTACTGTTTTCATTTTGAGTACTGTGAATTATTTATTAGCATTATATATTTAACTCGTTAAATGAAGAAATGTATTCTTGTATGAGAGAAAAAGAAACCTGCTTGAGTCTTGTGGAGGTTAGCCTTTAGGAATATTTTTAAAAGTTGGAACTGTCTCCAGGGAGAAAATGAGGGTCATGAGAAACATAATATTCATTATGTTTACATTTCAATTCTGTCTAATAATTGATGGCTGTAAGCTGTTCCCTTTCCCTCTACCGTCCTTTCTTCCTCCTCTGATTGTCTGTCTAAATTCGTTGAGAGGTAGCAAATCCCTAAAAACTACATGATGGTAGATAGAGGAGGGGTGGGCATTATACTCTAGAAGGTGTAGTTCCTGTTAAGTAATGTGCTGCAGTGAGAGTCGGTCACAAGATTGCTCAGAGCAGCCCGGTCCTGTTCAGTATCAAACACGGGGCAAGTCAGGAAGATCTAAGAAAATCCTACCTGAGTCCACCAAAGTCATCTGTTGCACGTCTTCTACTCTCCATTTCCTCACCTTCCATTTGATTATATGTGTGTGTAGTTAAATATTTGTTTATCACATTATTACACCCATGCAAATAGCATTCATAACTTAATATTGAGTGCACAATGATTATTATTAAATTTTCTTGCCATTTGCTTTTGTCCTATAGGTAATAATTGCTTTTAAAAAAATTGCTTAGCTTCCTTCCTCTCCATAACAATTCTTCCCATACCTTCCAATATTCTAATAGACCGGTTTTCCACAAGATCCGTCAAACTAGGAAATGTATCAATTCTGATTCCAAATAAATAAATTCTTTCAAGGGCACTGGGATGGTTCAGTCGGTTAAGTGCCAGACTCCTGGTTTCGGTTCGGGGTTGTGATCTCAGGGTTGTGAGATCGAGCTGCACGGCCGACCCTGTGCTTGAGGCTCTCTCCCTCTGCTCTTCTCCCGACATTTCCACTCTCTCTCTCTCTCTCTCTCTCTAAAATAAATAAATAAATATTTTTAAAAATAAAATAAATTCTTTCAAATTTGTGAGGGCTATGACATACAGCTCTATTTCTATTATGAAATTTGAAAACCTTGCCACTTTTGAAATAGAGTATTTATAAGTGTCCTTTTTTAAAAATATGCAAACCATAAAAAAATATCGGTAAACCATACCATCTTCAAGTGGGAGCACTTTACTGGGACTCAGTAGAGGGCAGGGACTAAGTTTCTGGCATTAGAGTACCTGTCTTCAAATCCCGACTCTCCTCACCTGAAACAAGATGCTCACTTCTTTGTGCCTCACTCAGTTTTCTCATCCATAAAATGGTGATAATTGTACTTACCACAAGGATTATTTGGAGTTGAACTTAAATAAGACATGTAAATCACTTTATAAAACGCCTGACACATAGTACATAATCAGCAAATGTGAGGTATTGTTTAGCAGAATAACAAAGGAAGAAATAGTCAAAAAAATAAAAGACTTTATGTAAAGCTTATGTATGAAAAAATAAACACAAATTAAATGGGAAATAACAAACTGGGGGTTGCCTGGGTGGCTCAATCGGTTAAGCACCCAACTGAGCCCTGCATCAGGGTTCCTCCTCACTGGGGATCTGCTTCTCCCTCTGCCCCTCACCGTGCTCGTTCTCCTCTCTCTCTCTCAAATAAATTAATTAATTAAATCTTTTTTAAAAAGGAAAATAATAAACTAGGATAAAAACATTTACAGCATGTATGACAGAACAAAAGGTTAACATTTAATATAAGTCTGAGATAAAATAGAAGAACAAGCAAAGTACATGAATTGATAGTTTACTAAATTGATAAAACTGGCTATAGGGAAGCATATCTGCCCTCACCTGTAATAGAATATGTGATTACATATTAAAATATGCGAATATACAAAAAAATTGAGAGAAGACACAAATGACTAATATCAGAAATGACGGAAGTTGGGCCATCGCTACAGATGCCACGGATTTTAAAAGAATAGTAAAGGAAAATTATGAATAACTGTGTGCACAAATATAATAATTCAGGTGAAAGAGACCATTTCTTTGAAAACCACAATGTATGAAAACTCATACCAAGAAGAAATAGACAATCTGAGTAACATATCTATTAAAGAAATGGAATCAGTAACTAATAATTTTTCAAAACAGAAAGTACCAGGCCTGCATGGGTTCACTGGTAAATTTTATTAGACATTTAAGAAAGAAATGATATCAATTCTCTACAACCTCTTCCAAAAATAGAAGCTGAGGAAATACCTCCTAACTCATTCTAGGAGTTCATTGTTACCGTAATAGCAAAACCCGACAAAAATATTCAAGGAAGGAAAACTACAGACCGATGTCCCTCATAAACATAGATGTAAAATGCCTCAACAGAATATTAACAAATCAAATTTAACAATATATAGAATGAATTACACACCATACAAGATGGGTTTTATTCCACGTATGTGAGGCCAGTTCGACGTTTGAAAGCCAATTAATGTAATTCATCACATCAACAGCCAATAAAAAGAAATCATATAATCCTATCAATAAATGTAGAAAAACGTTTGAAAGAAATGCAACACCAATTCATGATATAAAACAAACAAACTTACCAAACTAGGAATAGAGGTAAACAGTGAACTTCCTCAACTTGATAAAGAATATATGCAAAACATACAAAAAGATGCTCAATATCACCACTCATCACGGAAATGCAAATCACAATTACAATGATATATCACCTCACACTTGTCAGAATTAAAATGAATCAAAAACACAAGAAACAGCAAGTGTTGGTAAGGATGTGGAGAAAAAGGAATCTTCCCGCACAGAGGTGGGAACACAAACTGGTGCAGCCACTCTGGAAAACAGTATGGAGGTTCCTCAAAAAGTTAAAAATGGAACTGCCACACGATTCAGTAATTCCACTACTTGATATTTTTCCAAAGAATACAAAAGCACTAATTTGAAAAGATACTTGCACCCCTATGTTTATTGCAACATTATTTACGAGAGCCAGATTATGGATGCAGACCAAATGTCCCTTGATAGATGAATGGGTAAAGAAGATGTGATAAATATTATTTATATATACATATATATGTATATGTATATAATGGAATATTGGCCATTAAAAAGAATGAAATCTTGCCATTTGCAACAATGTGGATGGATCTAGAGGGTACTTTGTGAAATGAAATAAGTCAGTCAGAGAAAGACAAATACCATATGATTTCACTCATATGTGCTATTTAAGAAACAAAACAAATGAACAAAGAAAAAAGAGACAAATCAAAAAACAGACTCTTAACTATAAAAGACAAACAGATGGTTACCTGACCAAAGGTGGGGCTGGAAGGGAGGATGGGGGAAACAGGTGAAAGGGATTAAGAGTACCCTGACCATGATGAGCACTGAGTAATGTATAGAATTGCTGAATCACTACATTGTACACCTGAAACTAATATAATACTGTGTGTGAATTATACTGGAATTTAAATAAATAAATAAATACATACATACATACCTACAGAATATCTGCACCTAACATCCTACTTACTGGAAATTCGATATTTTCTCCCTAAGATCAGAAATAAGGGAAGGATGTCCCCTCTCATCACTCCTTTCAATAATGTACTGGAACTCCTAAGTAATGCAGTAAGATTTTTTTATAAAGGAAATAAAAGGTATATGGACGGGGAAGGAAGAAATAACTTGTCTTTGCTTACAAATAACATGACTCTTTCTGTAGGAAATCCCAAAGAATCACAACAACAAGAGCAAAACAAAAAAACAAACAAACAAAAAAAATCCTGTGATTATAGCAAGTGATGATAGCAAGGTTGCAAGATACAAGTGAATACACGAAAGTAAATGCTTTCTATATCCAAGCAATGGACAGGTGGAGTTTGAAATTTAAAACACAATGCCATTTATATTAGCACCAAGAAAAAAAGAAAAACCCAATTATAAATTTTAAAAACAGATGTACAAGATCTATATGATGAAAACTATAAAACTCAGATGAAAAAAATCAAACACCTAAATAAACGGAGCGGTATTCCATGGATAAGAAGTCTCAATATTGTCAAGATACTTCTTTCCAATTTGATCAGCAGATTCAACTCTATCCTAATAAAAATCTCCACCAGCTATTTTTTTTTTTATATTGACAAATCGATTCTAAGGTTTATATGGAGAGGAAAAACACCCAGAGTAGCCCAGTTAATATTTTTTAAAAAGAACAAATTCAGAGATCTAACGCTATCTGCGTCTAAGTCTTTCTATAAACCTGTAGAGGTGTGGTATTGGTGGAAAAAAATAGAAAAATTGATGGATGGCACAAAATAAAGAGCCCATAAATAGACCTACATAAATATAATCAACTCATCTTTGACAGAGGAGTAAAGGCAATTTAGTAAAGTAAGGATAGTATTTTTAATAAATGTTGCTAGAACAATGGTATATCTACATGCAAAAAAGAAAAAAAAAATCAACACAGAACTTACTCCTTTCACAAAAATTAACTCAAAATGGATCATAGACTTAAATGCAAAGTATGAAACTATAAAACTCTTAGAAGATAAAATAGGAGAAAATCTAGGTGATCTTGTGTTTGGCAACGAGTTTTTAGATTCAACATCAAAAGCAAATCCATGAAGGAAAAAAATCAATAAATGAGACTTCATTAAAATTAAAAGCTTTTGCTCTACAAGAGACACTGTTAAGAGAAGGAAAAAACAAGCCACAGACTAGGAGAAAAAATATTTTTAACAGATTTTATTGATTGATTGATTTGAGAGAGAGTGTGTGCATGTGGGGAGGGGCAGAGGAGGAGGGAGATGCAGAGGGATAGAGATCTTAAACAGACTCCCTGGAGCCTGCCCTGGGGCTGGATCTCATGACCCTGAGATCATGACCTCAGCCCAAACCAACAGTCAGTGGCCCCTAGGAGAAAATATTTATGAAACACACGCGTGATTAAGAATTTATGTACAAAAGGTACAAAGAACTCTCAAAACTCAATAATAAGAAAACAACCTAATTTTTAAAGTGGGCCAAAGATCTGAACCTTGCCAAAGAAGATATAGATGGCAAATAAGTACACAAAAAGATGCCCAACGTCCTGTATCATTAGGGAATTGCAAACTAAAACAAAAATGACACATCGATTAGATGGCCAAAATCCAAAACAATGAGGACACCATATACTGGTGAGGATTTGGATCAACAGGAACTCTTCAGAGCTGGTGGGAATGCAAGATAGTACAGACACTTCAGAGGACAGTTTGGCGCTAAGATTTCTACCAATCTCTATTTTGTCTTTGTTTTTGAACTTTAAGTACATATTGCTAAGTGAAAGAAGCCAGTAAGAAAAGGCTACATATTGTATGATTCCAACTATATGACATCCTGGAAAAAAACTGTAGAAACAATAGAAAAATCAGTGGTCACCAAGGTGTTTCCAGGGGAAGGCAGGATGAGTAGGTGAAGGACACAGGGTTTTTAGGGCAGCAAAACGGTTCTGTATGATGCTTTCATGGTGGATACATGATACAGAGATACATGATGATATATGAAACCAGGAAACATGCTGGATACAAATATACATTTGTCCAAACCCATAAAATGTACAGCGGAGTGAACCGTAATGTAAACTAAAATGATGTATCAACATTGGTTCATCAATTGGAATAAATGTACCACACTAATGCAAAATTTAATAGGGGATATTTTGGAGGTTGGGGGAGGGGAAGTATATATGGGAATTTTTACTTTCTACTCAATTTTTCTATAAACCTACAACTTCACTAAACTTCAACTTCAGTGGCTTCTGCCTGGTGCCCCCCAGGGAGAGGGTGCCAGGCTTAGCATGACAAGTGAGGGTATACAGGAAGGACCTCTGAGGGAGGACCCTGAGCTGGGTCACTGAGGTGCCGGCCTGTCCCTTGCAAGGAGTGTGGTAAAGGGCTTGGGGGAGGGGGCTTCGAGCTTCTGCTGGTGCTTGGTCCATCTGCTGTAGACCTTTCAGTCCTCTCCCAGCCTGGTTGGCTCTTGGGGATCCCATCTTTCTGTTGAGCCTCTCCTCCGAGCCTGTGCCCGATCAGCGAGGGACATTACGGTGGCCAGAAAAGCGAGTAACTGAATTCCTATTGTCCAGGAGTCAAGTTGGAAAATAAAGTGATGTGGTACCCACAAAAAAAAAAAAAAAAAAAAAATAGTCTATCAGGGAGCCTGGGTGGCTCAGTGGGTTGGGCCTCTGCCTTCAGCTCAGGTCGTGATCTCAGGGTCCTGGGATCGAATCCTGCATCGGGCTCTCTGCTCAACAGGGAGCCTGCTTCCTCTTCTCTCTCTCTGCCTGACTCTCTGCCTACTTGTGATCTCTCTCTTTTAAATAAAATTTTTTTAAAAATTAGAAAAAAATAGTCTATTAGTTAACATGTGTTTTATATATCACTGTATATAATGATACAACATGTTTTGGGACATTTCAAAATTATTTTTATATTGCAATATCCACTGTTAGAATGAACTCTACTCTCCACTCAAATACATTATACATTTATACTTACACATTTATATATAAATTTGTGTATATGTCTCTATTTTCTTAAAGATTTTATTTATTTATTTTGAGAGCATGAGTGCAGAAGTCAGGGGGAAGGGCAGAGCAAGAGGGAGAGAGAAACTTAAGCAGACTCCACACTGAGTGTGGAACTTAACGCCGGGCTCAATATCACAACCCATGAGATCACGACCTGAGCCAAAACTGAGAGTCAGAAGCTTAAGTGACTGAGTCACCCGGGCACTCCTGTGTGTATCTACTTTAAAACGTCTATTTGCTTCTCAGTGCAAATAGACGTTTTAAAGTCTATTCACTCTTATGTGAATAGAGAAAAAAGCCATATTCACTCTTATGCTTGTAGAACCTACTGCAGTGCCTAGTCCATAGCAGATACCCAATAAATATTTGCTAAGTCAATGTTTGTTGACAGATATGTCAAATATTGAATGTAGATGACTAACTATGAATGCACCAAAATGTGCTCTCATGTAACAGACATATTTCTCCATCGTATTTATAAGGTTCTAATGACAGGCATTTCTAAACGCCTTGCTGATATCAGGACACAAGGTGCCTTTAGCATTCTCCTGGTATGTCAGACCAAGCACTCCAATCTCAGTTCAGCTTGTTAGAGTAGGTGGAAAATAATAAAGACAGTTAAACAGTAAGGGATACACCAGATGCGGATTAAAAGGCACAGTTGCTTGTTTAAATGCTATTTCCCCAGGTTCTTGACAACAAAATAGAGAATTGCTGGAAGCTATTTAGAAGGCTTTTTAAAATTCTCAATAGTGTGGTTATTAATACTGCTCTAACAGCATTATTATTATTATTCCTTAACAAAGAAAACACGGTATTTTTCAGTTCATCTTTGAGTAAACCTGAGCTTCTACCTGAAAACAGACCATTGAGCGCTGCCCGATTGTGAAGAGATATTAAAAGCCATTTGAATCAACTACAATATCGATATATTGGGGTTGCAAATATCCAAGTATCTATATTCATTGTAAGCACCACAAATAAAACAAAAACAATACCTAAAATATGGCTACAGGGGATTTGGGCTTTAAGAAGCTGATTTCAATGAACTGCAAAGACAGAGAAATAGAATTCGTTAAAAACTCTGTACTTAATAGAGGGTTAAAATTTACCAGAACAGGGACTTGCCACTCAAGAGTATCATCTCAGCTTCCTTTCTTGGGTTTGTAAGACTCCAAAATTGCGTCCAAATTTGCCTATCAAGAAATGTCGCTGCATTGCAGAAACACGTGGATTTCCAGCCTGGGCCAGACTGAATGTTGCCTAGGAAACCATGACTGGTTTCTGCTACAGCTAAAAGGGAAAATGTCTGTTCCTGAGGCAAGAAAGGCGTCAGAATTCTGTCTCTGGCCCTTCGTTGGTTTCTGCAATCCTCCCTGCTTACCTGCCTTCTATCCACAGCTCCCATTTGACCCGATTCTATGCGGCTCCTGATTCCCAGATGTTCAAATTTGACTCCTTCACTATCTATACAGAAGGGAAAAAACCCCTAATGACTGCAAAGTTGTTTGGTTTTATCTACATAATATTTTTATTTACTTATTTTGACCCATGTTTAAAAATCAGGATCTATCTCAATAAAACCTTTACAACATTCCTTTGTGAAAAATTGGAATATCTGTCAGTGATTTAAAACCATCGTCTCTCCTGGAGCAATCTTCTGGGACAGAATGGCTCATGCCTACTTAAATGATACGTGTTCTCTAGTTTGCCACAATCCCCACTATTCCCTATTATCTCCAACAGTGAGGCTGAGTATTGGGTTTTCATTTAGCACTCTATTCTCACTTTTGGTTTTTTTTTTTTTTTTTGTGGTGCAGAGGTATTTCTCTCTTCCTATGTATTTATAAGAAGTGGCAAAATGAGATATGAGAGGTTTAAAAATTTCTGGGGGGAAAAATACGTTCTTTGGAGGAAACAAAGACGATTTCTTTATGTTTATTATGGAAAATGGATATACATACAAAGAACAGACCCAGCCCATCTACTCTCTTAGATCTCATGTCTAATAGCTGTAGCCGCTGGAGTTTGTGACTACTGCCTTAGTTCTCAGATATCTGGGTTTTCTTGGGGGGGGATACTGTGCTCTGGATTTGTCACCACTCCTAGCTTGCTATCCCATTTCCTTAATCCGCCCCCGCCTACAGACCGAGGGGATCATACATCTAGTAGTAAAGGTTTCTGGGTGGCTCTAATTAGCTCCTCCTCATTATCTACAAATAAGCTGATCTCCACAGATGGGCCATAACATTTCCTTCTAATTTAGCAATAAATGCTAGATAGTCCCTGATTCTTAGTATAAAAGAATCCGGATATCCTAGCTCACTTACCTCACTAATCATTTAATTTTCTTTGTAATTGTGGTTGTGTGTAGATTATGCCATAAACATCAACTAATTTAGCCAACAGTTTGGTTTTGTTGGTTTGCTTATGAAAAAGAAGGAAAGGGAAGGACAGGAGGGAGATGATAGGGAAAGGAACACAAATACCACTCCGCGAACTGTAAATTATCATTAGTTGGCCTCAGTCCTGGTGGGTAGGGCTCTACTTCCTTTCCCCTTGGTAATAGTCTCCTGGAGACAAGGCAAAAGTTCACTTCCATTTTCTGCACTCTGTTTAATGAATTGATCCTTCAAAAAAATCCTAGTTTTTTTTTTAAGGACCTTGTATTTTAGAAAGGAAAGCCAGGTAACAGACCTGTATGCAGTCCTGCGATGTTAGCCGAGGCTCGGATATACCAAAATCTCATTAGGAGAAGGTGCAGACCAAGGTTACCCTGGCGGTCTCAGACCAAGGGCCTTCAGAGAAAAGTTTTCCAGGTCCTAGGTGGCCTCCTATGGTCAAAGCATCAAGTGAGTAAAGGATCTTGGCCTAAAGGGGACAGACTGAGGGCTAAATGGGTTTAAGTCTTTGTCCCCCAAATGTAAAAGGATTAGGATAAGTTGGCTGCGTTTGGTTTTAATAAGCATGCTGGATGGGTGGAGATGAGGCAGGGAGCTGGCAGCTGGGCTCCTCTGGTAGCACAGAGAAGAGTCAAAACTAGAGGTAAAGGGTGTGGTCCAAGATGAAGCCCTGAGCCACTTCCCCAGGGTGGTGTGAAGATACTGGGGCCATGCCCTCCAGCTGGCTGCCGGCTGCTATCTCCACCCAAGCCTGCTAACTGGAGGGCTGTTTCCCTCCAGATAGACTACGATGACCCCGCACAGCAGCAAGTGGCCAAGGGGAGCTCCCAGCTCCCTTTTTCTGCACAGGTGACAGTGTGGCATCCCCCTGACTGCTCTTCCTTCCTCCTCTGGACCAAACAATGAAAGGACAGGACAATAAGAAATTCCTCCTTGCATTAGCTGGTAAGAGTGCCTTCCTCATCAGACACACCCACAACATAAAGAATCTGTCTCAGCCCTGTGAGCTGGGTCCTAGCCCCCGGCCATCAACCCTCTGTCACCTATTCTTAAGACTTCCACTGAGAACTCATCCAGACAACACATTTTAGCATCCCCCCCCCCTTTGGGACTTTCCCATTTGAAGAAATAATAAGCTCGCTCTCCAGTTTTCTTTAACAAACTAAGCATGTGACAGACAAGGTCTCAGATGTTTTCTTTGCCTATTTCCTCCTAAAATTGAAGTCTGTGGTTAAGTAAGCTCGTCGAGACCGTTTCTGCTTCAGACCATGGGCTCACACAGCTCTCTGTATAACACCCTACATTTTGTTGTTTTTTCCTGCGGAGCGTAAGAATCAGAATAAAATTGTACATAAGTGAGGTATAAGAAATCTTCCCGGGGTCCTGCACCTGCACCTGCACCCAAGGTCAAGGACTTCTGAACCTGCTGTCACCAAACATACGCCTGAAACCAAAGCCGTGACATGTTAGGTGGTAAATTTGGTGCTGTGCGCTCTGCAACAGCCTCTGTTCCCATACAGGACATAATTACACAGTCTGCTCACCTTAGCCACAATATTCTAATTCTCCTGTATGTCACCATTCCCACCGTGGCCCCCTGTAGCCATGGAAGCAGCCCGGACCGGAAGGTGTGACATGCCCAACTTGGGGGGAGGGCAGAGGGCAGGGGTAGGCTAACCAGCCTGGGCGGACACCCTGCAGGGCTGTTTAAAAAGTAACAACTAATGGACATGCATGTGTGGAATGTAAAGGAGACGCCCAGTAATTGACCTGAGTAATTATGGTTGCTGATTCCGTAAAATGAGTTAATACAAATTATTAACATTCTGAGTACTCAGTTGATGATCTACCCGTATGTGTTCAGAATGATACACTCAGGATGTATCTGTGGTTTCTCATTGTGATCTAAGGGAACCCAGATGCTTTGTCAGTTGGGATCTTCAGACCTCACTGAGGGAATGCTCTGTAGGTCTTTGACTAAGACAGGACTTAGTCAGACAAAGACAAAGACAGACAAAGTCTTAGACTAAAGACAGGAGTCTGAGTATTTTCAGAAAAAGCCTGACATGATGTAGTAGGTTGAATTCAGCTTCTGAAAGGGAAATGAAATGATAAGATATGCATCTTAGAAAGAGCAAAGACTGCAGGTTAGAGAATGGGGCAGAGGAAGAAAAGAACACACGTGGGAAGATAAATTAGGAAGTCACAGCCAGATTTCAGATTTGAACTACGGTAGCGGCTGTAGGGGGAGAAGTGGACTGATGACAGAGTGGTCTAGAGAGGAGAATCTACTGTATTCCTGATGGATGAAGGCACGGAAGGAATCCCAAATGATCTTGCAATTTCTATTATGAAGCAATTAGGTAAATACTGACTTCACTTACTAAGAGGAGGCACAAGCTTGGGGAGTAATATAATCAGTTTAGAATTAACTTTAAATTGGATCTTTACGTCGTCACCGAGTTTATTCATCAGGGAACAAAGAGACATTTCTTTCTTCTTAGCTATTTTTGTCATGCATTTTAAAACTGCCCCATGATTTAATTACCATGCATCACCAAGAGTAAACGCATATATAAAAAATAAAGTCTTTTGTTCTCATACAAATATATAAGATGACTGAGTCTACAGTTAAGCAACACCCTGGAATCATGACTAAGAAAATAGGATATTGACATAGGGCTCGAAGATTTACAGTCAGGGGTCAGTGAAACTGGTAAACATCAGATTCGGAGAAGTGAGTGATTTATAGTTCTCCATTTTTTTAAGATTTATTTATTTATTTTAGAGAGCATACGAGAGAGAGCATGAGCAGTAGCAGGGACAGAGGGAGAGGAAGAAAGAAGATCCTTGAGCGGGTTCCATGCTGAGCCGGAGCTGGATGTGGGGCTTGATCATGATCTACTGAGACCATGACCTGAGCCAAAATCAACAGTTGGACACTTAACCGACTGAGCCACCCAGGTGCCCTTTTATTCTCCATTTTTATTTGTTTGAATATATTTCAGAGCTCCAACTATAAAATATTAAGAAAGGGCACCTGGGTGGCTCAGTGGGCTAAGCCTCTGCCTTCGGCTCAGGTCATGATCTCGGGGTCCTGGAATCAAATCCCACATCGGGCTCTCTGCTCAGCTGAGAGCCTGCTTCCCCCTCTCTCTCTCTGCTTGCCTCTCTGCCTACTTATGATTTTTCTCTCTGTGTGTCAAATAAATAAAATCTTTTTAAAAAAAAATCTTTAATAAAAAAAGAAAAAGAATGTCCTGAAGGAGAGAGGAGCGTAACAAGACATCAGTGGTGACATTGGCTTTGTAAATGGTAACTTGGAAAAATATCTAAAAGTCTGCTCTTTTATTGGTAGAATGGAATAGTGATACACAACTGATATAAAACAAATAATTTGGAACAATCATTGTAATTCTAAAGCAAAAATATTCATTTGTAAAGAGTCTGACCAGAAGCCCTTTTCCCAGTGCTATTTTCAGTCATTTTCATATTTTCAGTAAAATTTTTATTTATTTATTTAAGATTTTATTTATTTATTTGACAGACAGAGATTGTAAGTAGGCAGAGAGGCAGGCTGGGGGGTGGGGGAGGGGAAGCAGGTCCCTGCTGAGGAAAAGCCTGATGCAGGACTCGATCCCAGGACCCTGAGATCACGACCTGAGCCGAAGGCAGAGGCTTTAACCTACTGAGCCACCCAGGAGCCCCAAAATTTTTATTTTTTTTAGAAGATTTTATTTATTTATTTGAGAAAGAGAGAGAGAGAACACAAGAGAGGGGAGGGAGAGGGAGAAGCAGCTCCCCACTGAGCAAGAAGCCCAACAGGGTGCTGGATCCAGGATCATGACTTGAGCTGAAGGCAGACACTTAACCGACTGAGCCACCCAGGCATCCCTTTTGTGACATTTTTAAAAACCCTTTTCAGTAATAGAAGTGATACCCTCACATAAGGCCATAATTGCATTTCCAACAATGAATTATAATCATCAGCTTCCGTTTTTTTCCTCACTAACTGTGACTTGAACACAGAGACCATGTCTTGCTCGACCAAGCACTGTGCCTGGCCCCGCTCTTCCTTCTTCCTCTGGACCAAGCAATGAAACTCTGAAATGAAACTCTGGCTGGGCCAGAGTTTATCCAGTGAGGGAAGAAAGGAAAATTAGCATGCATCAAAAATATGAAGCAATGTCTGCCTTCCTGGATAAAGAAACCTCATGTTCAGCAATTTAGCGGTTAATATCTCTGAAAATATCGGAACTTTTTCTTTATTAATGTAGCATGACCAAGTTTCAGATAGCTTTGAAAATAAAGAAAATTACTGCATCCACAATCCCACCATGCAGATACAGGAGGCATTTTGAATACAAGTTAGCATTTTGATTCAGGGAAGAGTAGTATAAGCACTGTTAGAATTAATTTATAATGTACTTAAAAGCATGCATTTTCTGAAATACCCAGATTTTTTTTTTAATTGACAGTGTTGTAGATAGCCCCCTCCATTATGACAACTCGAAGGAAAAGACATTTTAAAGATAACTTTTTTTTTTTTTTTTTGACAGAGAGAGGCAGAGAGGCATGTAGAGAGAGCGGGAGAGAGAGGGGGAAGCAGGCTCCCTGCTGAGCAGAGAGCCCAATTCGGGGCTCGATTCCGGGACCCTGAGATCATGACCTGAGCTGAAGGCAGAGGTTTAACCCACTGTGTCACCCAGGCACCCCTTAAAGGTAACTTTTTTTTTTTTTTTTATTTGTCAGAGAGAGAGAGAGCGAGCGCAGGCAGACAGAATGGCAGGCAGAGGCAGAGGGAGAAGCAGGCTCCCTGCCGAGCAAGGAGCCCGATGCGGGACTCGATCCCAGGAAGCTGGGATCATGACCCGAGCCGAAGGCAGCTGCTTAACCAACTGAGCCATCCAGGCATCCCTAAAGATAACTTTTTAAAATTCTCCTAGGATATTAAATTATTCTACCTTTTTTTTTTTTAAAGATTTTTTATTTATTTGTCAGAAAGAGAGAGAGAGAAAGCACACAAGCAGGCAGAGAGGCAGGCAGAGGTGGAGAGAGAGGCAGGCTCCCCGCAGAGCAAGGAGCCCGATGCAGGACTCGATCCCAGGACCGCGGGATCATGACCTGAGCCGAAGGCAGCGGCTTAACCCACTGAGCCACCCAGGCGCCCCTATTCTACCTTTTTTTGTACCTTCCTCGTCCCCCACCGAAATTTATGAACTGTGGCTCTGGGACAAGGAACCTGAGACTCAGGAGGCCTGAGCCTTAGTCCAAGCTCAGTGGCTAGCCTCGCTGGGATCCGGGCAGTTGCTAGACCTCCTGGAACCTCTCTTCGCCCAAGACCCTGTCATCTTCCCCACTTGCCAAGTCTGTTCTGGCAGGGACAGGGCCACACTGGTGCACGGAGCTGTGCCAGCAAACGGGATCCTTGTCAGGTTTACATTTTATTCAGTAAAGCCTATGTTTATGTTACTGAAGCATGGATATATGTATACTAATTTCTAGAATAAACTGAGCATTTACTAAGTGCCAACCACTCTGCTTAGCACTTTGCGTATTCAGAATCTGCCCCACAGGATTTGGGCCAGAGAAGTTAAGTAAGGTAACTTTCCCAAAACCACACAGCTTGCACATTTCAGACTTGAACTCACATTTTCTGCCTGCAAAGGCCATGCTCTGAACCACTAAGCTATAGTGCTTATAGAGCAGAAGAGAGAAACTGCATAAAACACACGAATTCTAAGAAAGTCTATAGAAAATTTTAAAAAGTCCTGACATAATGGGCTCTTCTATAAATTCACCTCTCATTCCATCCATCCCGGTGAAACCACTAATTTGGCTCTTCTCAACCTCTAACTTCCCAAACTCTTTAACTCCAGCCTCACTCCTCAACAACACAGAAGTGTGCGTGTACGGACTCAGTGCAGAACTGAATTCAGCCACTAAATTAAACTCACGACAGGTTTTAATCCAGTCTCAAGATTCTTAGTTTACTATCAGAGAAGACTTCGTACCTCAATAGAAACAAATTATTCATGTGTGTTTGAAAGGGCTAAAAGCAAGTGCTTTGAAGGGAAATTATCAAGAATGTGCAGACTGTTTGAAGTAATACAAAGGAAACACACACTGTTTTGTGATTTGCCAAATTTGATGCTTTTTTAAGGTAGCCACTCATAGATTTGAACATAAACACACAGCAGTTGTTACTATTAAAGGAACATCATTTTTATCCCAATACTCGTAGTATTTTTTAATGTCTAAAATATTTGTCTTTTATGGGTTTGCTTTTAAATAATCATAGTTTAAAATACATTATAAATTTGTAAGGGCATATTAACATACATTAATGGGCAACAAAAGGCAAAACCGTAGGCCTGGCTAAATGCAATTTTTGCCTACTCTGCTATGGGCATCCCATGGGGTTAAAACAGATCAGAGGAAACCAGTCCATGCCGAACACTCCCAGTCCGAACAGGGGCTCCCAGCCTGCAGTGGGCCCCCATGGTGCTCTGTTGTTATAGCCCCCTTCATCTCCCAGATGATGATTTCATACCTTTTCCTGATCAAACCTCTAGTTACCTCTAGGAACACCTGCCTCAGGTTCACTTTCAGCTGGTGACCTTGACTTTGCGCCTATTTCACTGGGAACATAGCAGTCGGGAAGAACTCTGCAAGCTCACACCTACTCATACAGCAGCCTCAGGCCCCGGTACCCAGCCTTTTCCCGTGAGTGCTCCTAGCCAAGGCCAATCCCTCCTCTTGGGCACTAGATCCTTACCCTTTCACCAGCATTGCTCCTGCATCACCTGGTTTTCCCAATTACTTACTTACTTTCCAAATTACTTACGTATTCCTTTAAGCCTACAAACATACTGTTCTTGTTCCCATCTTAAAAGAAAATAAAATTCTCTTAACTTCCCTTCCCCCTTGTGGAGGAAGAAAAAGTGTCCTCTGCCCTCCAAGATTGTTCTGGGTGATGTGAGAATTAAATTAACATGAAACAGATTAACAGGGAAAAAAAAAAATTCATATGCACAGAGGTCTCGTAGATATGGGACCTAAGAAGTACCAAGGTGGGCAGCTGTTATACTGTCTAGACAAAGGAACATAAGTTTAGGAGGAACTGACAGGACAAAGAAAACTTATGTTTGGGACCATCAATCAGCAAGGAATCTAAACAGAATTTGGGCTGGGGTGGTAAATTAGCAAAAGTAACTAGGTTTGTTTATGTAGGCTTCTTCGGCCCTGAATTCCCTGCCTCTGATGATAAGGTTGTCTCTCTTCCTCCCAGTGTCGGGAGGGTACCTTTCACATGAGAGATTTATAACCTCCTTTCTAGAGACCTTGGACGGTCAGGCTGTTTTTGTTATACAGGCTGTTTCTTACATAACGTTAATTAAAAATAATCATTATACCATCGTGGCGTATTTTGGGGCATCCTGCCCTGGACTCCCACACTTTCTAGCTAACTTCTCATTTTCTACTTCCCTTTATTTACAGTGAAACCCCTTCTCTAATTCCCCTCTCAGTCTTTCTTAAGCGCTCAAAGCAGCCTTTGTCCCTACCACTCAGCCAAGGTCACCAGTGTTCTGCACAACCAATCGTTGAATATCTTACTTGACTTATCAACTATCTCAGACACAGACAACGTGTCTGGAGTCCTCCCTTGAAACACTCTTCCCCCTCGGCTTCCAGAACCTCCCACTCTCCTCCTTTTCTTCCTGCTTCACTGACTCCTCCTTCTCAGGCTCCTGTATGAGTTCCTCCTATACTGTAGGTTTCAGTTTTCAAACCTCTTTTCCTCCCTAGCTTCACCTTCTCCACTGGTAACAATATCCAAGCCAAACGGACACCTCCAGCCTGGCCCACTCCCTCCAACTCCAGACCTGTTTATCGAAATCCCCATTCAACATCTCAGTTTAGATATACATAAGGAATTTCAAATGTAACAAGCCCCAAATCAAACTCTTGTCTCCCACCCCCCAAACTTGTTTCTCCTAAATTTTCTCCATCTGAGTAAATGGCAACTTCATCCTTCCTGTTGTTCAGGCCCAAAACTACAGAGCTAGACTTGCCTTCCCTCCTTTTTCTCATACCCCATCTTCTCTCCACAAAGAAATTCTACCATCTTTACTTTCGAAATGGACCCGGAAAGCTGACCGCTTCTCATTTCTCAGCTATGTCACTCTGGTTCAAGCCTCAACCCCTGTATTATTCAATAACCTCTGAAATAGTCTCTTGGCTTTCACTCCTGCTCCACACAGTCTATAGTAAGATGGTGGGAATTTTCTGCCCAAACCCCTCACAATGACTCCCATAGTAAAAGCCCAAGTCTTTTCAATGGTCCCCGACCTACTTCTCTTTCTTCTCTGACTCCATCTCCTGTGTCTGTCTCTCTTGTTCACTCTAAGCTAGTCATACTCACCTCTTCATTGTTCTCTCTGTTCAGAGTTTCCTTCCCCCAGATTCCTATATGGTGCTTCCACCACCTCCCTCTGGACTTTGCTCAAATGTCAAAGGGACTTTTATCCCTTCTAGGTTCTCAGCTGGGTCTCTGTAACAAAAGACGGACTGACTAGAGAAAAGCATACATATTAGCCAGAAGAGGGATGCCTGGGTGGCTTAGTCGGTTAAGCATCTGACTCTTAATTTCAGCTCAGGTCATGATCTCAGGCTCATGAGATCAAGCCCCACACTGGGCTTGATCTGTGGGGCTCTGTGGGGGAGTTGCTTCTCTCCCTCTCTCCCCTGTGCCCCGTTTTCTTGCTCTCTCTCTCTCTCAAATAAATAAATAAATCTTAGGAAGGAAGGAAACAGAAATGAAGACATAAAGCAAGGTTAAGCCTGAGTGTTTTTCACTCTGGGTTTGATGAAGACCGGTAAGACAGATGGTACCAGCTAAGGGTTATAAACTGGGGGAACTTAACAAAGCCTGTTTGTTTGGATTCCTCTCTGATTCCTGGTGTCTTTGGAGATAAGGACGCCACTTTCTTCAGGGTTAGAGGAGGGCCTTGTGACCTGCCTCAGGGGAGGCCCCAAGGTCATTCTAGGACCTGCCATTTCAGAAGCCCCTTTGGTTTAAAATATTGGGCATGCTGTGGTGCCATATTCTGGGGTAGTGGGTCTCAAACCCTGTGACTACCCCATTTAAAATTCCAACCCACAGCCCCCGCACCTTCCCCATCCAACAATCATGTTCCTCTTCTACCTAACATTTTATTTTACTTATTTATTTATTTATTAATTTTTCAGTTGTCTGACTTCCCCGACCAAATGTCAACTCCCTAGGGCTAAGGCTTTTTTTTTTTTTTAAATATGTTATTTATGGCTATATCTCTAGCACCTAGAACAGCATCTACCACAATTATTTACTGAATGAATGAAAGAACTAGTGGATGGGCCACAGAGAGTGATCTGGACATATTTTATCATATATTACTATATACCTGGCACTCTGGGTCTATCTTCTCATTTAACCCTTACATCTAGGTAGTGATTGTTACTATCATTATTTTGCCGACAAGGAAAATCAAGCCACAAAACTGGTGACTACCGACATCATGCAGCCATTAACGACAAAATTCGTTACCAAACCCAAGTCTGTGTGGCCCCAAAGCTCCTGTATTCGCAGCTTCATAGCTCTGGCTCCAATTCACACCATCAACAGATAAGCAGTCACCATATCTCAAATCCATATCAAGGTTTAAGCAGAGGTAAGCAAGGTTTAAGGTGAGGGACTGGGTCAGTTCTGAAGGCCACGCCCTAGGCATGAATTTCACCTAACCCCTTTGTACAGCCTGTTGTGAGCCACGTTGTTTTCTGTACCGTTTCAAACATCTGGATATTCGGACCAACCTGGATGATCCGTTTACCCAAGACTTTCTGCAGGTTAACATCTGTTCTAAGTGGCGTTCGTATTCTTTCCAGACATCTGCCTGCAATAAAAACGGAAGTTGACTCTGAGAGCTACAGGTGATTGTTATAGAATGTTTCCGATAGAACAGACAAGAAGCCCATGACCGCATCACCTCTGGAAGGACAAATGAGGGATTGGGAACAAATAAAGAGAAAGGACTTGTCGCTCATACGACCTGTACCTTTTGAAGTTCTGTGCCATAAGGATTAAGGACCTGCTGAAAATAAGCAAAATAACAATGGCAGTGCGCCCTGTCTGTCCTCCCACCCAGAGGGCAGTGAAGAGGACACACCCGACGGTCCTACCCCACGGTCCCACTCCACGGTCCCACCCCACAGTCCTAAGTGTACCCAGGCCCTGAGCACTCGGTCAAGGCAAAGTCATTCGGGTTTGCTCTGGGCCTCAGCTCCATCATCTGCAATGGGAAAGATAATGATTAGAGCTTGCCTGACTTGATCAGTGGGGTCTATTGTGAGATTCTAAGTGTAAAACCTTCTACAAACATCCGTATTCCTTATCATTTAGGGGACATTAGGTGGCAAAGAAAGCAAGCCAGCTCACGGAGCTACGGAACACGAAATGCGACCCGAAGAGCAGCAGAGTATACTGTCTCCACATACTGCAGTAAGTTTCTAGAAGTAAGAAAATCGGTGGAAAATCTGTTTGGTCTCAGACAATTTTATTTTATTTATTTTATTTTTTTAAAGATTTTATTTATTTGACAGACAGAGATCACAAGCAGGCAGAGAGGCAGGCAGAGAGAGAGAGAGGAGGAAGCAGGCTCCCTGCTGAGCAGAGAGCCGGATGTGGGACTCGATCCCAGGACCCTGAGATCATGACCTGAGTGAAGGCAGAGGCTTAACCCACTGAGCCACCCAGGTGCCCCATCAGACAATTTTATTTTAAATGCAAAGAGGATAAGCAAGATTATCATCTGCATCATTCCAGATCTTCTGTTCTTTGGTCTTAGAATAACACCAATTCTGATCATCTTCCCTAAGACCTCACAAGGCCTTTCACTCTCACGATGCGCAGACGAGCTGGAACCTGGAGAACTGGAGAGATTTGAAACTTCATTTCTAGAATCAAATAATGGCCAATTTTCAGTTATGTAATACACGGCTCTGAATTTCAAAATGCTGAAGTCACCCATTAGGTTCTAGATGCAGCCTTGCCTTGAGACACATAACGAGTGTATGAAAAACCATGGGGGAAGAAATGCAAAATAACCTGATTTATGGTTATTGGTAAGAGAATAAAAACAATGTGTGATGGGTGGAATTCGTGAGCCACACACTAAGTATTCAACAAAGTAACGTGAAACGACATTTCTCAGGAAAAGGCAGCTAGGCTGCTTTATAGGCCGGTTTACCCAAATAACACAGTATTAAAAAACAAACAAATAAACAAACAAAAACTAAGTGCAGAGGGAGTGAATTTCTGAACTGTTTTGGAGCCTATTACTTGGTGAGGAAACACTCAGTCTTAAAGTGTTTAAAACACCATAGATGGTTCACAGTTTGGGGAAAAACTTTTTTTAGAGCTTCATTTCTTCATTTTTCCTTTCTTCTGATTCTTTCCCTCCTTTGCTTTCATCTTGGTATTTGTAGGAAGTGAGTATTTCTTGGCCTCCAAATCATGTCCTTTCAGACCCCAGAAAACAAAACCAGGCGCTTATCTTAACCCAGGGGAAGACCCCGCCCCCTCCCCGACCCCCTCCTCTCCTTGCTCCAGTTCCCTGGGGGTTTCCCCAAACCCGTGGAAGAGCAGGGGGGGATCAGCAGGTCCTTGTGGGTCTGCCAGGTTCTGAGCTCACCCGGGCCTATCGTCCTCTGTGTCCGTGGCCTGGGCTGCTCCCCTACACACATGGCCATGGAAGGTCAAGGGAAAGGATTTGAAAGTGCCCATGTAAACTAATGCAGCACACAAAAGTGCAGGATTATTACTATAAAAAATTAATTAGAAAAGGGGGCAATCTTCTTATCATTTCCTCATTTCCCTTTCCTCACTTCCTCTTTCTCTGCCCTCCCCGCCCATCTTTCTCTCCTTCCCCACTCTGCTTTCTCAACGGGGAACACATACAAGGTAAGAAGAGCCCAGAGTCTTGAATTGTTAAAACAGAACAAAGTTTAAGAGTCCATATAAACTACACCCAAATTACTGAGAAATGTGAAATGAAAACCAGCTCGGCCCCAGATTCCAGGAAAATGCTACATTTTGGGTTTACTTGATACTTTGTGTTTTCACATGGGTCATGTCTTCAAGCTTTGGTCATTAGTCTTCCACTTCCTAATGCAAAGAACTAAATGCTGACTCGTGTCATTTGCCTCAGATACCACCGGAAATGGCATCTTCTCCCCAGCCGCTGGCTCGCGAAACTAGCAGCACGCAGAGGTGAACTTATCTGCCTAGCAGCCGGGGCTCTGGGCTCTCCAAATCCGGGCTCTCCAAATCCTGGCCCTCGGATCGACAGCGGACAAAGGAATCTGTCCAGGGAAGAGATCTAGAGTCAACTGAGAGGTACACTTTTATCACCAGTTACTTTAATGAGTAAGTACTTTGCAGTTTTCCCATTTGATTTTAAGCATTAATTTCACATTTCTGAGCAGCCTTTCTTAGGCTCCTCCCTTCTTGGGCACTTACTTTAGAGCGGAATCACCAACCCATCCCCTTCACCCTACCCCCACTTAACTGGACAGCCAGAACGAGACAACTGTTATTTTGTAAGGAGAAGGATTCATGATTGATAAACTACTCTATCTCTGAAAACATACAGTAAAGAGAGACAAGACAGTTGTGAACAGGAGAAAGGACGAGAAGCATCTGTTGTCTGCGCAATCTTGTAGGTTGTGGTTGACCACAGAGGCTTGGCGTCAGTCTTGACTCCCAGCTCTGCTTTTTATAAAATAGATGACCTTGGGCGGATGACTCAATCTTCCAAACAATTTTTCGGATGTGTAAAAAGGAGAAAAAGAAAATACCGATGTCACAGGGTTCTTAGGAGGAGTGAAGAGATAGCTGAAACACGGAGCACACGGGGTGATGTGGATACTAAACATTACAGAATAACAGGTGAAATTAGCATTTCTAAATAATAAACTAAGGCCTCCATTCAACCGGAAAGCTCTCTTAACTAGTGAAACCCATCCCTCAAACGTGCTGAGGTGGCTCAGAATAACAATGATTAACATTTGTAAAGTTGACAGAGCATCTCATCTGATTTCCACGATGAACCCTAAGGTAGGCAGTTCCAGGCTGTTGACCCGATTTTGTTAGAAGGGATAGGGGAGAAGTTGAGAGCCCGGCTGAATGTGACAGTAGGAAAAGCAGCTCAGGGGTCCAAACTTCCTGCTGAAGGGAAGAAAACATGACTGGGGAAAAGCCAGTATCAGACTGAGTGCAGACGTTCCTTTCTCCAACTGAACTTCTCACGCCTTGGACCTTGCCCCTCTTCTGGTTCCAAGCCATAGCGTTCGGAATGGGCAAAATCCTCAGTCCTGCTGCCAGCACCCAGAGCAGTGGGAACGCAGGCCTTCCAGAACTTTCTACAACAAAGTATGGCCAGGGAGAAGGCAGACAGAGACTGACTCTTAGAATTCCCTTTTCAAATTCAAACCCTTTTTTCTCATAGAAGCACTATTGCACTTAGCATTCAGATACTACATTGTTAACAAGAATAACAGCAGTAATAAAAGAATCTCCATTTTAAGAGCTCTTTCGCTCTTAAAGTATTGGATAAGCACTGGAGGCCATTTCTCCCATTTAAAAGCTGAAGTGAGCATCTCTCACAGAGATGAAGCGAGCTCTGGACATAGCGAACCCCCAGCCTGCCAACTCGGCCTCACGTTCACATCCCCCCCTTCAGTTGGTTTTTGTGGCCATTCCTGGAGACAGAATTTTCAGAATCCAACCTGTCCATCAGTTGAAAGCAACTTCGTCATCACTGGCTCCCCCTTCCCCTTCCTTTCAAACCGTGGGAACTTTTTGTTCAACCACCGGTTAGAATCTGGGAATAGTCAGCCTAAGTCTAAAAAACCTGAGGCACAAAGAGAGCTTTAGCGCAGCACTGACTTTTCCAAGGACTCACAAGGAGGAACAGTTAACTATCAGTGATACGAGCGCACCTAAGTTAACTTCATCCCCGCTCTGTCTCCTCAAGGGAAAAACTTAAAGCTGTGTACAAAACATGGCTTTGTTTTGTTTTTCAGCAGAGAATGAAAAGGAAAACGAGATGCCAATATTTTTTTTTCTAGATAAGACTATTTTTTCCTCTCCATCTCCACTAATTATTTACGGCTGGGGTTAAAAGCTCAGGCTGTGGAGCCATATTTCCTCCTAAAGAAACAAAACAGTCTCTGAAGCTGATCTCATCCATCAGAAGATTCATTGGCAACGACAGACAGTTCTGTCATTCGCTGGCTGGACAGCCTTGGGTGATGTACATAACCTCTCCAAGCCTCAGTTTCCTTCTCCATACAATGGAGAATATAAGAGTTTCTACCTCACCAGGTTGTGGGCAGAGAGAAGACTTGGAACACAGTAACTGCTCAGTGAATACTAACCAGTATGCGGAAGGCATTGGGCCTCGAGGGATAGCAGAATGGGTGAGACCCACCTCTGCCATCCAGGACTAGGATATACCGGGGTTGGAGGGCACATGGATGGTTAATCATAGTACAAACCAGAACCGAGTGCTCTCTAAAGGGGGTCACCATTAGAATCAGATTTCTCTGGGGAGAAAAAGACTTTCAGACAGACCTGCATTCGAGCTGGATCTTAAGGCAGAAACAGAATTTCAGTAGAGGAAGGGGCTAGGGAACATGGACGCTGAGCCACAGAGCAAAGACGAAGAGATGAGAAAACGCTCTCTGGGGATACACGGGCTCCAAAGCTCATCCACAGGGGTCGGGGAGCTGCAAAGGACGAAGCGTCATCTGCTAGGTTAAAAAACAAAGTTTCTCAATACAAAATGCTGGGAGTCAGGCGCTATAGCATACCAAATGAAAGTGAAGGCAGTAAAGTCAAAACCCCAGAGGATCACATTTTAGGTAAGCAAACACAACCTAACAACAGACCATTTTAGAAGTCTTTCAAAGTGAAGACACACTTCTTTAAGGATTAAGGATAATTAATGGAAAGTAAAAAAAAAAAGTTCATCATAAAATCTAAGAAAACAGAGGTGAAATTGGGTCACTGGGCTCAGCTTCCCAAAATATATTGCAACATCCTCCTCCCTAAACCCTATCCTCAAGAATTACATCTCATTTTTGTAATGCCAGGAAATAGTTGAACTGTTCTCCATCCAGGCTCTCATTCAAGGATTTTGAGGTTTTCAGGAATAGTGGAAGCAGCCGCGGTCATGAACCATAAAAAATCCCTTGATACACGCATTTCAGAAACAGAGGTTATTTCCACCTGGTTCTCCCCAACCACTGTTGCACGCATAAATGATAACAGCAGCTCTCGGAAAACGGGAAGCAAGAATACGCGGCCGTCATTCCCACAGGTGATCGGTTTTTACCTTTAGGAAGATTGTCCAAAGGTCGCAAGAGAATTATCTCAGGAATTCAGCCACAGTTTGATGGTAGGATAAACGGGCGTCTAGAGAATTTGAAAGTGATAAGAGGCCCATACAGACGGTTCCTCCTTGCCCCCTCCTTCTCCCCGCCCCCTGGGAACTTTATTCTACTCACCTGAATAGGTCTGGAACTCAGGAGAAAAGTTTGGGCTGGCTAAATTCGTTGAGCACTTAAAAATGCGGCAGACCTCACGCTAATGGATTTGTTCAAGTAACCCTCAATTCATAATATTGTTCTCGTTTTGTTGATGAGGGCTCTGAAGTGCAAAAAAAATTTTACGTAAGCTGCCCGGGGTCGCAGAGGCGAGCAAGCAGTGCAACCGGATGTAAACCCAGGGGGCTGACTCCGGGGCCCCCTCCGAGCTGCTGCGCTTTGCCACAATTCAGGAGTCATCTGCATACAAATGGTGATTGATAAGGAGACCGAATAATTTGTTTCCATCCGAAGTGGGACTTTTTTTTGGTGGGGGGAGGGGTGCCCTTAAGAACTGCGCGGGGAGAACGGGGCAGGGGGGTGGTAAGCCAGAACCGTGTAGGGCAAATTGAGCAGTGTGATCACCGTGTTGACGGATGCCGTGAGAGTGGACAGACTTACCGAGGGAAAGAAGGTTGAAGAAAAGAAGAAAGGAGACGATTAGTGGGTCCCGAGAGAGACCAACAGTTGGGGAATTGCCCGAGAAAGAGAAACTGACACAGGATCCTGGGGGAGGTGAGCCGGGAGACAAGGGTGTCAGTCTCGGGCAGTTATCCGAAGGGAGTCACCCTGGGGGGCCCTGGCCCCCTGAGGAGCTGGGAACGAGGCTGGGGTGATAAGGACCAGGAGGTGGCCATTGACAGGGTCGGTGGGGAAATCACTGGTCGTTTACTGACCACCATTTCTCCGGGTTGGTGGAGTTGGAAGCAGCATTTAAGTAAGAGGAGGAGTGAGTGGGAGGTGAGGACCTAGCCACAGGCAGTGCAAACAACTCTTTTTGAAAGTGGCCTTGAAGGGGAAGCAAAAGATAGGACTGTCTGGAGGTGGAGTCAAAGAAGTTTCCTTTTTTTCTAAAGCAAGAAACCAGAATGTGTTTAGTGCTTAAGGGAAGGGACCTGCCAAAGAAGAGGGGAGAAAAAGTAGAATGCATAATAATCCGCTCTCCAGGGGACATTCTGGAGCAGAGTTCCTGAGAAGGTGGAAGGGCGAGGCGCCTGAGCTGAGGAACTACCTTTACACCTGAGGAGGTAAAGCTCTGCCCCTGTGGGAGGGAGGAGAACGGGAGTGTGGGCAGGAAGGTTCCATGGAGGGAACGGGGAGCGAGGTGCTGTCTGCAGGCTTGGGTTTTTTCCGGGGTCCCTGAGGGGAGAGGTGGTTGTGCCCAAGGTTTAAGGGTGCCTAAGGCAAGGCAGGCACCGTACTAGGCCCTTCAAAGACATTGACGTGATCTCTTTTCCTCTTCACTGTTGTTCAGTGAGGTAGGCGATCTTACTTACCCTTGTTTGACACCAGAGGAAACGGTGGCTCAGCACTGTGGGCAATCAGCCTAAGAGCTCACAGCTGTTTGGGGCCAGAGTCCACATCTATCTTCATTATCTACTGGAAGGGAAAGCCCACTCCCTGCCTTTCCGTTATCTTGCAGGCTTCGGGGAGTAATGGGGAGGGAGTTAGCGGATGTCGTTTAAATAATGGTTTGAGACCAGAATGTGGGAGTTCGTCAAAGACTGTTCAGGATTGAAATCCTATTTTTGTTTATAAGAACTGCTTTTTTTTTAAATTTTTTAAAGATTTTATTTATTATTTATTTGACAGGCAGAGATCACAAGTAGGCAGAGAGGTAGGCAGAGAGAGAGGGGGAAGCAGGCTCCCCGCCAAGCAGAGAGCCAATGTGGGGCTCGATCCCAGGACCCTGGGATCATGACCTGAACCGAAGGCAGAGGCTTTAACCCACTCAGCCACCCAGTTTCAAATATTTTTTAACTTTAAATATTTAAAGTATTTAAAATATTAAAAATTTAAAATATTTTTAAACTTAAAAGAGATCCTTTCGTAAAACAAGAGCTGTTATTGGTGTTGCTTTTTAGTATATGTGCTGCCGAAGCGAGCACTTGGTGTTGCTTTTTAATGGGTCTCTTTGAATAAAGGCTCCATAGTTTATCTTTCTTTTTTTTGGAGAGGTTACCTGCTATGAACCCCCACTTCATTCGTAAAGAATGTTACCTGTGTTTCTTTATAAAGTCCATAGCAACATTTTCTGTTAGCCTATCACTATGGGAAAAAATATGCTCCCTTATGGATTTTTAATTTTTTTTTAAGATTTTATTTATTTGTCAGAAAGAGCAAGTGAGCACAAGCAGAGAGAGCAGCAGGCAGAAGGAGAAGCAGGCTCCCTGCTGAGTTGGGAGCCCCTGTGGGACTGGATCCCAGGACCCTGGGATCATAACCTGAGCCAAAGGCAGACGCTTAACTGAGCCACCCAGGCGTCCCCCCCCTTACAGATTTTTAAACTTGGTAACTTTCAGACTCTTAAAGCATGTGAAATTCTTCTGTGGATATTTTATTGCGAAAGAATCACAGATTTAAGGTGGTGGCTCTGTAGGGATGGTGATGATACTGATTGAATAGGTCTGCAGGGATTCCTGCCTCCACAAGGAAAACTTGTGGTTATGTGGAACCTGCTTTGAAGTTTCAGATTTCCATTTACATCACGTGTGTTTGAGGTGTTAGACGTGGTGAGGACTCGCTGAATAGGCAAGTTAGAAATATGGGCCATATGGTAGGGTTGGGTGATACCGGGATGGGGTAGAGCAAACCTGACAGTAGTTAGTGGGGGAGGGGGATGAGTCAAATTTGCAGAATGACAACTGTCAGAGCCCCATATAGACCCAGGTGTTCTCTAAATTGCTGCTGAATTAATTAATTGGACTGCCCATCTGAGAGCCCTCTTTTAGGGGTGAGATTATTTGGAGTGGAGGGATTAGCATTGGACTTTTTCCTGGCTGATAAGTTGCAAATGATTTGCCATTATTTACCATAGTATCTCACAATACTTTGTGTTTTTTACTTTATGTGTTTTTTTAAATTTACTCCTAAAACCACTTTTTAAAAATAGTAGGCCTGCTGCCTCCTTTTTTGCATTCTATAGAAGAGTGTGTGTTAGCTGACTTGGCCCAGAGCAAAAGATGAGTTTCTTGAGCAATCAGCAAACCTCAGGCCATTTGTTAAGCTTTCCCAAAGAGAAGTTTGAATTGTTTTTCTTCTTCGAAAACTTTATATGGCATGCAATTTAATTTTTGACAAGGTGAAAGCCTGCTTAGAAAAAACTTAGCAGATGCCAAGACATTAAGGCAAATTCCTGAAAAATTATTGCATTTGTACCATCTATTCCATTAAAATGTAAGGGAATCTTGGAAAGTTCAAAACATTGATTTGATTACCAAAAATGCAGTTAGAAGGAAGTGAACTATTTATATTCCCAGGATAATGTTGCCTTAAGACGGTTAGTCTTCTGCAAGAAACTTTTAAACTAGTTACAGGTACTTCCTACAACTACTCAAAACAACATCCTAACCGTTAGAGATTACCTCTGATTTAAGACTTCATTGCAGGGTCTCTAGGGCCGCCGACCTATCTCTGTGTCTGTCTTCCTGTAATTAAAGATCAGTAAGAAAAGAAAAAAAAATTAACCTAATTTCTACAACAATTGATTAATGAGAAGCAAATGTTACATGTTTGGTTTGTGATAGTTATACAGCAATAGTCAGTGATTTATAAGTCGTGGCTTATGAAGCTATTAAAAAATTAATTACCCCCAAAGAAATCTAAGAAAAATGCTTGAAAGTCATTTATTATAGTAGTAGCCATTATTAATGTATGTTTCTGTCAGAGCTTTAGTCAAAGTCCAAATAGAACCCACGGAACTAGCTTAAAAATATGATTTCAGGAATCACCATGAAACTCTTTTAAAAAACTAAAAGGTGTTAATTTGAGGTTGGAATCGCATATTGCAAGGCTCACGGGCCCATCTCCCCCGCCCCCATCTCCCCCGCCCCCTTGACTCCTCCAGCAGGCTTCCCCTCTTCATTTGCATTCATCATCCTTTGTAGCTAGCACCTTCCATATTTGCCTCTTATGTGTCCCTTCCCTTGCTGCTGCTCTTAAAAGAAGAGACTGCCTTTTCACACGTAGTCCTTCCACCTAGTACAGTATCAGGTTTGCAATGATCTTTATTGAATGAATGAATGAGTGAGTCACTCTTATCTATAAAATCGCTACCCAAACTAAATAAGTGAGTTGAGCAAATTTGAAGCGAAGAAAGAAGCCTAGGCTCGAAAGACCAGTAATCTGTTTTCAAATCCTTTTTTTGTTTCAGTTTTTTGGAAATAAAAAGAGCTCTGAAAATGAAACTTACCAACCTTTGTTTTTAGAGTTAGCTCTGATTTATTCTTCATTCATCAACACGCCCCACAAAGTCACTTTGGTTTTGTTGGGGTTTTTTTTAATGCTATTTTTTTTTAAAGATTTTATTTATTTATTTGTCAGAGAGAGAGAGCGCGTGCGCGAGCGAGCACAGGCCAACAGAGTGGCAGGCAGAGGCAGAGAGAGAAGCAGGCTCCCTGCCGAGCACGGAGCTTGATGTGGGACCCTGGGATCATGACCTGAGTGGAAGGCAGCCGCTTAACCAACTGAGCCACCCAGGCGTCCCTTGTTGGGTTTTGTTAGGTAGTGCTTGGTATCTTTTTTAAGCCATTCTTTCCCAGGGTTATAGTCCCGGGTTGTCTGATTTGTTAATCCTGTTACAGTCAGTGGTGCTCTTGATCAAGAATTTCATGAATTTCCTTTTCAGTATAACTTCTAACTAGAGTGCTCTTTCCAGTCATTTCCTCCTCCCTTCTTTTCCACAGTCTGTTCTGCTTCCCTGTGCCACCGCAGAAGAACAATGAGAAATTCCTAGGGAGACCTTTTGCCCAGTTTTGACTCTGAGCTCTTAGCGCATTATCTGGGTAGGTTAAGTTCCCTGGTGGGGACACAGGACAGCCAGGATTCCTCACACACTCAGAAGGCCTAGGAGTCTGCAGAATTGTGTTTTGGTTATTCTAAAATCCAGGTCACTTACTTTTTTTTTTTCTTTCTTTTTTTTTTTTAAATATTTTATTTATTTATTTGACAGACAGAGATCACAAGTAGGCAGAGAGGCAGGCAGAGAGAGAGGAGGAAGCAGGCTCCCCGCTGAGCAGAGAGCCCGATGCAGAGCTCGATCCCAGGACCCTGGGATCATGACCTGAGCCGAAGGAAGAGGCTTTAACCCACTGAGCCACCCAGGCGCCCCTAGGTCACTTACTTTTGACATGTCTCTTGGTAGAGATTAAGGTAGGGGATGAACTATGTATACTGTCACTCATAGTCCCCTCCCCCCACCTCCCCTGTGCACATAAACCACCTCTCCTGGGCAGGCAGAGGAAAGGGTTGCCTGCCTGTGCCTTAAAGACACACCAAAGCACTCTTCTGTCTTGTCTTCAAACACCTCCCTAACAGGAGCCAAGATTTTCCATTCAGACCAGCCTACTTGGCATTCTGCTATAAGGGAGCGCTCCCAACAGAGACAGACTTTGGTGTTGGTGGTTTTAAATTTTAGCTCCATTGCATCGATGTCCTTCCCTATAGATTGGAAATGATAAAAATTATCTCGTAAATAGGATTACATTTGTAAAGCAGCTGGCCTCCGGTAGCCATTCAACAAACATTGATTTTACTTTATTTGAAATCTTTCACTTGGATTACCTCATTGGCTCAGCACAGAACCCTGCTAGACAAACAGGACAAACCCTGTAAATCCGCCCCCCACCCTTAATAGTTGATTAACCTGGTATTTTGAAACTTGCTCCATAATTATAACTAACCCTTATCCATATCCATGCTTACTACTGGTCAGGGATTGTTCTAACCATTTTATATTGGGTCCTCCCGTGAAATCTGAAGCGGACACTCAAAGTCCTATTTTGCAGATGAGGAAAATTGAGGCAGAGAAAGACTAATAAGTAAGTGCCCAAGGACGAAGAGCTGGTAAATAGTTGGGATTCATACCCAAGTAGTGTTGCTCCCAAAGCAGTGCTCTTCACCAGTATACTTCAGTTTCTCTGTTTCCCACAGCATCTGAGTGGTGGGTTGGACTCCCGCCTGTGAGTCCCAGTCTAGAGGGCTTCACATCCAGGAAACAAAGTACCCTGCCTAGAGAGCCACCAGGTTATCAGAGCTGCCCACTCACCGCAGGGATAGTACTCCAATGGAAAGGGATGGTGTTCAGTATCTTACGGGACAAGGCCCAGGTTGGGAGCAGAGTGCCAGCCCAGAGAGAACACAAGAGTGGCACCATGAGAACCCGAGAAATTTTGGGAGGAGGTTTCCCCCTTCCCTTTGCACCTTGGAGACTGGGGTCTGGGGCAGGGGAGTACTTATGTTCACAAAGCCCCTGAAAGTCCTCAGCACCTGTTTTCTATGTTCATGGCTCTTAGCACTTTGTGTCATAGTTCCCACTGACTGTTTCTGATCTGCTCCTGAAGGGCGTGACCAGGTTGTACTCATTTTTATACCCCCTCTGGGGATCACCAAGTAGACACCTAACAAGTATGAGAAATCATTCCAAAGGAACATGCCTGAGCCCCAGAGGGATCTGGAGTTTGCTTAAGGTGTTATTTCGTTGTACCGCGATGAGCTCTATCCTCTTTTGAAGCTTTTTTTTTTTTTTTTTTTTTTTCCTATTTTCTGATAACAAAAACATTGGAATGAAGATTCTTTGGGGGAAAAATAAGCCAATATTTTCAACTGTTCTCTTAGGGCAACTCTTCGAGACCACCCATGTTCATGTTTTTATTTTTGTACTTGTACCCATTTAAAACCACAAATAGTATAGCTTTGATAAACTGTAATTTAATAATAGCTATCCATCCACCCCTCTTAAAATGCCTACTGATACCTAAATCCTACGAGTATCAAGCCACAGTAGATTTTATTGGCTTCTGTGTAAGTGTATGGGTGGATGCCGTGTTCTTCCCCATGTGAGATCTGTTGGTGATACTGAAGTGTGTTTTTACCTTTTATTCATTAATGGATATGGTGTAAATGACAACTTTAAAATAAAGTTTTGAAGATGAGTTTCACAACTCTTAATGTTTTATGCAAAGTGCTCAGGAGGAAATACTCTTCTTCTACCCTGTTAGGTTCTGTTATGGAGCCCTGTCCATTAAAGACAGGTTAAAAGGAGAAATAGCACACAGTTTTTACCAATATTTATGTGCACAGGACTTCACATAGTAGAAACTCAAAGAAGCAGATTTCAGGGGCTTATATATCATTTTAACAAAGGAAGAACAGGTTTGGGTTTCTTGGGATGATGAATTGTGAAAACTCAGAAATACATAGCAGATCTAATAGAAAATCGGGGTTATTTTAGTAAAGTCGGCTTATGCAAACTCATCTTGGTGTTGACAGCTCCCTGTCTTCTTCCTTGACTCTTCTCCCTGGTGGGGAAAGGAGCACCTGCCTCAAAGGGAAATTTATACACTGCCTTGAGGCGGAGAACTTTTCATGTGTCTGCTGATTCTTAGTCGCTTTCAGCTCAAAATAATCCTTATTTTAAAACGTCATTATTTGGGGATGGCATGTTCTAATCGTCTTCCTATGGAAAGCAAAGAATATTACAGCTGTAACATGTGAATTATTTCCAGTGTTATTGCCCTTTTTTACAAATCAGACTCTCTGCTGAGCAGGGAGCCCACATGGGGCTTGATCACAGGACCCCAGGATCATGACCCAAATTGAAGGCAGACATTTAACCAACTGAGCCACCCAGGCGCCCCATACTTTTCCTTTCTGTTGTTTGTTGCATTTCATTGAATTCTTTTGAAGTTATTAAAAGAAACATACAATTATATAAAGTATATTTACAGAAAAGGAGGGAAGGCAAGTCACCCGTTATCCTACTTTTCTCTTAAAAGCTCTGTTTTTGCATATTTTCTTTCAATGATATGTTTCCTATAGTTCCAGCAACACAGGGCTCACATGTGACATGTAACCTCTTTAGTTTAACATATCACAGTGTTCCCGCATCCTTTCTCACTCACCATCTTCATTGTGAAGCAGCTGGAAAGTCTGCCTCTCCATTCTCCAGGGGTCAGACACCCGAGCTGCCTTCTCAGAAGCAGTTTCCCCTCTAGCCAGGGGAGGGCCTGGGGTTTGGTCGCTTCAGACCTGGTGGGACTCTGGCCTCCCAAGAGCCACAGGGCAGGGGTTCACAGGTCAAGGTGAGGCGTGGCCAAGCAGGGCTCCCTTCTTGCTGTCTTCCCACTCCCAGGCCAACCCTCCATCCCCTTCCTCGAGAACCCCCCCCCCCCCCAGCCACTCTCTCCTTCTGTCCTAGCGATCTGAAGACCTGCCGCATGCCCTGGGCGCCATGGTCCACCTGCAGGCCTCTGAAGTGCAGCAGCTGCTCCACAACAAGTTCGTGGTCATCCTGGGAGACTCCGTCCAAAGGGCGGTGTACAAGGACCTGGTGCTCCTGCTGCAGAAGGACTGCCTGCTCACTACCAACCAACTCAAGGCCAAGGGGGAGGAGACCTTTGAAAAGGACAAGCTGGTGGACGGAGGCCAGATGGGCCCCATGCACAATGGCATCCAGTACCGGGAGGTCCGCCAGTTCTGCGACGACCACCACCTGGTGCGCTTCTACTTCCTCACGCGCGTCTACTCCAGCTACCTGGAGGCCGTCCTGCAGGAGCTGCAGTCCAGCGAGCACGGCCTCCCGGATGTGATCATCATGAACTCGTGCCTCTGGGACCTGTCCAGGTATGGCCCGGACTCCTGGCAGAGCTACCTGAAGAACCTGGAGAGCCTGTTCGGGCTCCTGGGCCAGGTGCTGCCCAAGTCGTGCCTGCTGGTGTGGAACACGGCCATGCCCGTGGGCGAGCAGATCACGGCGGGCTTCCTGCCGCTCGAGCGCCAGCCTGGGGATGACTCCCTGAGGGTCCAAGTCATTGAAGCCAACTTCTACAGCTCTACCGAGGCGAAGAAGCACGGCTTTGACGTGCTGGACTTGCACTTCCACTTCCGCCACGCGGAGCAGCACCTGCAGCGTGACGGTGTGCACTGGGACGAGCGCGCGCACCGCCACCTCTCCCAGCTGCTGCTGGCGCACGTTGCCGACGCCTGGGGCGTGGAGCTGCCGCAGAGCGACAGTGTGGGCTTGTCGACCCAGGCCGGCCCGGCGATGGGGGGACGCGGCCGGGGCGTTCAGAGGCGGAGGCAGGCTGGCAGGGTTCCACGGGCTTTCCCGCCCTCAAGATGCGGCCCCCTACTCCCGAGTCCCCTTCTGCCTCTGCCCCAGCCTCCCCGCCTGCCCTTGCCCCCACAGCCTCATCCCTTTCCTTTTGATCCAGCGATGCCGCAGTTCCTCTTTTGTCCCCAAGATACGAATTTTGCCTCAGACGAGCCTTTCCAGTCGGATCAGATTTCAAACTATTTCCATTCAGATGTCCTCTCACCGACCCAGACAGGATTTTCCTCTGAAGATGACTTCATGATCGATCCTCAGCCCCCGGTGCCCCCTGGCCCCGTACCCTATCTGCAGCGAGCCCCTGTGGTTCATAGGGTCTTCCCCCGCTATGTGCCTCGTGGTCCCTATGCGCCCTGGGGTCGGCGGCCGAGATCTTCCAGGAGACGGGCCCATTCCCGCCCACAGCCAAGGCCTCAGTAAACCCTCCTCATGTTTGTGGACTGGACAGATCATCTAACTCTCCCGAAACAGACTGACCTTGTTAACTTAAGCCTTTGGTCCGTGCTCAGACTTTCGTTCAGTCATTGCTGTCACCAGTAATGGCAGGGAAGGGCCGTCTCCTCCATTTTTGTTGACTATGGCCTCTTCCTCTGTTCTCGGGGGGTGACCAAGCATTATTCCCACCTCCCCCACTCCCTATTCTTTCTCCTTTTTGTAAACGGAAAATGGAAATAAAGAAGTTGTTTCATGAAAGTAGTGGGTTTCGGGTGTGTCTATATTTAAATGGTGCCTCTCCCTTCCATTAAGAATTAGCTTCTTAAAAAGCAAGGACAGTATCTGCTCACTGTTCATGGCATCTACTTTACGATAAACTACTCAAAGTGGAATTTGTCTAAAACTGTTCTGAAGGTTTCCATAAGTTGGACCTGATTCCTTGCCAATCAACAGAAGAACTTGAACTTTTTATGATATTTTCCAGAGTTTCTCAAAGAGTCATTGAATTGTAAAACCGGGAAAGCTAAATAAATAATATTTAACTGACACAAACAAGGAAACAAGCTGAGAGAGGTGAGTGACTTGTCCTAGGTCATAAAAAAATCCCTCTTCCACAAGTCTTTCCTAGTTTATACGAGTTTCTGACTGACATGAACTTTCAGACCGTGGGGACTGATTGCTACCACAGTGATGTCATGCTAAGAGGGACAGTTAACCAAACATTGTCTTTCTATGAAAATGATGGTGAAAACCGCTATACTTCCATAATTCCAGAAGCTTACTGGTTAGTTATGCAATGTATGTAGAATGCATGGCATGCTCATGACTTTGTGATTTCTTTGAAGAGTCTCATGTTTGGGACTTGAGAAAATTAGAAAAAAGTAAGTTGCACTCAATGACAACATCTATCACCGTTACAGAATAAAACTACCGTTTGGAAGGGGCCACCCGGCGCACAACTCTGACAGGCGGCCGTGGCCATCTCTTTACTGTTTTGTGGAAATGTTAACATCATGAAGACTTAATATGCTAGGGCCTTTATCACCCTAGACTCATGAAATGTTAATACTTGTATAAGATAGTCAAAACAGGACATGACTAACGTTGTCTGAGTGATAGATTATTTCATTGGATTGATTCCACTGGTTTGTAAGTCCTCAATCGGACCATTCCTGAAGTTGACAGTGTCAGGAAATGTTACCCTGAAAAAAATGAAGTTTGAAATAAAAAAATAGACGAGATCAGCTCTCTATAGGAGAAATACACAGCAGCTGTTAATCTACAAAAAAAACATAAAATTTGTGAAGGATAAGACCTTCATCTCACCTTTGTCTCAAATCCTGGTACAAGTATAGCACATAGTACTGAGTAATATTTCTTGAGTGAATCCATGAGGGAATGAGGAGGTGGCATACAGGTGTTCTTGGTGACACTGTGACCCAGGTCCCTGAGGAGGTGCTGTACATGGACATTGAATCATTGTAGCACATCTAAAGGAATATTCCTGAAATGGCTGGATGACAACCATCAAGGACTCAAGAAAGGTGGTACCGGCAAGTCAGAATTTGCCAGAACATCCCAGCAAAGTCCGGAGAGAGAGCGCCTATCTAGCTAATGTCAATGTTCTAATCCCAGGGAGGAGGTGAATGCACAAGGCTGTGAGATTTGCTAACATCAGCCCTCAGGATAAAGGATAAACACGTCGGCTCATTCTGACTTTACGTTTCCCAAGCAAGACAAAGCAGGGCTTAGGGGCTGATCTGAGTAAATGGACTCTAATATTTCTATTTTTGTGAATAAATCAATAAATCAGTGGTGTGATTTATATCTCTTATGAGTTAGGCTAGTGTGTATTATTCCTTCTCAATCTGATCATGCCAGATGAGACAAGGAGACTGAGTTCTTGGGGATACAGTACTGAGGACTAGACATTGAATCAATGAGGAATCCACTATCTTATCTTACGGATTAAATTGCACCAATCACTGAACAGTCCTGTTTCTCTCAGATGGGGAGGGGTGCAGGTAGACTCAGGGACAATCTTTCCCTGCCCAGGTGTATTAATGTCCTAGGGCTGCTATAATGATTACCACAAACTTGGTGACCTAAAACAACACACATTTCTTCTCCCAGCAGTTCTGGAGCTCAAAAGTCCAAAATCTGCTACCCCTGAGCAAAATCTATACGGGGTCTCCTGCTGTCCTACATGATCAGGTTTCCGCCTGCCTCTGCAATGTCGTCTTCTGGAACTCTCTTCATTGACCTTTATGCTTTCAGCCACACTGAGCTTCTTTCTGTTCATATACAACCTGCGAAGCCCTTTCATAACTTGGGTCGTTGTGCTTGCTATTCTCTTTACCTGGAATATTCCGTATCCCCTACTTCCTGTTTGTTTGGATATCTAACTCTTCATCCTGCCATCCCCACTTTTTAAGTCCCGTCCTAAAATGCCTTTCAGGACCATTTCAGCTACAAGTACCATTATGATCTATCATGGCACCCATTCTTTCCTTGTATTGCTTACCGCCTTCATTCGAGGCTTCAGTAGTTGCTCATTAGCCCCTTCCTCCAGGAAGTAAGCTCTCTAAGTCTTGTTCACTGTTGAACTCCCAATGTCTCACAGCACAGCGCTCGGCAAGGAAGGTGTCCAAGTATATTTACTTCAGATAAACGTTCAAGAACATAATTCATGTTGTGTACTCACAAAAACATAATTTATATTAGAATTGAGCTGTATTTGATCACTTTAGAAAAATGTCTGTAGAATTCTCTCATAACTTGATCTAAGTCATCCTGGGTAGCTATCACACCCTGAACCTCTTCACCCCCATAGGATTAGCCTGAGAACCTCCTCAGTGCTAATTTCATAACTTTCCTGGCCTTTCTGTTCCAGCCCTGAGCTTTCTTTGCCCATTTTTACTCTTGCTACCTTGCTCCTTAAATCAAGAAATCTAGCAATGCAGTCAACCTCTTGTCTGGTAAAAAAGAGCCTAACTTATTCAACAGTTATGAGAGAAATTATTGCTTTATTCAGACTTACAATGCAAGGTTCATTCGGCCTCTTCTCTGGCCTCAAGAACTGACAGTGCTCAAAGCTTTTTTCGCTTGACTCTTGTATTCTGGAAAAAGAAGATAAAGTAAAATTAATGATTAAATTAACATTATCTAAGCAGCATATGATTCTCACCTTATTCTAGAATAAGGTATACTGTGAGGTCGAAGGCCAAAACTTCAAAGCTGTAACTATTTTTCCCTAAGCACAAACAAAGCAAGTCCCAGCCTTTGAAAACAGATGGAATCTTCTATCCTGCCATAGGGTGGGGAGCAGCCCCCTCCCCTCTGGCCAGCTGCAAAGCTCTTGTTTGCAGGGCCCCTGCCTTGCGTGATACTTGGACCCATCATTGATGTTATTTCCTGGAGTTGTTCAGGGAGACAGATTTATGTTCATGAATTCTGCAAAGGTAAGTTATTTTGAAAGCTTGGAACTTCAAGGCTCTTGTCAAAAGGATTTGCCATGATTTTAAACAATTGTATGCTTGCTCTTTTAAAACTCTAGAAAACATCTCCTTCCTACCATGTCAAAAAAGTCCTCTTATCACTGCTTCCTTAATTTGTAGAAATAGTTTTTCCACAAGATTTTACCCATTAAACTTTAAGGAAAGATTTCCTAAAACATGTCTCTCTGAACCGTCATCTATTCACGCATTCGACAGGCAAGGATGCCTGGATTTGTTCTCTAACTGCCCCATGTGGAAACTCACAATGGCTCTTAATGGATCAGAGGCTCTGAGAAGTTCTGCATTAAATGAACTTGTTTAAACATGTGTAGCCTAGTATTTTCCAGATTTCTTGAGCCACAGACCATTTTCATATGCATTTTCTCTTAAAAACATGTTTGGGGCAAGGGGCGCCTGGGTGGCTCAGTGTGTTAGTCCTCTGCCTTTGTCTCAGGACATGATCTCAGGGTCCTGGGATAGAGCCCCGAGTCGGGCTCTCTGCTCAACGGGGAGCCTGCTTCCTCCTCTCTGCCTGCCTCTCTGCCTACTTGTGGTCTCTTTCTCTCTCTCTCTGTCAAATAAATAAATAAAATCTTAAAAACAAAAACAAAAAAACATGTTTGGGGAAAGATCGTTCTAGAGAATGCCACATAAAATAGTTGGCGTAAGTGAAAAGAAGGCTTGTTAGTGACTTTTTAAATATGAAGCCCTTTTTCAGTGGAGCATTATAATCTGTGCCCAAGTGTGAACTAATATTCATTAGGTAAGCCTGGGACAATTCTGAGATTGGTTAGTTAGCTGAAGTAGGATGCAAAGGACCAGGAATGATGGCCCTCTTCCTGCTCTCAGGTAGATGGCTGGGCCAGGAGGAGAATGGGACTGTGTGGCCAGTCCAGCCTGCAGAGTAAGGCGTGCAGGGAATGTGAGAGTCGTTCAACACAGAACCTTCTGTCAGCACTTAATGACACTCTTAGGAGCCGGTCCCAAATCTCTAAGCAGGGACCTGTCCTGGAAGAATGATAGCACCCACAATGGAAGCTACTGTGGTAGAGCCAGAACCCCTGATGAAGAAGAGACACCACCAGGCCATGTGGTCTATAACATCTAGTCTGGCCCCAGAGCAGGTCCCCTCCATCAAGCTGCAGTGATGGCTCTCAGACCTGGGGGGTACCTGGCTTCTTATCTTCACTTCCAACTTCCATGTCTACATCACATGGACTCATTTTTGATATGATACTTCATCTCAGTAATTCCACCACACTGCCGAATGGATCCTTTTCCTAGCATCCATTCCTTCCCACCCACACCATGCCCTAAGGCACTGAGGTTCTCAAACTTTATTTGGAGTCTGTCAGAATATCCTGGAAGGCCTGTGAAATTATCACTGCTGCCATCTCCCTGGCCGACTTTCTGATTCAGTAGGTCCAGAGTGTGGCCCTAGAATCTGCCTTTCTAGAAGCTTCCACACAAAAATGTAGAAAGAAGCATGTAGTCCACTTATGTAGCCATAACTCAAATGTATAACCATTGTCAACATTTTGCCAAAGTTTCTTTATCCTTGTTCTGAAGTGTTTTAAAGGAAATCACTTCATGATATTTCATCCCTAAATATTTTGTATGTGGGAAAGAAGGACATGTTCCTATATAACCGTAAGTGTTATATCTAACGAAACTGATGATAAGTTGCTGATATCCTGTGATACTGTTATGGACTGAATGTTTGTGTCCCCCTCCCCCCAAATTCATATGTTGAACCCCTATCCCCCACCGTGATGATATTAGAAGGTGGTGCCTTTGGGAGATAATTAGGATGAGATGAGGTCATGAGGTTGGAATCCTCATGAATGGGATTAAGGCCATCATAAGGATCACAAAGGAGCTTGCTTCCTCTCTGCTCTTGGCCACATGTGAATACAATGAAAGGTTAAAAAAAAAAAAAAAAAAGAGGGTTCTCACCAGAATCCAACCATGTGGGCACCTTGATCTCAAACATCTAGAGAAATTTGTTTATCAATTTCTAAATTTCTATCTATAAATGTATACATTTCCATTGTTTATAAATTTCATAATTTATTTTATTGTTGTAATAAATTTATATTGTTTATAAGCCCCTGATTTATATACCGAAGTCCCTGTGGTTCTTCGTTATACCAGCCTGAACTAAGACAGATGCCCATTCCCAAAAATGTTTTCTACAGCTATTCAAACTGGGATCCACTAAAGAATCACACATTTCGGGGGTTGTTATATCTCTTGAATCTCTCTTAGTCTAGAAGAGAACCCAAACCCATGCTTTTCTTTTTTTTCATGACATTGACTCATTGAAAAGACATGTCCTATAGAATGTTCCACTTGGAGTTTGTCTGATTTCTACATGGTCTCATTTAATCTTTACTTTATCCTCTGTACTTCCTATAAAGTGAATGTTAGCTTTAAAGATTTGATTTGATGCAAGTCAAACATTTTTGTAAGAATACTTAACAGGCAAGGCAATGTATTTCACATTGTACCACAGCAAGAAGCACGTAAGCTGGTTTCCTAGTAGTCAACACTGAGATCGATCACCAAATAAAAGGTAACAGCTTAAGCCTTCATTTTCAAAGTTATATTTTTCTACTTGCAGACAGCAAGTGTCCTGTGGGTACCATGTCAGTACTCCTGTTCCTCATCAATCTTTCACTTAATGGTGTTAAGCAACTGTTGATGATTTTTGCTTGAAATGGCAATTTCATTAGGGATGAAAAAGTGGTGATTTTCCAGTTTCATCATTCCTTGTACAATTCTTGGCGAACATTCTTTTATAAAAGAGAAATTTTTTCATCAGAAACTATGGATTGTTTTGTTGGTTTAACTCCCCAGGTTACTATACCGTGCCACTAGAGTTAGGAATTACTGGACTAGATGATTGCTACATTTTCTTCTGGCCAATAATCTTGACACTGACATTGGGAAATAAGCTCAGACCTAGACTGGCAACAAGGAGCTAGACGCTACAGCTGGGGATGACTGCAGATAGAACACAAGTGGTCTTGGTTTTGTACATGGGGAGGAGGCAAAGTCTCTTAGAAAATTCTAGAAAGACTCCAGAAAACCAACCCAACAGGCTAGTTAATAAATGAATGTTAAAAGTGGAAAAATTTCCTTTGCATGCGAGTCATCTTCATTTGGGGATTGTATCTTTCCTAATTGACCAATAAATAAATTGTTGCATATCAGAGTGAGGATATATATGTATCTATGTCAATTGACAAATGAAAGACTAGTCTCTTATTAGTTTATTGGCAAATACATATTTGTTCACAAAAAATGTTTATTTTGTAATAGGTAATACATTCAATTTGCATGGTTAGAGCTAAAATTTAAATAAGAAAGCCATATTATATAATATTCTTCAAGAAAATTGCTACTTGGGTGGATTAACTTAAGAATGCTTTACTGAATAGTTCCTTAATACCAAATTCTCAAATTTTTCCATTGAAATACCTCTAATGATGGAGGGGATTGAACCTCTACTCAGAGGAAGCTTGCAGGTAGCAGCTGACCCCAAAATCAAATTTATTTTACACCTCCTATTAAAATATTAACTGAGGGGCCCCTGGGTGGCTCAGTTGGTTAAGCATCTGACTTCGGTTCAGGTCATGATCGCAGGGTCTTGGGACTGAATCCTGGTCTGACTCTGCACTTAGCGGGGAGTCTGCTTGTCCCTGTTCCTCGCCCTCTGCCCCTCCCCCAGCTCGTCTGCTCTCTCTCTCAAATAAATAAAATCTTTTAAAAAATATTAACTGAAATTCTGGGCATAACTCCGTACAGTGTCATTATTTGTTTTATATTAAAAAATAGTAATACTGCCCTTCAAAACATTGAGTAGAAGCAACACTACAGAAATACAGAGGGATTCAGGGTCCTAATCCATAAAACTGGAGGAGGAGGACAAGTATCTCATGGGATTATTGCAGATATCAACTGAGATAATATTTATAAAGTCCTTCCCACTTTGATTGGCACATAGTTGGCACTATAAAAGTATCTGTTAAAAAAAACTGAAGATTTTTTTCCAAGCTCATCTTATTGTTTTACCTACCAACATAACTCCCAGAGTCTTAGTAACCCAGTTTGAGTGTGATTTTAATATTTAAGGCCGTAATTATGGTCGGAGTAAGAGAAGAAGCAAAGTGTGATTGTTTATTTGGGCTGAGTTAGAAAAGGAATCAAAGAACACAGGGAAAAGGACACAAAGCTGGGGCAGTGGCCGAGAATGGTGGCATCCAGCCAGGTTGGCGGTGTGGTTTTGAGCAAATGTTTCAGTCCTGGCCCCATGACACCGAGGACGATGGGAAACTACCAACAGCTGTTGAGATGCTATGATTGCAGTGTTTCTCAGATCACTTTCATCAGAATCACCTAAGGTGTTCATTAAAAGTAAAATGTATGTGGCCCCAGCCTGGATGTCCACAATCTAAATCAATGGGGAGAGAGGGGTACACTTGGGCCATCAGGAGTTTTAAACACCAATTCCTTATGTAACTAGAATGTGAAAACTATTGTTGTCAGCGATATTGCTCAGGGTTACTGCCCTTTTCTCCTTACAAATATTAACTTTATAAAGAATTTTTAAAAATACAATCTGTGCACCTTATCAGAATAGTCAGAATTGTTGGCTAGAGGAAACTGTAGCAATCATCTAGTCCAGTAATTCCTAACTCCAGTGGCACGGTATAGTAACCTGGGGAGTTAAACCAACAAAACAATCCACAGGCCCCATCCCAAAACAAGTAATTATCAGAAATTCTGGGGTGAAAACCTGGACATAAGTGAACTTAAAAGCTCTCTAAATATTTACAATGTGCAGCCAGGATTAATAAGACTCCGTAATCTGGTCTGACCTCATCTTGCACATGTGGACACAGGACCCTGAAATTACAAGACTTGCAGAAGATGGCAGAGCTTTCTTCAAAAGGTAATTGTGTAAGACTAGCTATGTTCTAGTGCAGTGTTTTTTCAAAATAAAGGTAATGACCCCTCAGGGAATGGTGAAAACAACCTAGTGCATCCTGACAAGAATTTTCAAAAAAATGAAATAGAATAGACTAAAAGACATCAGAATACATAGCAAGAAGTGATGGTATTATTTCATGGTGTGTGTTCAGTGATAAGATGTTAAATGTGATCCTCATTTGAGGTTGTTGTCCAAGAAGTTGGAAAGTCCAGCTCTGGCGTTTCCTTATAATTCTAGTATCTAAGGACTGAAGCTGATATCTGTGTACAAGAGGGTTACCAACAAGTAGCCCATAGGGAGGGCCTGCATGTCACTGAGGTCAAGAACACAGGCTTGGGCGATGCAAATACCTCCAGGTAAGTTGAGTCTGTGCCCCTTATTGGTGACAAAAGCCCGTGAAAGAAGTTAAACACGCTACAGTTTGGCTACCCACACGGTAAAGTGAAACTCACCCCAAGGAAATTGTTGGTTTTATTTTTTATTTTTATTTTTTTAAAAGATTTTATTTATTTATTTGACAGACAGAGATCACAAGTAGCCAGAGAGACAGGCAGAGAGAGAGATGGGGAAGTAGACTCTCCACTGAGCAGAGAGTGATGTGGGGCTCCATCCCAGGCCCTGGGATCATGACCTGAGCCGAAGGCAGAGGCTTTAACCCACTGAGCCACCCAGGCATCCCTGTTGGTTTTAAATAGCACAATCTCTATAAAGCACTTAGCATAGTGTGTGGCATATGGTAAACAGTCAATAAACCCAAATAAGTAAAAAGGCCTTCGTGAGTTCTCATTTCCCGACTCTGAGAAGACATGAACTAAAAATGTACCAGGATGGGGACAGTCTTCGAAGGGACGTGTGCTCTTGGGTCTGATGTTTCTTTCAGAAGAACAGAAGTTTAAAAAATAGCTAAAGTCATTGCCCCAAGAGGCAAAATATTAACAAGAGCAATTTTCTGTTTTCAACAGAACTGGAAGTTATGGTATCACAAAGATACCTGCTTATCCTGGAGACAAAACATTCCAATTCTTTTTTTTTTTTTTTTAAAGAATGCCTTGTCTTACAGATGTACCAGCCAAGTGTGTCATCAGGCACCTGACATCATAACTTGTTTAGTTTCATTCTTAGTTTCTTTCTTTCTAGGAAGATATTATTCAATGTTGTCAGGAAAAAAAAATGTTTTGCATTCTTTTCTGGTAGCTGGATCCCGAATAAAAGGAAAATTAGGCTGTTGGCCCCAAACCTCCCTACAGTTGCTTAAGGAGCTCCCATTCCTCTTTTGCTCAGATACTTTGCATGAGCAAAGACGTGTCTCAGGTATAGCTCTCCACTTTTAATATGCATCTCCTCAACTGAGAAATAAACTCCCCCCACACTCACTCCTGCCTCAGCCTCCAAATTATAAAGACACAAGAGCTCATCTGGTCCTAAAATATAGACATGCCTGGGATATTAACATTTGTATGGCTGCTGGTAAAAAACCCAAGTGTTCTTTTTCTTCTGATTCCTCTGAAGGCATATGAATGTTCTATAATGTCACTTGCATATATATGTGTGTGTATATATGTATATATATGCATGTATGTACATTTTTTAAAAGATTTTATTTATTTATTTGACAGATATCACAAGTAAGCAGAGAGGCAGGCAGAGAGAGAGGAGGAAGCAGGCTCCCCGCTGAGCAGAGAGCCTGATGCGGGGCTCGATCCCAGAACCCTGGGATCATGACCTGAGCTGAAGGCAGAGGCTTTAACCCACTGAGTCACCTAGGCACCCTGCATGTATGTACATTTATACACGTAAAAAGGACAGCGATTGTATAATTCGGTAGGCCATAAATGTAGTGGGCTAGGCATTGTAGAGGATTTAGAATTGTGTAAAAACCAGCCCTGTCATCAAGGAGCTTAAAATCCAGTAGAGAAGATAGGACATGTGCACAAATAAGTCTAGTCCAGGAGAAAAATGCAGTGAGCCCCTGAAGAGAGCGCCAGCGCTGTGGGAGCTCAAGGGAAGAGATTCCGTGCGTCTGGCAGGTGCAGGGGCCTAGAGCAGAGGAGGCCTCCGGGGGGCATCCAGAAAGATGGACAGGAGTCACCTCTGCCATGTGAGGTGGTATGTCATCCTAATGAGGGAAACCATAAAGGAGGATCCAAAAGTAGGCAGGAAAGGTTGCCCGGGGAGGGACTGAGGAAGTCGCTTTGGTCAGAGCACAGGGCCCATAAGGGAAACAGAGGTCACGAGTTTGGGGAAAGAGGTTATGTGGTAGTTTTCCCTGCCACAAACTGGTGGACTGAGGTAGCAAATATATTATCTCACAATTCTGGAGGAAAGAAGTCCAAAATGGGTCTCACTGGGCTTAAATGAAAGCGTCTGCAGGACTGTATTCCTTTCTGGAGGCTCTAAAGGAGGATCCATTCTGTTGTCTTTGCCAGTGGAAAGCAGCTCCCATTCCTTGGCTCCTGGCTCTGCCCGGCTTCAAAACCGGCGATGGCTAGTTGAGCTTTCTTGCATCACTTTCTGTCACATTATTCTGACACTGCCTCTTCCTGCCCCCTGCTTCCACATTTAAGGATCCTTTTTTTTTTTAATTAATTTTTTTTAAAGATTTTATTTATTTATTTGTCAGAGAGAGAGCACAGGCAGGGTTATCGGCGGGCAGAGGGAGAAGCAAACTCCCCGCTGATCAAGGAGCCTGATGTGGGGCTCGATCGCAGTACCTGAGCCAAAGGCAGATGCTTAACCGACCAAGTTTCCCAGGCGTCCCACATTTAAGGATCCTTGTGATGACGCTGGGCCTATCCAGATGATCCAGGACAATCTCGCCATCTCAAAATCAGCAATTAGCAACCTTCATTCCTCTTTGCCGTGAAACCTAACCTGTTCCTAGGTTCTGGGAAAATAGAACATGGACATCTTTGGGGGGCCCTTATTCTGCCTGCCATAAACTGGGACCACAGATTAAAGGGTACCGAATGTCAAGATTGTCATCCCCATTTCTCATGCTGGGGTAGAAAACACAATGTCTGTTTTCAGATGAAAGATGGTTTCTTTAAAGCGAGTATTTTCTTGCTTTTAGCTGGAATTACAGCAAGTCAGTATAGTAACCCAGGCTGTCTCGTTCTGATTGAATGTTCCAGGTGGCAGTTATAGATGGCTTTGATGAATAAAATATGGGGAAATAAATTAAATATTGATAAATGCAGGTTGGTATGTTCAGTTTTTCCAAACACAGGGCCCACAGGGAGAGGAAATCATAAAGGAGGATCTCAGTCCTCAGTCCTGGAAATATTAGGAACTACTGCCTTAAAAAATATGGCTTCCGATTTTTCCAGTCGGTCCTACCTGTAGTATATAGCATTCTTCCTCTGCTATTGACATATCTCTAGAATCACAGGATGAAAAGTTTGGAAAAGATTTTAAAAAATAGATTTTGCAAATGTATCTCATCTTCTAACTTGTTTCTGGTTTGATCAATAATTCATCCCTCAGCATCTGCCTCTTAAAGACGATATTGTCTGTTGTTTTTATGGATGACAAATTAGGATATTAAAAAACCAAATACCTTGTTTTTAAAGCACAGAACATCTCAAATGAAATGCCCCAAATTTATAGTGTGTAGATAACAAAAACAAATGACTTAAAGCCATACAACAGGAAGACGGAAGAACTATCTGATAAAGCAGGAAGCACAAATGAAGTAACAGAAAATCCATCTGGGTTTGGATGCAGAGCAGTTCAAATGGACTTTATTTATTTGCTTAGCCAATTTGAAGTTTCTCCCTTTTAAAATACCATTGCGGTTAAAATGCCCTAACCATGCACGGAGGGTAAGATTACATAGCCAGCCATTGCACTGAGCCCTGATTCCTTTCTATTCTAGCTGTTGGTATAGAATATATTTTCCCCAAATTCCTAGAGCTTGCCTTTCGGTCTGAATACAGACATGGTGAAAAGGCAGCACCAACTAGTTCTGTGGAAAGACACAGCGAGGCAGGGAGAGGGATGTCAGTTGGGCACATAGACCGTGGTGCAGTTTTTGGACAAATCACGGAGAACCCTTATGGAGCACTTACTATGCACCAGGCATCATGGAATTATCGATCCTTATAGCCTCTCTGTGTACCCTGCACTAGTACTAATCTTATTCCTACACTACTAGTAACTTTCTAAATTTGCTTGCCACTGCTAGTGACTGAGGGGACAAGGAGGCAATCCCTGGGCTATTTTTTTTTTTTTTTTTTTAATTTGACAGACAGAGATCACAAGTAGGCAGAGAGGCAGGCAGAGAGAGAGAGAGAGAGGAGGAATCAGGCTCCCCACTGAGCAGAGATTCTGGGCTCAATCCCAGGACCCGGAGATCATGACCCGATCCTAAGGCAGAGGGCTTAACCCACTGAGCCACCCAAGCGCCCCTCTGGGCTATTTTTTTTTAAACCACAAATGCAGTTATTTCAGTCCCCTGCTTTGTCAACATTATCTCTTTAAAATTCACAATCCTGTGGTTTTCCATGTTGGCTCAACATTAGAATCCCTTGCGGACCACTGACCAAATACCATTGCCTGGATTCTACTCTGGACCACTTAAACACAAAGTAACACCCAGGATGGCAAATATTTTTATTGGGCTCACAACGAGCCCAACATTTTCCCGAGGGCTACGAATATTTTCATTTAATCCTCCAAACAAGTCTGTGATGAAAACATCATTAAGTACCCCCAATTTATACGTGAGGAAGGTGAGGCTCCAAAGGATTAACTGCTTAGCTCAAAGTCATGTGAGAAGGGCTTCTGATCCCAGGCAGTCTGGTCTCAGCGTCTGTACTCAGAAAACAAAAATAAAGCAAATAAAGCAACCACAATGAAAATCCTCACTGGTAACCTCTGGGAGATGCTAGAGAACCAACCTGCTATTTTTTTAAAATGGCAAATACACACACATAGAAGCGGACATTTATTTTGCCTTTGTGTGTATAAACTGTACCTTAGGAAAGCTAGTGACCTCTCTTTTTAGGAGAATTTTGACTAATAAGTGAATGAGTCATAAAATTAGAATATTATCATTTTGCAGTCCTCAACAAAGTAATGAATCTGAGCCATGATCGTCAGTGGATGCCAACTTCTCAAGAAGAGATGTCCAGATTCTTCTTTATAAAAGTACACATCACCTCTTATGATGTGATCTTGCTAGAAAAATCAAGTCTCTCCAAGCTTCTATTACCAAATACCATTTTGGACTAAAACAAGAGACCAAAGGAACACGTTGCATGCATGACCTTGTGGGGCACCATCAGCAAAATCCAGACTGTGGGGAACTCAACAGACAAAACACTGGATTTCCTCCATGTAGATGTTGGGAGAGAGAAAGAGAACGCGAGATGGCAGCTATGGATTAAAAGATTCATATAAACTAATTGCAACATACAGATGTATCATGTTTGGATCCCAGTTTGGTCAAACACCTGTAAAAAATAAAATCTGGGAACATTTGAACGTTGACTAGATATTTGATGCTCTTAAAATAATTACTCATTTCTTCTTAGTGTGAGAATTATATTGTAGTTATGTTTTTAGAAAGAGACCATACCATTCATAGACACTGAAATATTTATGGGTACGATGGGAAATGTATAGCAATACTTATTATTTAAATAGATACTTAAAGATGAGTATTTCGAGCAGAACTGATTTAACTCCTGGCTCTTTGCAGCACTTTTATTAACTTTCTCGATGACTTAATTGAAATCATAATTCTCATCATCATCATTTCTTAAAATACCCTGTGTGTGGCAGGTTTTCAGTTAGTGTTCTTTTTAAATTAATGATAGCAATAATAGATTATGTGGGATTAGAGCACAACACTAAATCCTTCTCCAGAACCCCCTGACCAAGAGAGTGCTACTCAGAAATAACCGTCACGTTCAGACAAACTTCTGGAGAGTTGTCCTCACGGCTCAGCCATTCTTGAATTGTCCTTTCATTGGCTTCTCTATCGACAGTCTATTCTTAATGACTATGCTGTCTTCCCTGCATTTTTTTTTTTAAGATTTTATTTGTTTATTTGTCAGAGAGAGAGAGAGAACACAAGCAGGCAGAGCAGCAGGCAGAGGGAAATGCAGGCTCCAGGGGGAGCCCGATGTGGGACTTGATCCCAAGATCCTGGGATCGTGACCTGAGCCAAGGGCAGACGCTTAACAGACTGAGCCACCCAGGCACCCCAGTCTTCCCTACTTTTTACAATCTTTCACATCTCTCAAGACATAATTCTGATTTATAAAAATTCCTTATTTTCTCCCCTGTACCCTTTAAAAATCTCTGGGCTATTTTATGTTTTCATTCATTTACTCATTCATCCATTCTTTTAAAAATGTTTAGTGAGCTCCTATTTTGTGTGGAGAATAGGTGTGAGGATACAACGGTGGACAGGGACACGGTTCCTTCCCCGTGGATAGGCAGACACCATTTGAACATCTCTTGGTATGCTTACCATCCTTCCCGCCTCTCTTCCTCTGGAAGACCAGTGGCTCCCCTTTTCCCTAGAAACGTGGAAAATCTAGCCAGGTAGAAGATAAAAACACAAAAACAAAAAACCCCAAAGGCTTAAGAATTGAAACAGATCTGGGCTCAAATCACGATTCTACCACATAGTAGCGATACGACTTTGAGCAAAGACCCTCTCTCAGCTTGTGTCCTGACCTGCGGAATAAGAATAAGAATACCTAAGTCATGGTGCTGTGGGAAGATGAGGGAAATCTGGCCCAGAGCTAAGTAAAACCAGTGATGCGTGGCAGACACTTGCCGAGAGCATTGCCACCATCATCGTCACACCATCAGTCTTCCTCACCCTGACATATGCCTTGAATTTTCCTTTCTCAGTGGCTTTTTCTCCTCTCTCTGCAGAAGGATGAGGCCACAACACACGACACTACCAAGATCATGGGGGCCCCATAGGGACATTTCTTCCCAGCTCCCAGGTAACCCCACTTCCATTTGAGAAAAGGTGTTGCCTTCCTGATCCCATCATCAGAACTGCACCTTTTCCCATCTCCGTTTCTCTCATGGAAATGTTTTTCCTCACCTCTCATTCAAAGGAGGAGATGCTGATGACAAAGGCATATACAGGGAACTCTGAGAAAGACGCTTTCTTTTAACTGGTTTTCACTGGGCTCGGTGGTGCACACTTGGCCCTTTTTGGTTACATTGGAAGCAATGATCAGCACATAAACTACAGGGCCTTTACTTCTCAATACTTTTCGATAAAGCATTTTCTTTCCCTTTTTTCTTTTTTAAGATTTTCTTTATTTGAGAGAGAGAGGGCGCTGGAGGTGGGGGGTGGGGAAGGGAGAGGAAGAAAGATCTCAAGCAGATTCCATGCTGAACGTGGAGCCCAGTGTGGAATTTGATCTCAAGACCCTGAGATCATGACCTGAGCTGAAATCAAGAGTCCAGCGCTGAACTGACTGAGCCACTCAGGGGCTCCTCAACAAAGTGTTTTCAATTGTCCTTTCATCTTCCACTCACACTCCACTAGGAAATTCACAGAACTGCTCTTACTAGCCTCACTTAGGGCTGAGAACTTGAGTTCCCTGTTGGCTAAGCAACTTGCACAATGATGGGCGGGATAGTGGTGGTGGAAAGGGTTGCGCCACACTTTCTGGAGTCTATTCGCCAGGAGGCCATTCCCTCTTCTCCAGTCATATCGCATAACAAGGAGTTTGGTGCCATAGAAAAGAGTCTAAAGGGAGAATGAAGTAAAATAAGAGGACAGAGATTAAAGCAGGTGGAAGAAAAATCAGGGTTTGAGAAGTAAAAGGAAAAGGCTAAATCAGCATTTTTTTAAAAAAGATTTCATTTATTAATTTGACAGAGAAACACACAGCAAGAGAGGGAGCACAAGCAGGAGGAGGGAGAGAGGGAGAAGCAGGCTTCCCACCAAGCAGGGAGCCTGATGTGGGGCTCGATCCCAGGACCCTGGGATCATGACCCAGCCGAAGGCAGATGCTTAATGATGGAAACACCCAGGTGCCCCCTAAATCAGCATTTTGAGCAGCTGCCCTGGGGTTACTGTGGAAGGCTGGGCTGTCCTCTCTACCAGAGCATTCTGATTGGTCTGCAGATCCTATAAAACATCACTCATGCATTCATCATGGATTGCTCAGCTACCGAACGCCCCCTACACTGGATCTGGGCTAACAGGCACCCAAGGAAGCCAGAGTCCTCTCTCCAAATCATTCTCTGTGACTGGAGTCTTATGATAAATACCAGAAGTTTCACTAGCCCACAGGGCTTCTCCATGCTGGGATCACTGATGACCTCACCCATCCTTCTGGGGCCAAGGGCCATCCTCTGCCCGTGGAGTTCTAATCTGTGTCTCAGGCAAGCTACCTCCTATCCTGGAATCCTGGCCTTCTTGTGGGATTCAGATAGAATTGTGAAGAAATACGCTCTTTTGTAAGATATTTTTATCTGACTTCACTCCAAGAGCTCCAGTGGTCTCCATCACATTCACGTGACTTGACCAGAGACAATGGAGGATGGAAAGGTAGCCCAGGTGTTCTCTAGAAGGCAGGACTCTTTTACCTTGCGCTTGACTTTTAAAATAGGCACTGGCACAAGGTCATATTGGCAGAGGCTCGGATGCTTCTGGAGAAAGTTTGGTATGTATATTTGAAGCCTTGACTTACATGGTTGCTGAGGAGCCTCCTAGGAAAAAGACTTGAGTCACATGTATCCAAGGGGATTAGACACACACATGCATGCCTCTGTGTGTGTGTGTGTGTGTGTGTGTGTGTGTGTGTGTATGTGTTCAAGCATGCCAGTGGTTCCAAAGTAGTAGGATTACAGGGAGAATGATGGGGACCCCTGAGGGAAAACACTCCATGAGGAAGGAAGTTCCCTGCCTTGGGAGTTCAGGGCACTGGTGATTCTAGGAATCATGAGGAGCCTTACACTTCTTAGAAGTCAGTGTTACTGAAACCCAAGTACAGCAAGACTTTATTTCTAACAGCAAAAACATGTGATGGGATTCCAACCTCAGAGGCAGACATTAATATTGGTCATGTCAACTGGCATTAGGAACAACATTCTAGTTCTGTGGCATCACTGTAGACCTAGCAGGTGAGAGACTGAGAAATTAGGAAGTCAGCCATGAGCAGGGCTGATCCACGGACACGTGTGAGCCCAGCTGGAGAGTTCCAGAAATTGCTGATCATAATAATACTGTCTGATCAGCTAAACACAGATGCCCCTGCCTTTAGCCTTTCTCAGCTATTTTAGCAGCCAAAGAAAAAACAAAACAAAACAAACAAAAACCATAAATCCGGTTCTCAAAAGAATGGGGAACATTATTAAGATTTTGAAGGGGCCTCCATAAACCCCACCTGGGTTCTAAGCAAGTTGAGGAAATGGAACATAGGTAGAGCAAATACGGGTCCACTTTGTTGTTGTTAAAGACCAGGCTGGAAGAGTAGGCTTTAGGTCTGGTGGTCACGTGGGCTGAAATTAGGCAGACTTTCCCAAAGGCTGACAATTACTGGACCCGGCAGGCCCAGGCAAGACAGACGGCACAGAGAGATATTGTACTCTCCTGGAAGGTTCATTCCAAAAAAGAAGCAGCAGAGCTGAACCAAGAGGCCCAGCAATTCTTCCAAAATTTTGATCAGATTACTCATCCCATGCCCCCAGGGGTGGAAGGAGTAAATGGGTCAAGAGAAACAAGGCCTGTGTTTAGGGAAATCCTCATTATAGAATCTGGGAGAGCAGAAAGGTGCCTCTCTCTCTTGTATCCATCAGGGGTCTGCCAGGAAAGCAAATCCATGCCAGGGTTATTAAATAGAGGGTTATGAAACACAGGGAATTGGTTAAAAGGTGTCAGAATTGCTGAAAGAATATTCTGGATTGGAGGAAGCATCCCAAAGGCCAATGACTGGGAAGCCGCTACCCGTCTTTAGGGCCAGAGGGACAAATGAAGAAGCTGGTATTGCCTGAGCCCAGGAGCTGGGGCCACTTGGAAGACCCTGAGCATCATGAAGGGACCTATTTTGGCATGAGCTGGAGACACACCGGAGTTGTGGCTGCTGCTGGGTAGGCCTCGGGAAGCACAGGAAAAGGGCTAGAAACACCTGTGGCTCCTCCTTTCCTCCCAAACTCCAGTCTCCAGCAGTGCCTCTCATTGGCAAACCTCGTATCAAGCCGGCGGTCAAGGGAACCCAAGAAGCAGAGCTTGGGACAAAAGGACAGAGCCCAGGCAGGGGATGGATCTGAGAGCAAAGAGGCAACCAGCCAGCACAACCTTTACCAAGGAAGAGTTTTATAAACATTTTTATCAGTAGATTAAAGAGGAATTCACATACCTATCACACAACGAAACCATTCCAGATTCTCTTTATTTCTTCAAATGTCTCGTCCGCAGCAGCTGCCATATCTCTCCCCATCTCTCCTCTCTGCTGAGCTCTCTCTCTCTATCCCCGTGGCTGTCTTCAGCTCCCCCATCCCTCTCTCGGAATCCTTTCCACAAGAGCCTTGTCCAAAAGTCACTGAGACTTCAGCTGACGCCCACCTCACCGTGCCTATCAAAGATGGCTCTCCTTGGGGCTCTCTCAGTGGGCACTCAGGGGGCTTTGAGATTGGGCAAAGGGTATGTCCCAGTGTAGCCCAGGCAAGCAAATTACCCAGCGGAGGAGGGACTACTCATCTGCTCAAAAGAAGGTCATCAGCAGGAGCCCTGCTGTTTCCCTTTCCTCTTTCCGGTTAGAGCAGTTGACAACTTGGTTACCCAGGTTAATGCCCAAGTCAAAATTCAGCCCCTGCAGCCCCACCTGGCCTTACAGGGGTGTCTGCTTTGGATTGAGCAGAACGGAGAGGACCTCTTTCCGTTTCATTTTCTTGGAACCACAGAATTTAGGTATCTTTGGTTTAGCTCACAGGCTCGTGGTTGGAGAGTCGTAATCACTGCTATTTCAAGGTGGATGAAAGAGATGACAATAGTGCCAGGGACATATTAGGAATTTGAAAACTGTGTGTTGATAACACACAGCAAGATACTATGATTACATTCGCTTTGCTAGGGTTGCCATAACCAAGTACCACATCCTGGGTGGCTTAAACAACAGGAATTTACTTTCTCATGATTCTGGAGGCTAGAAGTCTGAGATCAAGACTTTTTTTGGGGGGGGGGGGGCAGCGTTAGTTTCTTCTGGGGCCTTTGTTCTGAGGCCTTTGTCATGTGGATGGCTATCTTCTCCAGATGTCTTCACAGTTTCTTCCCTCTGTAAATCTATGTCCTGCTGTCCTATAGGGGCATGACTCAGATTGGATTAAGGCTCATCTTGACATCTCCTACGTCCAAATAAGGTCACACTCTGGGGTGTAGAAGTTAAGATGTCAACATCTGAAGTTTGCGGGAGGGACATAATTCAACCCATTACAATGATTTACCAAAGCCATACCACATCTCATGCAATAGATTGTTATCATTATTATTTTGTTATCTGAACTACAGAGGACAACACAGATACTTACATGGTTAACTTTATTGTTGGTAGTGGCAGGATCAGGATTAGACTATGGATTTCCTGGTACTCTAATCTATCCCTGCTGGCTCTGTTAGGCAGTCTTTTCATCATGCTGGGATTACAGCATAGTTGTTAGACAATCAGGCTCTGTAGATCTACCCAGGGGCCTAAATCCCAGATCTGTCACCTATTAGCTGCTTGACCTTGGACCAGCTCCTTAACATCTCTTGACAGAGTATCCCATGTAATGGGATAACAGCAGTCCCTTCCCCACTAAGAGGGATGAGGATTCAGTGAGATAATGTATGTTGTCAGGGAGGAAAACCTTTTCCTCTATGCTCTTCTGTTTTGTCTTTGGGGACCTGCGAATTAAACTAACAGAAGATAGATTAACAAGAGAAAAGGCACATCACTTTTATTACTATTTACATGCATGGGAGTCCTCAGAAAGGAGCGAAGCTCAAAGAAGCAGTTAGTCTCAGGGGCTGACATCTCTTTTTAACTAACGAAAGGAGGTTTGGACCTCAAACAGTGATAAACCATGGGAAAGTAGCTAGGAAATATATGGGAGAACTAAAGGAAGATGACTGTTATCTTGGCAAGGTCTGTTTATGTAGACTCATCTCGGTGTCAACTCTCCATTTCCAGAGATTTGAGTCATTTCTGCCTCCCTGGTCTAGGGGCAGAGAAGGATGAAAAATTCATAAGGGAAAACTTCTACCCCGCTTTTAGACAAGCAAGCGGAGGACAGAAAGCTCTTCCTGTATCTGTAAATTCTCTCCTACAAACAAGATTTTCCACATTTAAAACATATCTGATCTGCCCTGAAAGCTCACACAGGTCTGCCCTCACCTCTGCACCCATTTGCCACAGTCCTGGTTCAGGTTCCTGGAGTGTAGACCATCCTCTACCTAGCTTCCTTCCCTCCAGGAAGGTGGATGACACCAGGAAGACACCAGGAAAAGTGCAGAATCCTTCCTGGGCTCCCCCATGCCCTTACGAATTCAGTGTCAAGTTCAAGAGCAAAGCCCAGCCCGGTCCACTCCACACGTAACTTTTCAGTCCGAATTCCCTTTCCAGACAGCTCAGCACCGACCCAGGAGCTGTGACGGACTCAGGGGTGCATTCTCCTTCCTGCCTCTGGGCTTTTGTGTGGGGGCTTCACACAGCGCTCTCTCCCTGCCTCAAATGTTGCCCACTGTCGGTAGTATTTCTCAGCTGCCCTGCTGCCAAACCCCCTTCCCATTTTGGCTGACTTGGGTGTCCCTCTGTGTCCTCTCTGCTCTACGGAGCTGTAATTGTGCATTTTCCTCTTCGCTCTACCTTTAATTCATAAGATATTTGAGCAAGGGACCACATTTCACTCATCTCAGAATCCCCGTGCCCAGCACAGTCCCAGCATAACGGAGCGGGGATTCCTTATGTACTTATTGAATGTATGATGCTATTTAGTCTGTGGCACAAAAACCAACAATAACTTAATAGCTTCATCTCTTGTCTAAAGTTCATGGCTTCTGTAAAGAATATGGGAGGTGACTAGCAGGTGACAGGTAGCGATCCTATAAAAATAGATGGATGAAGGAATGGTTGTAATGTCATGAAACCGCCTTCCTAAGTTTCCTCGAGGAAGATATATGTTAATTTCCCAAATGTATGAGCATCTGTGTATTTTCATGGAGGATATAGCGTCTTTTCTAACACTAAGATGCTTGAAATGGGATTATTTCCCTTCCAAATGAAAACCAATTAAATAAATTATATTTTCTCCCCTTGGTGCTTACAAAGTGTGGGAGTTGTCACCAAACATTACTAAATGTTCTAATTTAGTCATAAATGGGCTGAAAGAATGTAGCATAATTACTAAGTCCAAAGTAAGTTGTTCTAAATATTTTATCTTGTTCAGCATATGCTGTTAAAAAAAAACAAACCCGCTCGAACTATAATTGTCAACATTCGATTCACAAAAAGTAAACAACAGCTGAGTATAATGGGATGATAAAGAATCTCTCCATAATTCCCAACATATGGGAAAGAGTATGTCCGTTTTGAAGTGAAAGATGATCACGTTTATCAACTGAGCTATTTTCTTTTTTTTTTTTTTTTGAAGATTTTATTTATTTATTTGACAGCCAGCAATCACAAGTAGGCAGAGAGGCAGGCAGAGAGAGGGAGGGAGAAGCAGGGTCCCCGCTGAGCAGAGATCCCGATGCGGGGCTCCATCCCAGGACCCTGAGATCATGACCTGTGCTAAAGGCAAAGGCTCAACCCACTGAGCCACCCAGGCGCTACCAACTGAGCTATTTTCTGTCTTTATATTCTTCCTATTGGAATAACATCCCCAGGAAAACTAGAAGCATTTTCCTGAATGGACAGGGAGATATAAAGACATGTTTGATCTTGGGCAGGAGCAATTTAGCCTTCGGCAGTGATGGGAGGGGGAGAAGCAAAAAACACGTCATGTTTCTATAAGAGCAGTCATTCTAGAGTTACGAGGCATGACATGAACAAGCGTATGTGGAAAATATCTGGGTAAATTCCTATTGATCAGTTTCACTTTCCCTGAACACACTCTGATGGGTGGAGCCCAAGATACGTCTTGTCATGATTTGGATTCATTTTAACCTGGAAGACCATGTTTCAGGGGAAAGCTCCTGGGAAGCTCCCTGAAGTATCTTTTTCTTTATCAGATGTTTTGTGCATGTGGATTTCGAGCTCAAAGGAGATATTTAGAAACCATGTATCTTCAGAGGGAAGCAATAAAGGGGCCAGGTCCTTTACAGCTGCTTTAGAAGAGAAAGATGGGGCAGGTCTCGGGTCTTCAAAGAGCGGGGCTTGCTTCTTGGCTGGGAGAAACAAGGAGAAGAAGCCCAGGTAGGGGACAAAGAACTTCGTGAAGAAATGCTGAGGAACAAGACTGTCCCTTTGTGTTTCCCCATGAATGACAACCATCTAACTTAAATCCTTTCTGGAATGAGTAGCAAGGTTTGGGAGCAGGTATTGAATGAATAAATTTACAAGTCATTGAACTCATTAGTTATTAATAAGCACATCTAGGCAGAGAGAAATAAACAAGAGGGCTGACTCGCTGAGAACCCTCTAAGGAGGAAAGGACATTCCCTACGGTCCACTGTGGGGTAAAATATAGCGGTTTGGAGGCGAAAAACTGCTTCCTGAACTTCAGTTTTCTGGAGATGATAATCAGGAGTATCGTGACTATGCTTTGCCACTCTAAAACCCCAGAAGTTTTACTTATCTCATTCTGCCTGTATCCTTTTTATTTATTTATTTATTTATTTATTTATTTATTTATTTAACAGAGAGATCACAAGTAGGCAGAGAGGCAGGCAGAGAGAGAGGAAGGGAAGCAGGCTCCCTGCTGTGCAGAGAGCCCGATGCGGGGCTCCATCCCAGGACCTTGGGATCATGACCTGAGCCGAAGGCAGAGGCTTTAACCCACTGAGCCACCCAGGCGCCCCCTGCCTGTATCCTTGACGTGATGTTCTTACAAATGATAGCATTATAATTAATCAGATTAATCTCACTGAATAGGAATAAAGGGTGCCTTTTCACAGAGCTCTTCGTTGTGCAGGCAGTGTATCTGTCCACACAGAGTGATTCTTCTTGTATAGTGACTCTCTGTTGGACTTCAAGGAGAAAGGATGCAGGAGCCATAGAAATAGCACAATCAACAGGCACACACACACACACACACACACACACACACACACACAGCTCAGCTATTTAAGGCTTCTCCAAGGAACTTACAACAGAAAAATTCTAAGAAAACAAAGGCACTTTACGGAAAAGCTCAGGATGACTGGCTTGAAAAATCTGTAAAGGTCATTATATGACTTCATGATAGGTAAGATGGCATGCCCATTCCTGAGACACAGAAAAGGAAGAGTGAGGATTCTGGGAGGAACACATCCCTAATAAGGACAGAAGACCTGTGTATCTGAGGTGTTTGATAGATTTCACTTCTATCAGTATCTTTCGAAAGCCCATGCTCAACTCTGACCTGGGAGAGTTGAGCAGGTGGCAGGTGTAAGACCCAGAATTGCCTTAGGTGGGGAGGAGTCACACGAAGCCTGCCACATCCAAGATGTACAGATGGACTGCCAGAGGGATTCCCAGAAAGGGTCTTTTCGCAGGGAAAAAAAAAAAAAAAAAAAAAAAGGACGATGGGAGCTGAAGTAGCAGGGAAGAGCCTTACTATGCTGGCTGGTAGATATTCTGGCCCCTCTACTTATGAGGCACACAGTAACTTCTTAAATATTTGATGATGACGATGATGATGATGATGGAAAAAAAAGTCTTAAAAATGAAGTGAAGTAGGACGAAATGGTGTGTCTTAGATCCCATTCCACATCTCTTAATCATGAGATAAACTGGATTTCACTGAACGCAGCATCATAATGACACTGGATTCATGGTATGGATCTTGAAAGCAGTATCCTAGTCATCTTCTTTTTTGAACAATTTTGGTCATTTGGATCCTTCCCTTTAAGATGTTCTTTTCCATCCATTCTCTTGCCCGATGGTACTTACCTAACGACTAAGTGTCGAGTTGGGAGATGGTAATTAGATGCCACATCCTATTCTCCTGGTTTAATTTGACCTTTTCTTGATGAAGTGTTTTCTCCCCTCGGGTACTGGCATTTGAGGCCACCTAGGCAAGCTATTCTGGGATGTTCGCTGTAGCAGAACTTCTCATATAAAGGGCTTCAGTGTGAAAGTCAGTCATTTCATTTTTTTAAGTTAACATTTCTGCTGATTTAAACAGATTCTGCCCAACCTTTAGACAAAGGCATAGAGCGTATGTGTATATTACATGACAAATGACAAGTGCTTCCAGAGAAGGTAAATATAATTTAGGTTCTAGATCACTCCCTTGTCTAACTTTTCATTACTTCACTGACAACAGTAGTGATCTTCTTGCTGATGAGATTTTTGCTCTTTCCTCAAGCAGAGATTTATACTGACTTGAGATATATATTTTGGAGGAACATTTGTTTTGTGGTAGGAAGAGTGAATTATCTCTCAAGTTTTCTCATTGCATTTTTCATTGAAGATTCGTCCTCATTTCATTGTCCTTGGAGAATTGTGGATGCTGTGGTTTGTACTTTTTTCAAAGCGGATTTTGAAGTTGGCAGAACAATTATGCTTGCATTTGTCTTTTATGCCTAAGAAATAATTGACTGTGCTTGTGGGATATCCGTATTTTACACTGACTAATTTGATTATTGAGGATGCTCAGTTTTTTGGCCTATGGGGTTTTGTTGTTGTTGTCGTCTTGTCTTTGTTTTGTTTTGAGAGAAGGAGGTGAGCAGGGCACGAAAAGCCACTTCTCTGAGATTATTAGAATTTAGAGCAGGGGCATCTGTGTGGCTCAGTTGGTTAAGCATCTGCCGTTGGCTCAGGTCATGATCCCAGGGTGTTGGGATCGATCGCCACATCAGGCTCCCTGCTCAGAGGGAGGCCTGCTTCTCCTTCTCCCACTCCCCCTGCTTGTATTCTCTCTCTCTCTGTCTCTCTCTCTCCCAAATAAATAAATAAAATCTTAAAAGAAAAAAAAATAATTTAGAGTAAACAGTTTCTTTCAGAAAGATCTGTACATATCCCTTTCTAGAAATTACAATCTGTAGGCTTGCAGGAGAAAGAGGTCCAAGCAGGAAAAAGAGGCAGATTAATTTCTGAGGAAGAATATGTGTTTGCATGCCTCTCGAATTTATGATTTAGGGTAATTTGGTACTACCATAATCACAATATTACCATGTATTTTTCTACACGGTAATACCCATTTTAGCTCAGCCAGATTTCCAGATGTTTGCTGATTCCGCAGCATCTAGAGTCACTCATTCCTAAATACTTAATGAGCCCTGGGGAGGAGCAAGACACTTGGGCTCTGGGCAAGGGACACTTCTGTATTAAATCTTAGTTGGTCCTAGTTCAGATCTTGTAAGGAGAGTTAGGCACAGCTCACAGGGCGTTCATTACATCATTCAAATATCCAGCATACATTTGTGATTCCTGAATAAGTGAACTCAAAATAAACTTACTGTGATTCAACCTTTCTGTACAGCAATTACATCCCTTTCACGGTTGTGGTACCTTCTATCTTGATAGTACCTTTGCACATAAGAGGAGCTCAATAAAGACTTGTTGATGGCAGACTGACTGGGTGTAGGTAGACACTGGCCTGAACTTGACTGCCCCATCATGGGGCTCCTTACCATTTTCTTCTCATGAATTCTCTGTAGATATCAAAGAAATGGGCCCAAACTCCCCCCAAATCTATGTTTACAGCTTTGGCCAGACTGACTATTACTCTTTAAGTGTGTAAGCACAAAACAGTTAAACAATAGAACCCAGGGAGACAGGAAGCGGACGATTTTAACCATGGCTGCTGCTACTGAAGTGGGGTGGGTGGGTTGGCCTTTACTGTGCAAGATAGGAAGCAGCCAGAGAGAAGAAGGAAGGGTATGGACTTGGATCAAGTGTGAACTCTTGTTTGCCAGCTGCTTGCATGAACCAGACTGGGGTCTCATAGCGGTCCTGAGCCATCGACATTTCAAGGTAGGAAGGATGGGTCCCAGAAGTAGTTCAGTAACTTGCCCAAAGTCTCACAACTCACCTTTGGTTGATTCTGGACTACGGCTCAGACCAGTGTGCTTGGAAGCCCAGGCCTTTCCCATTCTGCTCAGCTTAGTCCATCCCACCCTCTGGAGAGGGGACACCTGCGTGGCAAGCTGATCATTTGAGGAAGACTCTCTCCATTTTAAGCCTAAGATGCAGGTCATTGAGGTAATGAAGCATGTGCTGCTTTTCTATTTTTTTTTTTTTTTTTTTTAGAAATGAGGAAACAGTGATTTCAGCAGCGTGGCCAAGTCCCAGGGAATCCAGGCAAAGCAGAGGAATCGGGTTTCAGGAAACTTAGGAAGAATATCAGAATTAGGCTCAAGGAAACTGGGAGGAGAAAGTCCTGCAGAGTCCAAGACCATCTTGGGAGCTCAGGCGGTAGAATTCCAGGTCTTCTGGAAGGCTCCCACCATGAACGTGACCCATACATTCTCTGCAGATTTTCTTCCTCGAGCTTCTCGGCTTCTCTTTCACTGTCAACTGGTTCCCCTCCTACCCCACACCTTGTACTCACCATCCTTTCTTACAGTATCTGTGGGCCCACTGATCCTGCCTCCTCTCAACCGCAGTGTGCTCCTGGCTCCTCATGGCCCCATTTCTACTTCCAGTCTCTTTCTGCTGCACATTCTGTACAACCTCTCACTGCAAACCGCTCCGTTCTCTCCACGGTTCTCAATTCTAATTCCCAAGAGGTATTAGATCTACTGCTGGACCCAGTGCCACCCTGTTTGGAAAGGCCATTCCTGTCAGAATATCTCGTGGGTTGTTACCAGCCTATCGATTTTGACTGTCCCTATGTTAGGGATCCCGCTGGGTAGAGTCACCTCAGGAGACCTCAGAAATACCTTGCTCCTTCAGAAGTGCTGACGGACCTGTGGGCTGGGGACTGAAACTTTGGCAGTGACAGACAAGAGTCAAAACTGATCTCCCATCAATATAGCAGGTCAGCTGTGGAAGGGGGAGACCCTGAAAATGCAGGGACATAAGATGGTAGCCGAGCAGAACGTGGGGGGCCAGAGGAGGCACTAAGAAGAGATGAAAAGACATCCAGCTGGGAGCTGAAAGTTCCTGGAAAATGAGCTGCAGACCAGGAGTCATCAGTAAGATATCCACAGGGAACAGCCAGCTTCTCACAAAGGAACCACCAGGGACCTCCAGGAACACTTCTCTTCCTTCTGCTTGCAAATTTCAGGAAAATGTGTACAATCTCACCGACAGCAGAGATCCTCTTAGTTGCTTGACGTGGAATCTGAGAATATGACATTCCTTGTGTATTTGCCTCTCTTAAACTTATTTTTTGAAATTGTTATTTTTTCAAATAATTGACATACAACATTGTGTTCATTTCAGGTATCAACCATGATTTGGTATTTATATATATTACAAAATGATCGCTACAATAAGTCTAGTTAAAAATCCATCGCCATACATAGTTACAATTTTTTTTCTCTTATGCTGTGAGGATTTTTTTTTTATGAATATGCAATACAGTATTATTAACTATAGTCACCAAACTACATTATCTCTCCGTGACTTATTGATCTTATAACTGGAAGTTGGTGTGCCTCTTGATCCTTTTAACCCGGTTTGCCCAACATCCACCCCTCACCACTGGCAACCTCTAATCTGTGCTCTGTTCCTATGAGCTGGGTTTATTGTTCTTGTTTTTAGATTTCATGTATAAGTGAGATCATATGGTGTCTGTATTTTTCTGTCTGACTTATTTCACTTGCATAATGCCCTCAAGGTCCATCCATGTTGTCACAAATGGCAAGATTTTTTTGTTTATGGCTGAATAGTAGTCCACTGTATGTCTGTACCACAACTTGTTTTTCCATTCATCCCTCTACGGACACTTAGGCTATCTCCATATCCTGCCTATTGCAAATGATATTACAGTGAGCATAGGTATGCATGTACCTTTTCAAGTTAGAGTTTTTGTTTTCCTGGGATATATACCCAGATGTGGTATTGCTGAATTATGTAGTAATTATGTTTTTCATTATTTGAGGAAACACCATACTGTTTTTCATAGTGGCTGCTCCAGTTTGCCTTTCTACCAACAGTGCATAGGGCTCCCTTTTCTCCACATGCTCACCAACACTTATTTCTTGTCTTTTTGATACTGGCCATTCCAACGGGTGTGAGGCAATATCCCATTCTGGTTTTGATTTGATGAGTGATGTTGAGTATCTTTTCATGTGTCTGTTGGCCATCTGTTTTGTCTTCTTTGGAAAAACATCTATTCAGATTCTGTGTCTATTTTTAGCTGGATTGTTCTTGGTTCGGTTTTGGTTTTGGTTTCTGCTGCTGGTTGTGTGAGTTCTTTATGCCTTTGGAATATTAACTACTTACCAGATATATGATTTGTTAAGTTTTTCTCCCATTCAGTAGGTTGCCTTTTTATTTTGTTGATCGCTTCCTTTGCTGTGCAGAAGCTTTTTTTTTTTTAAGATTTTATTTATTTGTTTGACAGAGAGAGAGATAGGAAGAGAGGGAGCACAAGCAGGGGGAGTGGGAAAGGGAGAAGCAGGCTCCCCGTTGAGCCAGGAGCCAGATGCGGGCTCAATCCCAGGACCCTGGGGTCATGACCTGAGCTACCCAGGCGTTCCTGTGCAGAAGCTTTTTAGTTTGATTTTTTTCTTTTGTTGCCCTTGCTTTTGGAGTCAGATCCAAAAAATCATCACCAACACTGATGTCAAAGAGCTTTCTTTCTAGGTTTTCTTCTAGGAGTTTCATTGTTTCATGTCTTACATTCAAATCATTAATACATTTTGAGTTAATTTTTATGTGTGGTGTAAAAAACAGTCTAGTTTCCTTCTTTTGCATGTGGTTGTTCAGTTTTCCCAACACCGTTTATCTAATGAAGAGACTGTCCTTTCACCACCATATATTCTTGGCTTCTTTGTCATAAATTAATTGACCACATATACATGGGTTTATTTCTGGACACTGTTCTGTTCTCTTTGATCTATGTGTCTGTTTTAAGGTCAATCTGATACTGTTTAGGTTATTATAGTTTTGTAATATAGTTTGAAATCAGAAAATATGAAACCTCTCGTTTTGTTCTTCTTTCTCAAGATTTCTTTGGCTATTTGGGGGTCTTCTCTAGTTCCATGCAAATTTTAGGAATATTTGTTCTATTTCTGTGAAAAATGCCATTGGAATTTTGATAGGGATTATATGGAATCTGCAGATGGCTTTGGGTAATATAGACATTTTAACAATACTAATTCTTCCAATCCATGAGCATGGAATATCTTTCCATTTATTTGTGTCACCTTCAGTTTCTTTCATTAATGTCTTATGCTTTTTAGTGTATAAGTTTTTTACTTTCTTCATTAAGTTTTTTCCTAGGTATTTTATTCTTTTTGGTGCATTTGTAAACAGGATTTTTTAAAAAATTATTTATCTGCTAGTTATTATTATGTATAAATACAACAGATTTTTGTGTATTGATTTTATATCCTGTAACTTACTGAATTCATTTATTAGTTCTAACAAGTTTTTGGTGGGGTCATTGGAGAGCTCTGTATCATTTGTGATAGTGATAGTTTATCTCTTCCTTTCCAATTTGGATGCTTTTTTATTTCTTTTTCTTGCTTCATTATCTGGGAGAAATTATTTTATTATATGACTAACACACAAATGTATTCTCACTATGAAAAATTCAAACAGGAGTGCCTGGATGGCTCAGTCAGCTAAGCAACGGTCTTCAGCTCAGGTCATGATCTTAGGGTCCCGGGATTGAGCCCCACATGGGGCTTCCTGCTCATCAGGGAGCCTGCTTCTCCCTCTGCCTGCTGCTCCCCTTGCTTATGGACACATTCATTCTCTTTCAAATAAATAAATAAAATCTTAAAAAAAGAAAAAGAAAAAAAATTCAAATTGTACAGGTAACGCCAATGTCTGCCTTGGCTCAGTTTCCCAAATCCTGCTTCTTACCCAGAGGGCATTCTGGGTAGCCTTCCTGATCTGTTTCCATGCATCTAAAGAGTTCCATTCGATTGTTGAAAGCCCTCTGCAGCACTTTGCAATCTGGAACCACGTAAACCAAACCAAACCAAAGCAGATAGGTGAGATTTCTCACACCTCAGAAATACCTGCATCCAATTTCCACACACAGGTACTGAAGGCCATGGAAGGCTAAATAATTGAGCAGATAATTCAAAAGCAAAAATATCATTTGGCTAAAGTATATAGAGGCACCTGGCTGATGTCGCCCCTTATTCTAGAAGCATTAGACAATCTATGGCTTGGCTCCTGCCTGGTCTGGTGCTGTGAACTCTGTACACATTTGCCTGGTAACAGCAGCTGAACTGAGCCACTATAGAGGCCAAGGTTAACTGATGAAAATGAAAGTTCCTTCATCATAAACAACTATAAAAAGTCACACCAGACAATAACAGGAAAATGAGGACCTAAACAAACAAATGAAATTTTTATTTGACAGCCCCCCCCACCCAGTGATTATTGTTATTTCCATTCCAGCCACATCACCTAAACTCTTCACGGGAAAGTTGAAGCCGGAATTTAATCCTGCATGGAATCCTCACTGATTTATAATTTAAAATTTTATGAATTTAGGAAAATTATCAAAGAAAATTCTGAATTTCAAAACTCCCTTTTCAAAAGTGGAGTTTAATTACAAAGTGTATGTAGCTGCTTAAACAGTCCAATTAGCACCATTCAGCTTTTTAAATGATTGGCAATCAGGGCATCAATTAGCAGTATTTAGAGATGAACATCTGCTAACACCTATTTGCTTAACCCAAAACCATTCAAGAACCGAGGCACTTGGCTTGTAAACCACAGGAAGGCAAGGATTTTATGTTTCTGTTCCAAAATCCTTCCCTTGCCTCCCCGACCGTATACACGTACACATACGGGGCACTTACCATAGCCCACACACGAGCTTGCAGTAAATGCATTATTGACTGTCAAAAACATAACCATGACAAGGCCCTGGAGATACAGGAATGAACAAGACAGACAAAATACTCACTTTCTTAGTACTAATATTGGAGTGGCCCGCGGGGACAGAAAATAACCTTAAAATTAAAATCATTTCAGATAGCGATCAAGGAATGAAGAGAAAAAAACAAGGCAAAGGGAGAGGATGATTTGAACCGAGTATATTTTAGTCGGGGTGGCCTGGGAGGTCCTCTTTTAGGGACCCATTTAGGTTGAGATATGGATGATGGGAAAGAACCAGTCAGGCTAAGATCTATAGTACAATTGGAGAAAACAAACAAATCCACAAGAAGCAACAAGCAAATCACAAAGAGCTACAATGTATGGGTGATGGGCTTGAGGGCTTTAACCATCAGGAAGGTGAAAGCTATATCTGGGTTAGGGGAGGAAAAACTTGTCCTCAATCCTCTTAGGGTCCCTGGCTGGGTCTGAAAATCAAACTGACAAAGACAGGTAAACAGAAGAAATGCACATGAATTTATTTAGTGTAAGTCTTATACAACGCTGAAGCCTTCATAATGACATGAAGACCCGAAGAAGCAGTTAGACCTGTGTGCTTTTATGCCAGGTTTGATGGAGAGTGGACAGTCATGGGGGAATATGACAGGGCAAGGAGTATCTGGTAAGAGGAGTAAACTGGGGAAACCTAGCAAGTCCTGTTTGTTAGGATTCCTCTTGGCGTCCCGTTGTCTTTAGAGATAGCATGCTTCTTCCCCCAGGGACTGGGTGTAACAAAGGCACCTCTCACATGAGGACTTTATGACCTGTTTCGGGGAAGAAGGCTGAGATGGGAAGGAGGTCACAGTGACCTTCCTGCTTCTGCCATGTTCTCAAACTCCTTCAGCTTAAAATATCCAGTAGGCTAAGGTGCCATATTTTGAGGTAGGAGTCCTGAACGCCATCAGTGGTCTTGGTATGTCTGTATCTGGTCTGGGTAGGATTTAGGGTGAAAGAAGAAGGAAAGACAGAGGACTTCACAGACAAGGACAGAGGTGAGGCAATGTAGGGGAGAGAGGCATGACACGTAATGAATCACTCCATGTCAGGGTCATGCTAGGGCTTGGCCAGTATCTGAGAGTGGCCTCCTTAAATTGTGTGTACTTCTTGTCTTTCCTGCCTCCTCCTCAACCCAGGGCTAAGGAGACCCTCCTGGCTGAGAAGGAAAACTGCAGGTCTGGTGCCATCTCTGGTGTTGCTCTGAGAGGGCTTGGCACCACCAGCTAAGTCTTGGTGTTCTTCTGTATTGAAGGAAAACAATTTCAGGGAATCTCGGCATCAGACAAGGCCACTATGTGATCATGATGGATCAAGATAAAAACAAGACCACTTCATAATCATGTCTGAACACAGACAAAACTTGAACCTCGTCCAAGTCATTATACCAAACATCTCTCCCAGCTAATACGGCAGATGGCTGCTTCTTTATCAATTACACCCCTAGTCTCCCTCCAATCTGCCCTCCCCATACCTAACATTTATAACGATACCAACCAGAGAATGAGCCAGCCTCCTGAATAGCACCCGATCTAGAGCAAGCCCTACTTCCTTGAACACTCCCCCAAACCAGCAAACACAAGCCTACATCCTGTAGGTCTTTTCTAACACTCCCACACTCAAACACCCATGGGTTATGCAGGGGTGTTCCTGGTGGTCTTTGCTGGAAGGCACTGACATAAGTGAGAAGGTGTCCCACTGGGGTGTGAAGGGGAACAATGTTAGGTGGTGGTAGGACCTGGTCAGTTTACGAGGTTGAGCATGTAGGAGGGCTCAGCCTTGGAACCTAGAGGCCATGGGATGGGAAACTTGCTGTTGGCCCTTTAAGAACAGAGACTGGTCCAAATGGAAATTGTGGTACTGGAAAGTTGATGTGGCCGTGTACACAGTTCATATGGGCGTCGGGTGGGTGGCCTGGGCTAAAGGGCTATTTTTCACAGATAGGAAAACTGAGGTAGCAGCTAACTGACTTCTCAAAATTTGCATATGGACTGAAACAGGGCTTCTGAGTCTCTTGCTTTTAATGTCAGCACTAGCTCCACCTGGCCCCATCCCACTCCCACCCTAACCACATGTAATATTACTAAAAAAAAATGAAACTATTTCTTGGCTTTTCAAAAAGGTCATTTAATATGGAAATGCCTATGAGAAATTTAATAAATAAAACAGTTCACACTGTACCTGTGAACTTAATTGTATCGTTCATTAAGCCCGCAGAGAAGGGAGCATCTCAGCTAACTGCTTGGTGCTTGGTCTTGTCTTCCCAGAAACACAAACTTCTCTGTGTCTTGCAATTCTCCAGAGCTCATAGCCATGACGTGGCTCCACTGACAAAGCTCCAGGGCTTCATTTGAACCCTCACGCTGCCTTTCAGTCAGTGCCCTCCTCCAGAGGCCATGTTGACACCCTGAGAGGTCTAGAGGAAGGCGAAGGCTAAGAAAACCTGACATCTGGTAGAAATGCATTCCAACGAATGCAATTGCTTCATAGTGGACTTTTCAGCTGGAGTTTCCACAAAGAGACCTGATTTCAAAGTAAGACAGATGTTGCAGGATTAGGTAACAGAGAAAGTCTTCTCAGTCTCAGAAAGGACAAGACATGGGCCTATGTCTCAGGCTCTGAGGAAGAAACTTCTCACTTTCTTTCCCTGTAAGTTTGTGTGGTGCCATTTCTCCCACCTGCCTTGGGTTATTTCCATGGGCATCTCCTTGACCTTGTCAGATCCCGGAGAACAGGATGCACCACTGATACACCTCTGTGTTCTCCACAACGAGTCTAGCGCCTGTCCCCAAGAAGGTTCTCCATCGTTGAGTGACATTGTATTTGAAATGCTCTGAAGATTTCAAAAATAGTTGGCTCTCTCTGATGGGAGTTTTGCTAACTTCTCAGCAGGATTTGAATTTTGAGTGCCAGGGAAAGAACAGCCTGATTGGAAGAGGGACACATTTCACTAGGATACACTCTGTTATCTTTGTTTTACATTTAAATGAAACATTTAGGGCTACATAAAATTTGGATGACACATTAAGGGCAATTTCCTCAGCATGATTCAAGTTGCTGATTAGAGATCTGAGGCCTCCTGGAGTATGCTGTTTGTGCTGCTGATTGGTTAAGAGCTGTTTCCCAGTGTGGGGTGGGCTCATTTTCCCTTGGAGAACTGAAGAACAGGGCCTTTCAGGCACAGCCAAAGCGAGCTCTCTCTTCAAAAAGTCTGGTCCCCTGAGCTGAAGCTCTTGAGCTCTCTTCCTAACTACACAGGAAGCAAAGAAATGTCAGCTGCACTGTGGGGTGAGGAATTAACCACCCTCTGAAGAGGTCTGACCTTGTTCCTGGCTGCTAGTAGGTAATCTCTGGTGTTATTCTACTGGGGGGCAGTGGAGGGTCTAACAATGTGATTTAGATGGGGGGAAGGAGTTGGCCATCCCGGAAAGACCAACATGACTTGGGGTCAAGGCTTTGGGTCTCCCAGTATCAGTGGCCTGGAGACTGAGGTCAACAACATGTTATCAGTCCATCTTGCCTGTGTAACGGAGCCCCAAGAAAAACTGAACACTGAGGATGAGGTGAGCTTCCCTGGTTGGCAAGACCCTGTGTGAATTGTCACACGTTAATGTCATACAACACATCTCACTTCCCTGGATGAAAGCCCACAGAAGCTCTGTATTTGGAACCCTCCTGGACTCTGCCCTGTGTGTCTTTTCCTTAGGCTGACTTTATCTCTGTCTTTCCTCTGTAATAAAGAGTACCTGTGGATAAACCAGCTTTCAGTGAGTCCCATGAGTCTTTCTAGAAAATGCCAAGACAGACGGTGGTTTGGGGTGCCCTTGAACTTACAGTTGGTGTCAGAAGTGAGGACAATCTTAGGCACTGTGCCCTCTACCTTTACAACTGGCACTAAAGCTCTCACATGCACCCTCTCAGGAAAACCAGACCCCAGGCCCTGGGAATAAGGAGTTAGTTTACTCTCAGGGAAGAATCTACCCTGGGATTGGGAGTAGCCCAGTTTAGAGTTGCTGGTGGTGGAGGATAAGGGACAATGTGCTCCATATCCCCCCACAAACCTGACAAGAATCTATCAACAATAGGTTTACCAGCTAACTAGAAACATTAAGGAAACCTGCTTAAATAGATTTTAAGGCACCTGTGCATATGGAAAGCACAGGGTAGAAGAAAGAGCAGTTAACTTGGAAACAGCAGACCAAGTCTCTAGCTCAGGTTCAAACTCAGCTGAGAAGGAGAAAAACATGCACATTTTATATACTATTTTTAAGTGCACATGGGAGTCTCAAGGAAAATGACGATCCAAAGAAGCATTTAGAACTGAGAACTTACATACTTTTTAAGCAAAGAAAACAATATATTTGTGGAGAAGTGACAAGACAGATTTGGGCAGTTAACAATGGGAAAATGACGAAGGAATATATAGGGAAAATGAAGGAAGATGAAGGTCCCCTTAGAAAGTTTGCTCATACAGATCCATTTTGATGATGACTTCTAGTCTCCGTGATGAGAATGTTCCTCTCTAATTCAAAGAGATACATGCACCCCTGTTTTTATAGACACATTATTTACAATAGCCAAACTATGGAAGTGGCCCAAGGGTCCATCAACAGAAGAATGAATAAGGAAGAGGTGGTATATCTATACAATGGAATATTACTGAGGCACAGAAAGAATGAAATCTTGCCATTTGCAATAATGTGGATGGAACTAGAGTATGTTATGCTAATAATGTGGATGGAACTAGAGTATGTTATGCTAAGCAAAGTCAGTCAGTCAGAGAAAGACAAATACTGTGGGATTTCACTCATATATGGAATTTAAGAAACAAAACAAATGAGGAAAGAAAAAGATAGAAAGAGAGAGAGATAAGCCAAGAAACAGACTCTAAACTATAGAGAACAAACTGTTGGTTACCAGAGGGGAAGTTGGGGTTGGGGGGGGATGGGTGAAAGAGGGGAGGGGATGAAGGAGGCATGGTGATGAGCACCAGGTGATGTACGGAAGCGTTGAATCACCGTATCATACTTCTGAAACTAATAATGCTGTGTTAACTATACTGGGATTAATTGAATTTAAATAAAAATAAATAAATAAGCAAGCAAACATCTCATTAGACATGTCAGAAACTGAACTAATCTTTTCCATCCCTCCTCTATCCATATTTTTCCTGTCAGTGGAGAACAATTCCACTCTTCCACTGGGAATCCTGCCTCCCACTGTTACACTGTGGTCCGACCACCATCACATCCCACCGGGATTATCGTTAATAGCCTTTTAACAGGTCACTATGCCTCTACCCTTGTGTCCTACAGTCTATTTAAAAAGCAACCGGAATAATCCTGTCAAAACCCAACTAGATCACGAACTTTCCTATGGGTCCTATCTTATTCAGGGTGGATGGCAGAATCCTTCCAATGCTGCACAAGATCCCCCTTCCATCTCTGACTGCTGTCCCATTTGCTCCCTCTGCTCTGGCCATCATGGACTCCATGCTCTTCCTTCAACACTGCAGCAACCCCCTGGCCTCAGAGCCTCTGCACTCGCTGTTTCCTCCAACTGGAATGTTCTTCCTCCAAATATCTACATGGTTTACTCATTCCCTTCTGTTAAGCATCTTCTTCAAATGCCATCTCTTCAAATGAGTTCTACTCTGATTGCCTTGTTTATCATTGCCAGAAGTCCCCACCTCCCGTCCCTGCCCCAGCATGACTGACCTTTATCACCTGTTCTAGTTTTCCCGCATGGCCCTTACTACCTTCTTATATATAGTACAACATACTTACTAATTTTTCTTGTTGTCTCCTTCCTCCATAGACAAGCTCCATAAGAGCAGGAAATGGTGTCTGCTTTGTTTTCTGATATACACCTAAAAGAGTGTTTCACATATTAGATGCTCCATATTTATTAAGTAAATGAATGAGATTAATTGGGTGAATAAGAAATAGATGAGGAACATCTTTTTATAGAAAAGATGAACAGGAATCACCAAGAAAGGAATTCTACTTTTTTACTACCTATGCATTTAAAAGTTAATCATGTGTAACAAAACTCAAAGATAGTCTACTACACATATACTTTAGAAAACCCCCAGGCCTCTCCTGAAGTAAGAGTTTTTTAAATTTTAGAGTAAACCAGTGCTCATAATAAAAATTCAAAATTTAAGTCTTAAGTCACTTTTTCCAATTCTGGGAAAAAAAATTTGAGATTATTTTATGTACTTTTGCTGAAGCCTATGTATATGGCTTTATGTTTTCTCCATAGTACTGACACAAGTATGGATTTCGTTATGGGACTTTTACTCATTTTTAATTCATGCTTGTTTTTCAAAATTCCTACTATCCCCTTGTTCCAAATTTTTATTTTCAGCACTATTTAAGCAGGTGAAACCTAAAAAATTAGGAAAGACATTTTGAACCATCACTGGATCTCAAGTTTTTTTTAATGTACATGGAATTATCTTAATGATATTAAATGGCTTTGCTATAAATAATCCTCTAAGGATATTATATAAAAAGCTTTTAGGTAATTAAGGCCAATTTTTAACATTGTTTTTTAATCTGAAGGGTTTAGATTGAAGCTGAGAACAGTATAAGAAGACTGCTGGCTAATGTCCCTCTGCTCTGCCCAGTGCGGGGGGGTAGGGGAGAGGTGGGGGAGAGGGAGGCTACCCGCATCCCTAGGAGCTGTCCTACCTTCCCCTTCCCCACACTGTGCAGCCAAGAAAACCGTAACTAAGTTAAACAAGTTCCAGGCCAAGTGGTTAAAGCCATGATTTTGGTGAGATTGCCATGAAAGCTCCAGAGGGCAATTGTTTATTTCAAATATTTATTAACTGTTAGTGTTCATATTAAAAGCATAGGGAGTTATGAGGAGTAAGGTACCAAATTATTCTTTTCTAAAGAAGCTAACAGTTAAAATTTCTGAAAATATTCATTTCGTCTATAACATTTTACTGGGAAATACATGCAAATGTAGAAAGTACATAAAACAAATATACAACTCAACAAGTTGTTGTGATGTGAACACCGTGAAACCACCATTAGGTCAAGAAATAGACTGTTGCCAGGATACAGAAGACCCCTGCGTGTCCCGTCTCAGTTACAACTGCCTCTCTTCTTCCCTTCCAGAGGTTACCACCAGCCTCGCTTGAAGAATAATTCTTTGCTTTGCTTTAGAGTTTCACACCTAAGTACACACCCATAAAAATTACATTTGTCTTATTAGTGATCTTAGAAAAACTTTCAGTCCTCATTCAGTATGATGTTAGCCGTGGGTTTTTACAGACACCCGTTATCAGCTTGGGGCAGTATCCTTCTAGTCCTGTTTTGCTATAAAAAATATATATATTTTTTATCATGAATAGATGTTGAGGTTTGTCAAATGCTGTCTCTATGTCAATTGATATGACCATGTGTTTTTCACCTGGATCATAAGATATGTCCAAAGTCACAGGGGAGGTGGGAAGTAGGAGGAAAAATGATTTTTCTTTTTTTTTTTTTTAAAGAGTATTTATTTATTTATTTATTTATTTGACAGAGAGAGAGAGAGAGATCACAAGTATGCAGAGAGGCAGGCAGAGTGAGAGGAAGGAAGCAGGTTTGCCGCTGAGCAGAGAGCCCGACGCGGGGCTCGATCCCAAGACTCTGGGATCATGACCTGAGCCGAAGGCAGAGGCTTTCACCCACTGGGCCACCCAGGCGCCCCAAAAAATGATTTTTTAAAACATTGACAACATGTTCGAAGTGTTAGTTCTTTGCCACCACAAACTATTCCTCTGCCATCAACCCAAAACCATCACAGAATCAATGAATGCAAAATGGTCAGTCAATATCGTCAAAGTTGCCTTCCCTTAAGGACCTCAAACGGTTCCAAGTCAACAAAACGCCACAGTGCCTTCTCTGTATATCCTAAGACCAGGAAGTGAGATAACAATTAGAGCCTCATTTTCTGATGCCACATCATTCATTCTATTTAGTTCAACGTGAGGACATTAAGTTATTTAGAATTTTCCATTTGACATGCTCTCTTTTGGGGGAGGAGTTGTTCTAAGGGGTTGTAAATATAACAAGCCTGAGATTTTTATGTTTAAACTGGGCACAATGATTTCCACCTTATATGCTAAACTTCCCTTCTTTTCTTCTGTTTGACATACACAGGCGATTTATACATGAACCCAGCTCCCATCTGAAACCCATGACTCAGGCTTATGAATGGTGCTTGGGTATCTTGTTGTGTGCTGTGTTTAAAACACAGTGACTGCCTGAAAAAAAAAATATATGCTGCACTGTGTTGATTGATTTTGAATATTGAACCAGCTTTGTATTCCTGAGATAAATCCCAATTAGCCATAGTATGTTTGTTATTCATTTAAAATAATGCTGGATTTAACTTGTTAACATTGTTTTGAGGATTTTCTATCTATGTTTGTAAGGTATACTGGTCTGTTTTCTTTGGTTGCCTTATCATTGTCTGATTTTGGTTTCAGTGTGATACGGACCTCAAAAAATGAATTAAGAAGTATTTTCTCCTTTTTTACTGGCTAAAAAAGATTATGTAGAATGGTGTTACTTCTTCATTAAATGTTTGGTCAAATTCTCCAGTGAAAACATCAAGGTCTGGAAACTTTTTTTTCCAGAGCTTCTGAAACTGTAAATTCAATTTCTTTAATAATTATAAGATAATATATGTTTCTTCTTGACTGAGTTTTGGTAGTTTGTATTCTTCAAGGAATTAGTCTATTTTATTTCAATGATTGAATATCTATAATAAAGTCTTCCCAGTATTCTCTTATTGGACTTCTTGTGGAGAGAAAGATCACCTCTAACTCAATTCAACTAAGACACATTCACTATCTGCTATGTTGCTACCTTTAAAAAGCCACAGACACTTTACTAATGATAGGAGTAGTTCATGGTCATGGAAATGATACATGCTGGCCTGTGATTATCAGTTCAGATTTCCATGTTGACAGGATTCTAAGACTTGGGAAGAAAGTCAGAATCCTCCCTCAGCCAGCTACATTCCATGTTAGTGAGTCATACCACAGGAAAAGGCCTTTCTAAATAGTTGGGTTGGAGGAAGCTTGGAAATGAGAACTGGGAATGTTCTGGAAGGCACATCATCATCCTTGAATTCTGGATCAGAGAAGCTGAAAGTGTGATGGCCCTGAGGAACACAGAGTGGGGCCTCTGAGCAGCTTCCTTGAGGAACACAGAGTGGGGCCTCTGAGCAGCTTCCCTTTCCCATTTGTTTTTCAAAAAAGTTTATTTTTCTCCTCTTTTTGGCCAGAGAAAAAGGATGTTGGCAGGGTTCAGAACATACTCCAAAATGCAGTACCTTGGCATATTGAATATTTTAAGCTGAAGAATTTGAGAAACACAGGTACAGGAAGGGCTCTCTGACGCACCCCACCCCTTTTTACCTAAAGCAGGTTATAGCAGGTTATAAGCAGAAGCACTTGTAAGAGGTCCCCTCCCTATACTTGGAGGAAAGGACCACCCTCCTCTCCAAAGATGGCAGGAAGCCAAATGAACAGACTTTGCTATTTTCTCCCAGTTTACTGCCCTTACCTCATGCTCCTTTGTCCTATTACTTTTTTCCATTACTTTCTCCTCTTCACTAAACCTAGTATAAAAAATGTCCACGCTTAACCTTTTCTTCAGGTCTTCATTTCCTTATGAAGCCTCTCGTGTCACAGAAAACATACATTAAACACATTTGTATGATTTTCTCCCATTTATCTGTCTTGGCCAGTTTAATCTTTAGGCATAGCCAGGGACCCTAAGAGGGTCAAGGAAAAGTTTTCCTTCCTGAAAGTACTTAAAAGGAATTTCAATTGTAGTTTTTGAAAAATTCTTTGGTGCCAGGCCATTTGGACTGGTGAGTTTCTATCTTACAAGCTCTTTATTAGCTCCTGAGGGCAATTCCTGTTTCAGCATTGTGCAATAATTCATGTCCCGGTTAACGAACCAAAGTCAATGAGAAAATACGAAGAAAAAAGAATATTGTCCAAATGGCCAACTACATAAAATATTATATGTAGGCCTATGCCTGTGTCATTATAAATAATAGATACAATAACATAAAAGTATTTTTCAAGTTTTTATTTTAGGGGTTTGGTTTAAGTAATTTGAGAATTTTACTTACATGGTATGTATTCTTCATTTACTCATGGTTCCATATAAATAAGATTTTGTAGTATTTCTATTGGTAATATAAAAAGAAATGTTTGCTTTTAAAATATTATTATCATTTAAATTTTATGATGTGTGCCTTTCTTAAATGATAATTCACATTTTCCCTGATTTTAACGTATTATGAAATTGAAAACCAAATGTATTCTGAAAAGCTCTATATTGAATAAACTCATTTTTTTTAAAAGTTCACATAAACTAAGCATTAAAACAGATACATGGGGACGCCTGGGTGGCTCAGTTGGTTAAGCGGCTGCCTTCAGCTCAGGTCGTGATCCCAGCGTCCTGGGATTGAGTCCCACGTCAGGCTCCTTGCTCGGTGGGGAGCCTGCTTCTCCCTCTGCCTCTGCTGCCACTCTGCTTGCCTGTGCGCTCTCTCTCTCTCTCTCTCTGGCAAATAAATAAATGAAATCTTTTAAATAAATAAATAAATAAAACAGATACATGTATGTTAGATGAATCCTAGGAAACTAACAATGATTCTTAAAGTTGACAATTTCCCCTTATTCTTAAAATGCCTTTTCCCTCTGATAAATCTTTCTCAGTAATTTTCTCTCAGTTATAATACAAATAGCCAGCATTTATTGACCACCTGCCACGTGCCCAATACCGCACCCTAGCTAACATATATTTTCTCATATAATCCTCACCACAGACCTACGGATTGCGTTCTCTTGTTGTCTGGGTTTACCGAATGAGAAAACAGAAATTTAAAAATGTTCGGGAGCTTGCCTTGGGCCTCACAAGTCCCTGAAGCACAAGGATTCCAACCTAGGTCTATTGGAAGCCAAGAATGCTGGTAAACAACTGGGAGGCAGAAACAAATAGAATGTCTTTCAAGATCTCCTGGGATAGATTCTGTCTCCTACATTTACTCCTTCCATCTCCACCCTTGCTGCTTGATTTACATATGGGAGTATTTCTTCAGGCAAAGAACGTTTTCTTCTATGAAAGAGAAGAAGAATGGAAAGACTACTCATGTTTTCCTTCAGGTTAGCTGCTACTTTCCAATGACCTTTATCAGTAATTTCAACAAATGACGTCATGGTAGCCTGGTCTGCTACGTGGCTAACACTCCGATATGTCCATCTGATACGACCATTCAGAGAACAATGTCTTCCTTTCTACTCTATGAAGTGATTCCTGTTTTGTGTGGGTGCTGGTGTCTCACACACACACACACACACACACACGCACACACACACACACGCACACACACACACGATGGGTATCTTTGGCATTGTCATTTTACAGACAAACTGTGTTTTCCAGATGCTAATGTTAGATGTGGAAATAATGATCTCGAGCTTCTTTGTCCCCTCCCCCTTACAGCTGAACCCTGTAATTTTGCTTGTCAGCTTTGGAAATGAAGGTTATCTTATACTGTTTAGCTTGGTTAAATGTTATCACCGTGGGTGGTTATTTTCCTCCTGTCATGCTGATGACAGGAGTGCTTATCTGATTGCCTCACCAAGTCCTTCTGCAGAAGGGGAGACTGTGGTGGGAAAGGCTCTGGAATCACCGGGCCAGAGCTCAGGTCACCTAGTGTGGAGGAACATGACAGAAACAGGTACTACACACCTCCAAAGTTCACGTGTTTGTCCCCCACCTCGGGACTTGCTGCTCCTCTCACCTCATCAGCTCTTGTACCCCCTTCCCTTCTTCTGCTTTGGCCACCTGGCTTCTTGCCATTCCTTAAACATACCGGCCATGTTCTGTCTTCAGAGTCTTTGTGCTTGTTGGAGTCCCCAGAGAGTGGTGTGGTTCATTCTCTCTCTTTCCTCAGGTCTCTGCTCAAATGGTACCTCATCAGAGACATCATCCCTGGAAGCCTGTATGTATAATAGCGGTCCTCATGCCTCCCTATCTCCTTTACTGCGGGACACATGTAGAGGGGAGGCATGCAGAGTGTGCCCTGGGCACAGACCAACAGTAAAACTGCCCTGTGCTCACTCTCTATAATCTCAGCAAAAATGAACCCAGATCCTTCATGTGGCAAAATACCTGACTATTTGATGTTCTTGTCCTTTCCATTACTGCAACAATAGGACCTCTTTTTTAGATCTACAGGCTCAACGATGAATGTTCTATTGCCCGTCCCTTCTCTTAAGAAGATGAAAGTGAGCTACCCTAGCACCACCCTGTGGGGGACTTGAATCTATATATCATGTCAAGAAGACTCTGAAAGAGTTTCATGTATCCCTTTATAAAGATATGTTCCATTGGAGTGCTCTCCTATGTTGGCGAAGAGTGATGGAGGGCCTGGCCTGAACCCTGTTGCTGGATTCGAATTCCAGTTCTGTCACTGACTAGCTGTGTGGTTTGGGTCACAACACCTAACATCTCTCAGTCTGTTTCCTCATCTGTAAAATGAGGAGAGTAATAGTCCCCACATCACAGAGGTGTTATGAGGACTAGAAGATAGCTGGTATATACTTAGTACCCAGTAAATGGTTAATAATATTATCACAGTGTACCTTATATTATAATTATTTGACTTGGTTTTTTCTGTAGTTTACATACTTTTTCAAAGCAGGCATGTGTCTTACTTATTTTTGTGCCCTTCTTACCCATCAAAGTGAGTGACAAATAGTAATTCAGTAAATCTTTAGTATATGTTTAATGTTGGATGAAATAATCTGTTTTATTTTACTGTCTATAAATTCTTTTTTTTTTTTAAATGGAAGCTCTATGTCGAATGTGGAGCTTGAACTCACGACCTTGAGATCTATCAAGAGTCACATGCTCTACCAACTGGGCCAGCCAGGCACCCTGATTGTCTAATAAATCTTGATTAGGTTAGAAGGATGGCTGTTGAAAAAAAACCATTTTGGGACTGAGATCATATTTATCTACCTAGAGTAATAACATTTTACAAAAATCTATTGCATGTATATGGAAAGAAAGCCATCAAAATGTTAACAATAATAGAATTATCTGTTTTCCAGGTTTTCAGCACTTGACATGTATAACTCTTATTTTAAAGATTGATTGATGGATTGATTTTTAGAGACAGAGTAGGGAGAGGGGTAGAGAGAGAGAATCTTCAAGCAGACTCCCTACTGAACGCGGAGCCGGACTCTGGGTTTAATATCACAACCAATGAGATCAAGATCTGAACTGAAACCAAGAGTTGGATGCTTAACCAAGGGACCCCAAGTTGTATAACTTTTATAGTTAGGAAAAGAGTTAATGTTTTTTAAAAAGCCTACTTGGAGAGAGAGCAAAGATTACAGTAGAAAAAAAAAAAAAGAAATGAGATATATATTAGTAAGTATGGTTTCCCAATAATTTTATCTGAGCAAGAAACACCATCTTTCATAAAGTAAACAAATGCAGCTATTTCTATCATGCTGACTATAAGAAGATTATCATACTTAGAATGGAAAATTCCAGGAACCTGAATTGTAATTAACATGGAAATGAAATCCACAAAATAAATATGTATCCAAAGTTTATGCAGTCCCAGGGTACAATGAAGACAGATGCAGATTGATCTAATCTGGTTGCATTAGGAGCATGAGTGTATGTTGGGGAACATCGCGTGGAAAGTTGACATTCAATCCAATTAGGAAGGGCAAAGTAAAAATGATGAAAGCAATTTTCTTTGTCCAATTAAATTAGGCATCCAAATAACAGGCTGCTCTTTGACCTTCCTGGGAAGGGTCAGGATGGCTTCTAACAGTCATTAAGTAAATAGCCAGCCTACTTGTACAGTTGCTTACAAGTGGGACTTAGGAAAATATATTTAGATTAAGAACCTGCAAGAATTTCTCTAATGTATTCTTATTGTTTCTGTTTATCAATTTTTAAATTTGGAGAAACAGAAGGACTGGTAAGAGCATCAGACCAAACTGAATATGGGGTCTATTAAACAAAATTAAGAGGTCACTTTCTGCTTCTTGCTAATTTGTGTTGCAGATGCTAAAGAAAGGAAGTTAAGATATAGCTCGTTTCGGTGCTTCTCCAAGGAAACTTGAAATAGCTGAGGAACATTGTTGGCATTTATAAAGATACATGATTTCTTAAATAAACTGGTGGCTTACAAAACTAAAGTTTAAGGACCTTCTTGATTCTGCCCTGGGTTATAATTCCCAACTACTATTACATACAACAATGGACATGCTGTTATTCCATCCAATAATAGCCCACATTGCAAGTGCATGGAAGCTGAATCAAATCTCTTTTCTTGTTCATTAAATTCCAAGTTTCCATGATAAAAGTAGATTATAACAATGAATTAATAGGACAGATCTTAAGGCTACTTTCCCCTAATTCACATGTTATTTTTGCTCCCAACTTCTCATTCAGATTCAACAAACATTTGTTAAGCATTTATGTACTGAGTTCCATGTTGAAGAGTTCATGAAATCTGCCATTACTTGGCCTTATAGTTAAAAGAGGTCTGAAGATGTACCTTGAATTAGGTGTTTTGACTCATAATCATGAATCCCTCAAAATATCAGAAGATTATTATCCTGGTGTGTAATTTAAGTAACACATAAAATATCTGTAATCCAGTTTTACTATTATTATCATTATTATTATAAAATAATGTGTAGACATACAGGACTTTAAAAATTAAAAAAAAACAGAATGGTAAGAATAAGAAATAAAATTTGCCCCTCACTCTCCTTCTCTACTTTCCATTATGTTACATTATAAAAATAACCATAATACTGCATAGTTCTTCCAAACAAGAGATAAAGTCCCCTTAAGTATGGAATGGCCTGGAGACACAGCTGATGAAAGAAATGTAAGAAGACACAAATAAATGAAAAGGTATCCCATGATCATGGATTGGAAGAATTAGTATTGTTAAAATGTTGGCACTACCGAAAGCTGTCTATAGATTCAAGGCAGTCCTGATGAAGATTCCAATGGCACTCTTTTTATAGAAATAGGAAAAATGCTCCTAAATTTATATGGAATCACAGAAGACCTCAAATAGCTAAAGAATTCCTGACGAAGAACAAAGCAGAAGACATTGCACTTCTTGATTTCAAGCTATAATATAAAGCTGCAGTAATTAAAATAGTATGGTACTGGCATAAAAACAGACAAATAGACTGATGGGACAGAATTGAGAGCTCAAAAATAAACCCAGCATATACAGCTAATTAATATTTGACAAGAGAGCAAAAAATACCGAATGAAGAAAAGAGAGTCTCTTTAATAAATGGTGCAGGGGGCGCTCCTGGGTGGCTCAGTGGGTTAAAACCTCTGCCTTCGTCTCAGGTCATGATCCCAGTGTCCTGGGATCAAGCCGCACATCAGGTTCCTGGCTCAGCAGGAAGCCTGCTTCTCCCTCTCTCTCTGCCTGCCTCTCTGCCTACTTGTGATCTCTGTCTGTCAAATAAATAAATAAAATCTTTTAAAAAATAAATAAATAAAATAAATGGTGCAGGGGAAACTAGATACTCACATGTAACAGAATGAAACCAGACCCCTATTTACACTGCTCACAAACATCAATTAAAGACCTTGAAACTCCTAGAAGAAAACAGGAGGGGAACTCCTTGACATGGGTCTTGGTAGTGATTTTTTGGAAGTCACACCTAAAGCAAAGCAACAAAATAAAAAATGAACAGTTGAGACTGCATCAAACTAAAATCTTCTAAATACTTCTGCACAGCAGAATAAACTATCAACAAAGTGAAAAAATAACTTACCTAATGGGAAAAATATTTGTAAACCACCTATCTGATAAGGGGATGATACCAAAACACATAAAGAAATCCTACAACTCGATATCAAAAAATACAAATAATCCAACTAAAAAATGGTCAAAAGACCTGACTAGATGTTTTTCCAAAGAAAAAGTACAAAAGACCAACAGGTACCTGAAAAGATACTCAATATCACTAGTCATTAAGGAATGCCAATTAAAGTCACAGGGAGATATTACCTCATGCCTGATAGAATGGCCATCATCAAAAAGACAGGAGATAACAAATGCTGGCATGGATGTGGAGAAAAGGGAAAACTTGGGTACTGTCAGTGGAATTAGAAATTGGTGCAACTATGAAAAACAGTATGGAAGTTCCTCAAAAAATTAAAAATAGAACACTGTATGATCCAGCAATTCCGCTTCTGGGAATATATCCAAAGGAAATGGAAAACATGAACTTGAAAAGATATCTGCATCCACATGTTCATAGCAGCATTCTTTAGCATAACCAGGACATGGAAATTACCTAAGTGTCCATGTTGCATGAATGGATAAAGAAGACACTGGGGCACCTGGGTGGCTCAGTGGGTTAAAGCCTCTGCCTTCAACTCAGGTCAAGATCCCAGGGTCCTGGGATCGAGCCCTGCATCGGGCTCTCTGCTCCACGGGGAACCTGTTTCCTCCTCTCTCTCTGCCTGCCTCTCTGCCTACTTGTGATCTCTGTCAAATAAATAAATTAATTAAAAAAAAAAAGGATGCAGTGTGGGTGTGGGTTTGAGTATGTGCATGAGTGTGTGCGTATACACAATGGAATATTATTCAGCCCTAAAAAATCCAAGGAAACCTTATCATCTGATGGACCTTGAAGAAATTATGCTAAGTGGAATAAGTCAGACAGAGAAAGACAAATACTCTATGATCTCACTTACATGAAGACTCTAATTTAAAAAAATTTTTTTAAACCAAATTCATAGGAAAAGAAATCTGGAAAAAGACTGTGTTTACCTGAGATGGAGAGGGCATGTGGAATTGGTGGTCAAAGAGTTCAAACTTCTAGTAAGTAGATAAATAAGTCCTAGGGATGGAATATACAACATGAGAGCTATAGCTCCACTGTTATATGATATATAGGAAGATTGTTAAAAGAGTAGATTCTAAGAATTCTCATCATAGGAATTTGTTTTTATTTTTATTGTGTCTATAAGAGAAGATGGATGTTAACTAAACCTATTGTGGTCATCATTTCACGATATATATAAATTAAACCATCATGCTATAGACCTTAAACTTATACAGTGGTATATGCCAATTATTTGTCAATAAAACTGGGGAGGAAAAACAGCCTTTGCAACTTTCTATATTTTGTCCTTGGAACAATGCAGTTACCAGGTGGCGGGGGAGGTGGGGAGGATTGCCTGCTGGAAGAAGAGAAGCCATGTAAAGTGGAGATGAGCCATTTCAAATAAGGAGCCCCAACCAGCCAATCTCCAGGCAAACTGACCTGAACTACCTAGATGAACCCAGTCCAAATTGCCAAATGGCAGAGTTGTGAAATTGTAAAAAATGGTTACTATTTTAAGCCACTAAGTGGTAATTTGTTAAGTAGCAAACATGAAATAGTAGACGTGCCCATTTGAACAGTTTCTGGTGTCTGCAGGCTGGAAGGGCACAGGAATATCTGAAATCCCATTGAACAATGAAATGCTAATGGGAAGAAGTAGAAGTGGTTGCCTAAAAGGACTGTGACTGTGGGGTAGGTAGTATTGTATCACCATCGTGAAGGAGATATCAGGGAAATTCGGGAGAGTAGAGTCAGAACAAAGGAAGGAAGGGGCTTTAATCTTGTACAAATATATAAATTCAAGCCTGTGTCCTTAAGTACTTACTTGTAGGGCACAGTGACTACCCACCCACGAGTTGGCTATCAGTGTAAGCAGATGCTTGGTGTTCCACCTTCCCTGCCTGATGGTGATGCTCTGTGGACAGGTCTATGGCTTGGGAATAGGCAGAGAGAAGTCTCATGAAGGCATGATGGTGTTTGTAAATTGACTCTGCTTCCAGCATTAAAAAAAAGAGGTGTTGTCAACATCTTGGGGGTGGTAAGAGCAGCCTGGGGCCAGTCTCCACAGGTACCCTGGTGACCGAGGTCAGCTGCCTCGGCCAAGAAAATCCACACTCACCATTTCCCAGTAGAGAGAATGACTACAGAGATGGCTCTACCAGCAAGAAGATGCAGATCCAGGCTAGTCCACACTTGGTCTGTCACAGCGTCGGATCTGGAAATGGGCAAGGGGAGAACAAGCTGTATTGAGTATTTGATAGAAACCTATAGCAATATTTTCAATGGGGGCATCAGGTGAGGAAAAAGACAGTGAGGGAAGTGATCAGAGGTTAAACTCAAAAGACAGGCCTTTAGGACCACAATATTAGCTCAAGTAGAAGAAAAACTCTCTGTGAGTAGTGAGATTTATAAGGCTACAAACAATGCCACTCTTATAAGCAGCACTGTGTATGTACATTGATTTTCCCTTTCTCTGTCTGAAAGTTTTGGAGATCTTCTCTCCATTCCTGGGGTTTTGAAATTTCTTAGTATTGTAGCTTTATGGTGGACATATTTTTTATTAATTGAGCTGAACAATCAGTCCAACCTTTCAATCTGGAGACATGTCCTTTATTTGGGGAAATTTCCTTCTGTTTCTTTGATGAGTTTTCCCCATCATTTTCTCTGTTTTCTCTCTCTCTCTCTCTGTCCCTCTGGAACTGTCTTTTCTTCTTCTTCCAGTCTCCACATTCAATTTCTATCAGCTATGTCAGCAACTTACAATTGTCAATGTTTAGATTAAAAACCATTCTGTTCTTTATACTTTGTCTATAAGTTGACTTGACTCTGAAAACAGAACACAACACTCACAATACATGAATATGTGAACTATATTCATGGAATAATCAAGTAATATGATTTGAATTATTTTAAAAGAGGAAATAGAATTCCTATGTAAGTACATGCCTACAACTTCAAGGAGAAAGCAAAGGGTCTACTTTTCTTACAGTCTGTGAGCTGCTCAGAATCAGACCACACTTCAGTTGGATTCATACTTGAACCAATACTTTCTTAGAAACTTTGTTTTTCTTAGAGTTCCTACATTTGGGGTTTCCTGGGGGGTGGAGGAAGTTCCTATGCTTCTATGCTTCTAGAAAATGGGAATTAAACTATTAGTGATTTTTTTAAGTCCTGAGAATTATTAACCTTAAAAAATTTTGAAGAATTTGCCCTATTTGCCTGCCAAGCTTCTCCTTGCAGTTAGATGACTATTTGGGTAGAAATTTGACATTATAACCTCAACCTAATGCCCAAATCTGTATGTAACTCTGGGAAATATATACTGTCAAGTTCAGATCTCCTTTCAAGTTCAGGAAGAGTGCTGTGAGGCAGGATGTCTTTCAGAATCAATCTCTTTTTTGATATGAAGCACACAAAGTATTGAAAATATAAAAATGACAGGGCCAGGACAAGCTACAAGAATGTATTTTTCTGAGAGTATATCTCTTATACATATATTGTAAAAATCACCCTAAGACATTGCCAGTAACTTGTTGATGTCAACTCAACTGTTACTAATCCTTAGAGAAGTCAAACCAGAAGGCTTTAAGGAACACTTCAACTGTGATTGTGATTAAGGAGGAGGGGGGAACCTCTCCTTAGTTAACTTGCACTGTCCTTGTCCTTTTAACAGTGAATTTTAATTAATATAATACATATTAATACATTTTATTATATAATCTTACTATATTATGGTGTTATTTTATACTTACTATGTTAACAAACAATATATTCGCTTAGGGCCAAAAGAGTCAGTCTGCTTTGCCTGGGGCTCGAGATTGCCTTCTCCTCTGCTTCCTTCTGTTAGTGATTGTGGCATCAGATCCTCTTCCTGGCATGAGCTACATTATGTAACCCTGTTCATTGTCATGTCACCTCATAGTATCCCACAGTTATTCGTATTGATTCTTCCTCCCATCTTCTCTCTCTGCTAAGATTCTTAGACCCTGAAGTCTGCCTTAATTCATCTCCCTCAAAAACTTCTCAGATCTGGTAATATTGAATGTCAGCTTTCCTCTTGAATAAATGAATGTTTTCTAAGGAGTCCATATTCTCCTGACTTAAATCCCAGAATATCAGCGTCAGAAGGGACCTCAGAGTCAGCTAAACTCATGGTTCCAGCTTGTGGCATTTGGACTTCCAGAGACTCTGGAGTTATTAAAAGTCTTGGAACAAATATATACTTATAGGGCTTTTTTTTTTTTTCTTTCCCTGGGCAACAAAATTGACACCATTATCATGCAGTAACCATAACTTTTTGAAATTAAGAAAAGTTTTCATACTCTAAAAAATGTGAAAACCACTGATTAACACCAGCCCCCTCATTTAAAAAAAAAAAAAGATGCCCAGAAAATGATTCGATTTGGCCAAGATCACAGAGTAAATTAGGATTATATTGGGACCTTGTCATAATCTTTGGATTCCCAACCATCAATTCATTGTTCTTTCCAGTAGTCCAATCCCCCAAATACTGTAAGCCTCTCAATTGCATAGCAGCTCCCACAGACTCTACTGTAAGAAAGAAGAAAGGGTCCCCATCTGGCTCAGGCTGAATTTTAAGAAAACAACTTCTCCCTCCACAGCAAATATGAACCTTTATTGAAAAGTATTGCCAAAATATAACAAATAATATAACAAATAAATCCTTATAGAACGCACTATTTAAGTATTTTAAAACAATTGCCTCATCTTTATTCAGATAATCTAATCTTGTGCACTGCTCCTGCCATGGGTGAAAGAGAAGCCCTGGATCCCAGAGAGTCGCTGATTTAATCCAATCCATAGGCTTTCCAGAAGCTTAGGGCATGGCTCTAAAAGAGCATGTTGGGGCCCAATTTCTTCCTCAGAGATTTGGAATTAGAACTCTGAGATACAGAGTCAGCTGGAGGAGGCTGCTGGGCAGGAAGACAATGATGAAATGTTGGGCCTGGTGGCCATTTTGAGCCACAAGTCCATAACGAAAGGGTAAGAGAGGGAGAGAGATTGGGAGAAAGAATGAGCGCAAATGTGTACATGAGGGTACAACATGGCTACATAGAGAGAAGGAAGGAGAGAGAAAGATCTGAAAGAGAGCTCCTTGGATTCAACTTTTCTAGCTCCCACTTCCTGTCAGAGTATGTCCAACTTCCCCCAAGACTCCAGAAGCTGTCTGGAGGTTAAAATAAGTTCTTTACACTTAGGATGAGTTGAGTAGAATTTGATCTCTGAATCAGTGGCCGGCTCTGGGAGAATAAATTCAGATCTCATGAATAAATACCTCAGAGTCTTGCAGTCTCAGATATGAGGGTTACCCGAGACTACTCTCTGGGTGAGTCTGCCTCATCAGAAAAATGAAGGATGGGAACTTAAATTTCAACCAGCATTGCCCCAACACACTTCAGTGCTGATGTTGGGTACTGGTTGTGGAATTGAAATCATCTATTATAAGAGTCTCAGGACACAGGAGACCTCCATGATATATGATGCCTCAGAGACATGTTAACCCCAACTATATCTGAATTCTGTTCCTGTTCAGAAGGAGCTTCTCCGACGTACTTGAGAATAGGAAAGAAGTTTCTATACAATCATTCTGACATCCTTCATTTCAGTAAAGAAAAAAATTTAAATTGATTTTGAGATTTCTGTTCTATAAGGCACTTGATGTGAAACATTAGTTATAAGGTGATTTAGAAAAAGAAAAAAGCATATTGTGGTGTTGAAACATATTTCTCTTTTTTTATTCTCAAGGGCAAGAAATAAAAATAATAATAAGCTTCCAGTGGGGTGATAGGAAGAGGTTACCAGCAAAATCCCATGATGGAAATAAAGAAGAAAAGAAAGACAAAGCAAGATTCCAGTTTGAGAAAGATGTGGAGAACAGATACAAAACCAGGAAGGAAAGCAAGAGACTGTTATGATCACCAAGATCCTTAAAAGATGCAAGAGTTCTTCCTAATTCATCTAGGTGAGCAGAGGTAATAGACAAAAAACACAAGGGATGGACGGCATGAAGCCATAACTGGTAATCTCAGGGGTAACACATAGTTAAATTCTACCTTTGGCTTAAAAAGTTGGAAAAAGAAATTTGAGGAAATAAAGAAGGGAAATTATGTAAAATGAGCTGTTGATGGGGAGAAAAAGCAAGTACATGAGAAACACGGAAATGTCTGCAGAGGCACTCCTCTGTAACATACATTCCAAATAGTTAAGAGATTAGTTAATGGATTTAAAGAAGTCCTGATGGTTACATTCAGGGAATCATTTGAACGTCGTATTTCAGAAAACTGTTAGAGTACGTACATTTCTTCAAGATATTAGAGGGAAAACTAAGAAAAAATGAGCACAAGGGACCTAATTTTCTTCTTTTCCCTTTCCTTTCCAAGAAAGGCCTCCCCAGAGGGCATTATGCTACGTGAAATAAGCCTCAGAAGCATTTTTATGATGACTGCTTTAGAATTTTTGTCAGATAATCCTAACATCTCTATCATCTTGGTGTTGGTATCTATTGCTTGTCTTTTTTCGTTTAGTCTGAGCTCTTCCTTGCCTTTGGTATAATAAGCAATTTCTTTTTCTTGGATATTTGGAGTATTACACGTTATGAGACTCCAGATCTTATTTAAACCTTCATAATGTCTGGCTTTCTCTGACACTACTTGGGCAGGGGAAGAGGAGGGGAGAACCTCATTACCGCCCACTGAGGGTAGAAGTTCAAGTTTTCCACTTGGCCTTTGTTGATGCTCGAGCTGGGGGCTATCTCTTCACAGCTGGGTAAGGGTGGGGTTTGGCTCCCTACTAGGCCTCCACGGATACCTCCCCAGCTGGGCAGCATAGGGGTGCCTCATCACTGCTCCTCACATGGTCTCCACTGACATCATGGTGGGAATGTTGGGGGCCCTCACTACCACTGCGCAGTGGTGAGAGTCCTGATTCTGCATTAGGCCTCCTCTGACACCATCCCAGTGGGGATGGGGAAGGGCACCTCAGCACTGCCAGACCGAGATGGAAGTCCAAGGTCCCAAGCTGATCGCCATTGACACTGCTACATGGAGGGAGGCTCATTACCCCTGGGGGATGAAAGTCTTGGCAGAGAGTTTGTGCTCCTTGTTCAAACTTCACAAGGGGAGAAGTCCAGGCTCCCCACTCAGCCTTACTAGCATGGGTAAGAGCTAGCTCAGATTTCTTTGAGGCGTCTGGCTGAAGTAGAGCAGTCATTGTCTAAAACGTTTCTGTCTTGGTAGGCTGCTTCTTTGGCTCAAAAGAGCAGGCTTCCCTTGGGACCTTTTGGGGTTATACTCATTGGCCTTTTCAGGTTTCCAAATTTTTCAGCCCCAGGTCTTGGATAGATGAGGCAAAACACAAAGCCCAGGGAACTCACACCATATTGTTCCTCAGATTTCTGGGTCCCTAGATGGTCTAGCTTCTCCTCTCTACTTCTCAGAGTTTCCCAGTGTTTGTTTTATACTGTTTTATACTGGACAGGGTTTCAGTTGGACTTAGTGGGAGGAATAAGAAGAGGCCCATCTATTCTCCCTTCCTGTATGTAGAGGTTTCTTACAAATCATTTTACTACAGTTGATAATAGCACCTGCCTCATAGATACCTCCAAGGGCTATTGTGAGGATTAAATGAGTTAATTGGGCCTTTGGTCCAGTATCAGACACATGGTAAGCCTTACCCTGCTAAGTGGTACTTCATGTCATTAGATAAACAGTATAATGTGGTTGTTAAGGGAATAGATTTTGGAACCGGACAACCCGGGGTTTAAATCCCAGCTCTTACATTTAGTAAGTGTGGTAATCTTTGGGAAATTACTTAATCTCTCTGTGCCTATGTTTCCCAATGTAAATGGTACTTATAATAGTTTCTTCTTTGCAACATTATTGTGAGAATTAAAATGCTTAATATGGGGTGTCTCGGTGGCTCAGTCAGTTAAGCCTCCAACTTTGGCTAAGGTCCCTATCTCAGGGTCTGGGGTTTAAGGCCAGCCCAGGGCTCCGTGCTCAGGAAGGAGTCTGCTGGAGATTCTCCCTCTGCCTCTGCCCCTGCCCCTGCTAGTGCGCTCTCTGTCTCTAAAATAAATAAATAAATCTTTTAAAATAAAATAAAATGAAATGCTTAACATATCTAAAGCACTTAGAAGGTTGCCTGATCAAAGTAAGCTCTATTTAAGTATTAGAAATTATTCCTTAAGCTAAAGAACTTCATTTTTCTCCTCAAAACACCCGATAAAGGAGTAGAGCATGATTGTGTCCATGCATGAAGACACAGGAGTTCTGAGGCATGCAGTAACCTGCCCAAGGTCCCAGAGCCAGTAAGCGGCAGAGCGAACCTTAACCACAGGTCTTCTGATGTCAAGTCTAGGGCTCATGATGTCACATAAGCACCGCATGAAGCCTGGTTAGGAGTGCAAGGTGAAAACCAATACTCATGCATAGAGAACATGGCAGCCAGACCAGCACAGAAATTACACCTGGGCCGGCAGGGCAGTGGGAGGAATAAAGTGGAGAGAGGGACAGGCAGGAATGTAGTTGTTGGGCTAGGTCTATGCCAAGAAACTGGTGTTGAAGAAACCACCCAGATGATTTCTAATGAGAGCCTTACACACCAGAAAGAGTCCTGTGGACATCTCCCATTCACAGAGCTTCCCTAATAGCTCACCACTCCCACTCCAGGTTAGCCAAACACGCTTCAGAGGCAGTGTAGTTCCAGAAAAGCAGAGGCGATGCTTTCTTCAGTTCAGAATGTCCTTGGAGTCTGACTCCTGGAGTGGGCTCCCTCCTCAAGGGGTTCTTGCTGCTGCCCCTGCCCAGCCTGCTGTCTATATCCTTTTGAGCCTTTCCAAGCCCAGCATCTGCCTCGGGGCCTCCATTCAGTGCCACCAGCCTTCCTGGAGATACCAGCCCACCCTGAGTTCACCCCTACCTAAACTGAGCATTTCCATTGCTGCCATGTTTCGAGATGCAGTAAGAACCATCTAATGTCTGGTCTTCTATTTCCCCTGATAAGTTTCATATGTCCAAGCCGTGCAACCAGCAAGACCATGGCTCTTGAGGGCAGTGCTTGTATCTAGGTTTTGATGAGGTGTGGACTCACAGCATTTGACGTAGAACGTGGTACTGTGTGGTGAGTCAATTAACACTTGTTAACTCTGAAAGAAAAGGTCACAGCCAAGCAGAGCAGCCCATAGGTGTGGTATATGACATCCTGAGAAAATTTTTTGCAAGGCCTTATCTAACTAAAGACTTTGATTAAATACTTTTTTTAATAAAATGTGTGGGCCCCTGGAAAGTGTAGGGATTTAACAATACAGATTCAGGGTAATGGGAAGGAGTGGAAGAAATACTTTAGTTTGTATTGTTCAGTCATGGCCAATGTCCAGGGACCATCTTTTTCTGTGAAGGTTTAGGAATTATCACTCATGTTCTTTACTGTCGAATATTCTCCTCCTGGATAATTTTTTTATTTTCCACCCCCAAAAAGGAGAGCAATGCTGTTATTACTCACAGAGTTATGACTCTGAACTCGTTAATATTGAAACCATACAGATATCATCTCCGCATTTATTTAATACCTATTATATCACTTATGCATGGCAGTGAATTATGTGTTGTGTGGTCTGTGTGTACCGGTTTCCAATAATTCTCCCATAATTCATTATTGCATTTTCTTGATAATGACCACAAATGCAAGTCCCATGTAGGGAATGCCCAAAAATGTGACCAGTATTATCACTCTGGGGTCACATAAAACTCACAATTTGGAATTTAAATAGCGTAAAGACAGAACGACCTTTCTTCCAACTAACCCTGTCTTCTCTTGAAGTCTAGGCTGATATCCCCACATTCTTAGAAAGTGGCCTCTGTCCCTAATGACAGCACCCTTGACTTTCATACATCCCCACCAGCCAGGAGGATAGACAAGGGGCCTGCAGGCTGAATGAGTAAAGCTGTCACATTCTGTTAAGAAATGTTTGTCCCTCACTCCCAGAGAGCATGATGCCACCATATCAACTGGAGACAAAGCAGGACACTGGTCAGAAGGGCCCATCAGCCTTCTCAATTCTCAAGCCATGATTTGGAAAGCCTTTGGAGGAGATAGGCTTGGCCACCTCTGAGAACAGCTTGAGTTAGTGGGCAAGGAACTCAGGGAGAAGTGGGTGAAGTAAACCCTGTGTTACAGCAGTGGAGTGTATTTGGGTGAAGGATGCCAACAGCCTTCCCACTGCCCTGGGATGTTGTGGAGCAGAGAAAGCCACAGTCAGAATAGGAACAGACAAAAGCAAATCCACTACATGAACTCAAACCCAAAGCTAAGTGGGGTTCTGTCTTGGTATTCTAGAGTCCTGAATATCTCCTATATCCAACATGAGTGAGTCCCCTCAAACCAGAGCATCAGCACCTTTAGAGAGGTTCAGTCTCATGAAAGCCCACTGTGCTGGCTGGTGGAAAGGATCAGCTCACAACTGAGCTCTCCTAGAAGCAGGCCAGGTCACAGGCAGACTGTGATCCCCTGAACACGAGTCCTGGAGCAACTTAGGCAAGCAGTGACCCCCTGTGCAGGGTCATGGGTCAACAAGTGACCTAAGGAAAGGAAATAGGGACCAAGTCTCTGTGATCTCTGTGAGACCAAGTCTCACAGGGATCCAGCCAGGTTTGCGACTATCCCAGCCAGTTGCCTTGCCAGTACCCCCAGGGGATTTAAGCAAAGTCTTGAGGAGAGCGCTGTGCTCCTGAGGAGGGCCCCGGGCAGCCACCTACATTCCCTGCGCTAAGGTTCTCACTGCAGCCAAGCTTTTTTTTTTTTTTTTTTAGATTTTATTTATTTATTTGACAGAGAGATCACAAGCAGGCAGAGAGGCAGGCAGAGAGAGAGGAGGAAGCAGGCTCCCCGCTGAGCAGAGAGCCCGATGCGGGGCTCGATCCCAGGACCCTGGGATCATGACCCGAGCCGAAGGCAGCGGCTTAACCCACTGAGCCACCCAGGCGCCCCTGCAGCCAAGCTTTTGTGTGCCCCCGATCCTCCCAACGCCAGCCTGGCCTGTGTCAGTAGGGGCATGGCCCATGTGCTGGGCTACCAGGTGGGGGACAGTGGCCTTTTCAGGAAAACTTAAAAAAAAAAAAAAAAAAAGCCCCTGGTAAGTATTAAAGAGGAGTGAGATTTTCTTTCTTCCCTGCATGGCAACTTCCCATTCCACTTGGCATTTTGAGCCACATACATGTGCAGGGTTTTGCAAAGCCTGAGAGGGAGAGAAGAGACTAGAGGAGGAGGTGGGAGAGATGTTTTACCCCTTGTGAGTCTATAAATTCATAAAAATATTGCTAAAAATATCCCATTCAATTGTAGCATTGATGGCATCCATTAAAATATCCCATTACAAATATCACTAATAAGGTCCGTTATTTTGTGATTTAAAAAGTCATCCAATCTCTTTGGCCACTAATCACTCTCTGTCACCATCACATTCACTGCTTCGACCATCACCACCAGAATGACTTCTGAGTTTCGCTCAAAGGAATGTTATCAAATAGGTGAATTTCTGGCTACCCTGAAATCATAAAAGCAAGGGGTATTTTGATAAATACCAAGTATGGAATTTTTTTTGGCTTAACATTTCTCAGGCCTTGGCTGGCCAGTGAGTAGCATTTATTCTTATTTGCCTCTGTTTTCCATTCTAAACAGACTGTTCTGGGGCTTTTCCCACTTGGAAAACAAGAGTTTCTGACTCTGTTGCCTGTTTAGGCACAGTGTCTCATAATCTAACCTTACAATATACAGAAATGAGTGTAATGTAATAAAAATAAACTATTATAACCTAATGCTTCCTGAGAGTGCCATGAAGTCCTAGGGTACCTAGGGCATTTAATTAACTGAGCAACCAATGCTTATTCAATGTTCTGTACTTGTTTTAAATGCAATCTAGCATAGTACAGAGGTTTTTCAATGTCAGTGGACATTGGGATCTCCAGGAGAAGACTTGTTAAAAACACAGATTACTGGATCCCATTTCTGAGTCCTTGATTCAGCAGGGAGAGGGTGCATGTTGAGAATTCGCACTCCTGACATGTTCCCAGGTATGCTCATGTTGCTGGTCCAAGGACCACACTTTCAGAATCCCTGGCCTGGGACTTAAAAGCAGTAACTTTGCTATCAGACTGACCTGGATTTCAGTCCTTTAACTTTGGGTTAACTATATAACCTCTCTGACGTCAGTTTTCTCATTTGTAAAACTACACTTCCATCATTAGGCTATTTTGGGGATTAAGTGAGATAAGATATGTGTGATGCTTAGCATGGTATCTTCTCCAGGTCACAGTTCAGGCCATGTTTACTGACCGTAGTACCATTTCCCACTGTACTACTCTTATTACCGAATTCAAGTAGAAGATTACTTGGACTTTACCTACACTTGAGCTCCAACATCTAACCTGCTATGACATCATAATGAGATTGATAACCAAGACTCCAAGGATATAATGAAATTTTCATGTTATCATAGTGGTTCTCCATCAGAAAAACATATAAAATGAGTGTGATTTTTTATAAGAAACATAACCCTGAAAAAATCTCTAGAGAAAAGAGCTATAATAGAATTAATTTATTATAGTCACCAAACCTTATTGAATATGTTATTATCGGCAGTCTAAAAGATGATACGTCCATCTGGTGGTTAAACACACATAAAAAACCAAGAATCATCATGAAAAATTGTTTAATCTTGATTAGTACTTCAGGAGATTTGGCATATCCTTTGGTCATAGAAAATTCTAATGGCTTGTTCAGGTGAAATTAGCTGCTACTAATCTGCATGGTTCTAGAGTTTCAGAGTTGGCAGAATAAATAAGTTGGAAAGATACTCACCATCTCTTCATCAAATACCGATCTAGCACCGCCATCAGTTGGAAGATTCTGAACACTTGGAGGCTCATCCTGACCTCTTTCCATGACTTGCATCTAAATTCTTTTCTGTGTTTATGCAGAGCCACTAAGAAATACAACAGATAAATTAACACCCAAGATTCCAACCAAACCCTTTAAAATAAGTATGACAACATTCACATTAGAGAAAAGTCATATTCTGTGTTGGCTTTGAGTATCCCAATATTTACACTGAGATTAAAAAATTAGTAAGTGTCCCTAGGCTTCTTTGGTTTGATAGTCTCTTGGGCATGTAAGTAGAAGCAGAAGCAACCTTTATTACCCAGTGCCCTCTAACACTGTAGCCCAGGAATGGGCAAACTCTAGTCCTCTCCCTAGCCTCCCATTTTGTAAATAAAGTTTTACTGGAACACAGCCACACTCATTCTTCTCCCTATTGTCTAAGGAGCTTTCCTGCTACAATGTCGCACTGAACAGCTGTGAGAGACCATGTACCTGCAAAGCCTAACCTGTTGACTCTCTGAGGGTCCTCCACCGAAATAGCCCACCTCTGCAGCGGTTAGTTGGGGTCCTTTGGGAATAAATGTAGCAAGAAAAAAAATGGAATCTCCTTTCTTAAACTCTCTATCCAAAGAGATCATTTGTCTTCGATAAAGTAGTTCCCTAGTATAGTAACAATATATTAGCCTTACTGTTGGTTTCCCAGTAACTGCAGACCGCAAATGTTCACTAGCCCTTCCAAATACTTCGTGTCATTAGTGATAGAACCCCAGCCATAGGCAATATTCTATTCCAAGCCAGAAGTTGTCCCCGGTGTTGCATTATTCTTGATTAATTTAAAGAATCAGACCTAATTTTATTAAGGTTAATGAAGTCCCAGAATCTTATCAATGGCTAAATAACCTCTCTCTGGGAGCCACATGAATATTTCAGAAGTAGTAGCTTACTTTAAGCATCTAGAAGCCTATTTTATTTTATTAGAACATGGCATTGGCCTGTGTTTATAAATGGATTTCTATTTCTTTAATAGGTTGCTCAAGTACTATACTTGAGGTACAATTTCTGATTTTTCTAGAAAAAAAGAATTGACATCTGTTTGTTGGGTAAGTGTTGAGTAAACAAGGAGTATATATCAGAGTGGGAAGAGCATGCCCTTTGGGGTCAGAGAGATTCATTCACCTGTCAGACTTTCCTCCTCCTATGAGCACATGACAACACTGTGAACCTGTTTCTTGCCCTTAAAGCAGAAGTCATCCCTACATCATACATATACAGTATTTTAAAGAATGGTAGGGATTTTCAAGAATGCATATAAAGCACATAGTCAGACCCAGGCATGTGGCATGTCTACAAGGGGGAATTTAGTGAATGATACTTAAGTGGATCCTATGCTTGTGTGTGTCTGAATGTTTGCATCCCCCCAAATTCATATGCTGACATTCTAAGGCCTTATGTGATGGGTATGGGAGGTGGGGCCTTTCAGGAGGTGCTCAGGTCATGAGGGCAGAGCCCATGAGAATGGAATTTTATGTTGCTATGAAATGGACCCCACAGAGTTCTGTAGCCCCTGCCACATGTGAGGCCACAAGATGTCAGCAACCCAGAAGAGGACCCTAACCCAAACACGACCACACTGGCAACCTGATCTCAGACTCCCAAGCTCCAGAACTGTGAGAAGTGCATTTTGGTTGTTTGTAAGCTACCCCATCCGTCAGGGGTCCTTTGTTACAGCAGCCCAGATGGACGAAGATGGTGCACATCACCATTTTTCTTTTCAAATTTCTTTGTGATTTAATTAGACTTTCCTAGAGGTGAACTAGATGCTACTTTTGAGTAGTGATGTTTAAATACATTCAGGTAAACTTTAATAAATTTAGGAAGCAATCCCTTTCCTGTAAAAGGTAGTTTCAAAACACGGATTCCAGCTCAGACCAGGAAGAAGAGCCAGAGCCAGGGAACCCAGCAGGCTCCAGCATGCCCAGGGGCAGCCCCGGTGTCAAGGACGCTTCTTAACCCCGTTCCCCACACCTGCACTGCTCCCCCCGATGCCTGCCATTGGTCACACTGTAGCCAGAGAACCAGTGCTTGGATGTTCCCTGCAAATCTTCCATCCTGACGGGAAAGACGATAATCATCCTTACAAAGATGCTACACAGCCGCATCATACTCAATCCTTTGTGGGGAGTCATGCACAGTAAAGCACTGAGAGCAAACAGAGAGACCTGAATTGCATTTCTGCTCTGATCTTCAGCTGTGTGACTTCAGACAAGGCACTCACGGTCTGACTCCCAGCCACCTTACAGTGATAAAGCAGATCTCTGCGGTCTTTTCCAGATCTAAAAACTCATCTCCATTCATGAAGTGTCACACATGCATACACTTTAACGGAACAGGTGACTGTATGCTAATCTATAATGTCTGGTTCCTGATTTGGGACAAGTTTCTTAGACACTTATACCCTGAGACTCCCCGTATTTCTTATCTTCTGGGTTGCTAACATTTGGCCCTTCTATTATCTGGTTTCCAGAGGTAGTGAACACAATAACTCAGGACTCCCCAGTTGGCTTCTTCTGACTTTCCTCTTCCTCTGTAAAGACACAGAAACAATCCTTTAGTCTCCTATTCTAGAATCTTGCTAGAAGTTGGTGTCATTCTAATTGGTTTACTCTTTGCAGAAATCACTTTAATCCCCTCTTCGAAAAGGAGGGCAATATTACCAGTCTCTAGGCTTTGGAGTCCTTTGCTTGTATGCTCTTAGCTCATTTACTCCTCTGTACGCTGCTTCATGGGTTAGGGGCTGCAATCTTGCCAGCTCTGCTTTCCCAGGTCCTTGTTCCCCGGATTCCCATTGGATGCAGGCTCCGACGGACCCTGTAACCTAAGAAGAGGGGAGAAGTGACTCTCTTCCCATCTAGGCTGTCAGTTGGGGTGGGGGCAGCAGCAGGAATAGGGCAGCCTCTAATGCAACTGGGCCAGCACCAGGGGTGGGGGATGTTGGGGGGTTGGCCTGGCAACCCCCATGAGGCCTGTTTTGGAGTGTCCATTCCTGACACTCAGGAATGGTTCAGGGAGGCACTGGTTTCCTGTGGTTGTTCTTTCAGTAACCTGATTTTTTTTCTCTTGCTCCTCCAGGCTTTCCACCATCCTCTTAATGAATTTTTGTATTACGTTCCCTCTGCTTGAAATACGTAAATGGGTTCTCTTTTCCCAAATGGATCCTGACTAATACTATATATAATTTTTCAGAGCTTGAATCTTTAAACGAATTTAAACCTGCTCTATGATCTTTATTTTGAAACCTGGAGCTCCAAAAGTCTAGATACAACCAGCTGCTCATTTTATAGAATCAAACCAACAGAATGTAAGGGGGAAAACGTGTTCTTGTCAAACTCCAATAAATAAATTTGAAAAAAAGGTCCAAATTATTTAATGCATTGAAAAGTGCTCATCACAGTGCCTCATAATTTGCTGTGTGACAATATACTTGCTATGGAAATATTTTACTGTGACAATACTCACTGTGATGAAATTCGTTCTACAAACAACTTTCTTCAGAGTGGTGTTTTGTTTTTTTTTTTTTAAATCTCAGGATTATACAAAACCACCTGATAGAAATAGGCACAATAATCCCTGGGCTTTTAGTTTCAGAATCTGTTTTCCCATCTGTTAACCAAAGTCTAAGTCTATACAACCAAAGTAAAATGGAGGGTTGTGTAATTATCCTTTGACTCAGAGACAAATAAGAATATCAGAGTAAGGAAGGGACATCTGTGCTCATTTGATTCAACACCTGTTCAGATATATGATTCCTTTGAAACATCTAATAACTATGGTGTGGATATCTAGGCTCTGTTTGAATATCCTCACTGATGGGGAAGTCATTATCTTGCCAGACAGCTGATTCATTTGTTAGATAGCTTGAATTTCCAAGAATGTATCCCTTTTATTAAACCCAAGGATGAGTAGGCATGACTATAGCTTCTACTTATGGGCACTGGTTATTCCATTTAGGTTTATAAAAAGTAACTAGATTCCCTATTCTCCTTGAAAGCTGTGTAAACCAGTGCAGAGATAGCTATGAAGTTCCTTTATGGAAACAATTCCAGCATCGTGAGTCAGGTCAGTGACATGGGGAAGTTCTCAGTGTCAGGAGGACCTTCTGAGTACAAATTAAAGGCTTACCTCTTCCCGGCAAATGATGAAGTTGAAAACATAACAGGTCTTCCTTTCACACTTGGGTACAGGCTCCTTCAGAAGGCATAGCTCTACACCTTCCACAAAGGCAAACTTTCAGAAAGGTCTTAAGACACTCTTAAGAGTGTCATCATCATAAGAGACATTGTCTTTAAGGACTTTCCCCTTTATCCAGAAACATAAAGGTCCTGCATAACCAAGAAAAACATACTTTTTTTTGAGAACGTGACCCAGAGATATGTATTGAAAATATTCCTTGCTCATCATTGTGCTAGTGTGAATGGTGGTGGTGGAGCAAAAACAGAGATAAAAGGAGAGCCAGCAGGAGACCTATTCTAGAATTTAGTTGGGGACTTAATTTAAGTGGTTTTGCATGTCATACCTAGAAGCTTGGCTGTTAACTTTCAGCAAAGAGTAGCCACTGGAGACTGGTAAGCATGACTGCAGCACACTATAGAAAGATTTCCCTGGTGGCACAGTAAAGCATGAATTGGTGGGAGACAAGATTTGTGGGAAGCCAAGTAGTCAGAAGTGATAAACAAGAGAAGGAGATGGTGTCAGTGGGGATGTACAGGACAAGGTTCAAGCCAAAGGGGGTAGAATCAATAGGATTTAGAGACTGAATGTGGAGGATAAGGGAGAGGAACAAATAGAACATGATTCTCAGGTTTCTGGCTTGGGCAAAGGGGCAGATGGTGGAGTCATTCACAAAAGAAGGGAACAACACAAGAGAAATAGCAAGTTTAGGTTACTGGGGGTGATGAGTTCTGTTTGGGGCAGGTAAATGTGAGTGCCTCTAGATTGTGACAACACAGATGTCTCACAGGAAGTTGGGGGTAAGTGGATCTGGCTCTCAAGAGGGAGGGGGCAGGAAGTGTAGATTTTGGAGTCATCAGCATGTGGGTAGTAGCTGAATCCATGGGCAGTATGAATTTCATTCTATCATTGATTCATGTACTCATTAATCTGTCCGTGAAACTAATACCTATTGCTTACTTTGTACCAGTAACACTATATGGGTAGCTGGAATGTTTATGCAGCAGTGAACAATGGACAAAGTTCTGGGATCAGAGAACTTACAATCTAGTGGAAAGAAGACCTAGAATAAAAAAGAAAATACCATACAATGCCAGATAATATTAGTACTCTCAAGAAAAATAAAGGACAGTAAGGAAATAGAGAGTGTTAAGGGATCAGAGAATTCTTCTCAGAAGAGCTACAGCTGAACAGATGTAGCCTAACAGGAGAGAGAATAAGAGAGTGTAACCCATGAGAAGACAGGAAGGAGGAAGTCCTCTGTGGAAGGACATGGATGGGCAAAGGCCTTGGGGTAGAAGCCTGTCAGACCTGCTTGAAACACCAGGGATCTTCCAGGAGAGCGTGCAGCATAAGAACGAACAAGGACCAAGAGCAAGGACAGAACTATGGAGCCCATCAACCTTCCAAATGAGAGCAAAGAAAGGAAACCAAGGAGGACTGATTAGAATTATAGAAGGAAGGGGGTGATTTTGTATTCTGTGGATTTAACACCACAGTTTGATAGTTCTCTTCCCAAATATCCACCATCCCTATTTATAATGGTGCTTATAGGGGCACCTGGGTGGCTCAGTCATAAAGCAGCTGCCTTCCGCTCAGGTCATGATCCCAGGATCCTGGTATCAAGCCCTGCATCAGGCTCCCTGCTTGATGGGAAGCTTGCTTCTCCCTCTTCCGCTCCCTCTGCTTGTGTTTCCTCTCTCACTGTGTCTCTCTGTGTCAAATAAATAAATAAAATCTTTAAAAAAAATAATGGTGCTTGTACGTGTAGCAGTGGAATAAGCCAAGAACTCATTTCTCCCTTACTCATTCCTTAGCTACAGAGGTCTTCCTATAGTTTGGTGAAGGCCTGCTTCTGAGACTTTCCATGTTTTGCTGCCTCTCACCAGTTCTGGGGAAGGGGTGGGGTGGAGACCAACTTCTCCTTCAACTTCAGGATTCCACCGAATGGTGACTTCCTCAGGGAAGCTTTACCTCAAGCCTGGAGACAAAGATTGGATCTCCAGTTATTCACTCCTAAAGTCATTCATTCTCCTTTGGACCTAAAGACGTGTTTGTTTCATGTTCATCTCCTCCTCAGCAATGAACTTGATGAGGGTGGAAAGCACAGTTATGCTGTTCAACCCCTGAAGCTTTTGTAGCATGAGATACAAAGTACATGCAGGGATCACTCTATGTGCCCTCACCCTACAGACAGAGTGTACCAATGACTCTGAGGATCAGTTACTCCTACAGCAGGACCCAGAAACCTTTCCTCTACCTCTACATATGTGGAAAACATCTCTTCATTCCCACTGATCCTCAGAGCAGAAATTCAAAAGAAAAGGACTATGAGTTTAATTTAGATTCAGTCCTGATGATATTTGAATGTTTCCTTTTGGTCCACTACTTCTTTAGCAAAATAAGTGAGTTCAAAATGGTTTATTATTTTTTGAATAAGTAGAAAGAAATATTTGTTCTGGCTGCCATTCTATTAAAAAAGAAGGGGAGAATGTTTAGTTTTGGTCTGCAATCATCAACTTCTTGTCATTTGCCCTCATTTTTGTACATCATTTTATTTATTTAAATGCTCAATTTTAAAAAGAAAAACTGGACCCCAAACATTGGATGTAATTGAGGGACTGGATAATGTCTTTGGTAGCAATCTTTTCTGAGATTGAGAATCCTGGTTTTCATTTAATTCTCTCTCTTTCTCTCTCTTTTTCTCTCTTGAAGTACAAAAGTTCAAGTACGGACCTTGAGAGCTTGTTTGAGGTTCTAGTGAGGAGCCCAGCTATTCCTATACCCTTGATGGGAGAATCCTCTATCTGGGTAAGTGGTCCTCTTCCCCCCAGCACGTTGCTTGGGGAGAGACGTATGGGGCGGTGATGGAGGAAGCGGACACCAGCCTAGGCAGCCAGATCAGGCAAATCAACCCTGGCGATCAGTGGGGCACAACAGATGTCCCAGCCAGATCACTCTCACATCCCATTTAATTCTCTTTGACCTTAAATATCCCAGGGATTGGTCCTAAAACCCATTAACTTTATTTGGATTACATAAACATTATTAACCACAGCTATTCTACCAGCCATATGTGTTCAGGGTTTTTGTTCAGGTCATTACTTTACATAGACTCAGGCTACGTGCATCACCGCCAATTGACACAGGCTTTTTTCCTTCCCTTTCCTTCCCTACCCTACCCTTCCCTTCCCTTCCCTTCCCTTTCTTTTCTTTCTTTCTTTCTTTCTTTTGGTTATTCTACAAAGAACAGTTAACACAATATTCAAGTGTCAGAACTTTTATGAATAGACAAGTTTGATATTAATGGCCAAAAATATGCTGATGAAAGGTATCTTATCCTTTTATTGAATCCAAAAGCATTCGTTTTTGCTTATACCCACCTATTTTCCAGAGGATCTTCTCCGTGTAAGAATGTGAAGCTTATTTATTTAATAATGTTATGCATATATTGAACTGTATTCTCAGAAGGACCTGGAAGTTATACAAATAAATGTTCACGGTATAGTATTAATTATAGATGTTTTCAGTTTTCTTCTGTTTAACTATATTCTCTGAGATTTCTGCGATGAAGACATATTGTGTATGTGAGAAAAATAAAATTACATTTCTGAAAGAAATAGAAGTTACCTTTGAAAATGTATTTTGTCCTAGATTTTAGAATGTATCCCAATTGATCACTAGAATTATATGGTCAACAAAGACCGATATATATTTTTAGCCAAGAAGATTTGATAATTAAATACACTTCTAGGACCTGAGGGATTTTATCAACTATTAATATGGTAACAATGGGGCTGAGTTACCTTTTTAGACTACTGAGCTCTTGTCCTAACTTCACTGAATACCATCTTTGTTTTATTGGAAGGGATGGAGGAGATGTTATAACAGCAAATTCTGCCCAGTGGAGAACAAGTAAATTGATCTATAACGCTTAGTCAGAGTGATACCAGCACGGACAGGAGCTATGCAAGTGATTTGCTAGCAAGGTACTAATGATCCATGATGAAAAAGGAATGTCCATGCTACCTCCTAATTAAGACAGGATTACTTTAAAAGAACAAAGAAACAAGTTGCTCTGTGCTCTTCTAAGAGGTCATCATAAGGAGCCAAGGAGATGATGAGTCTGAGCCCTACCTCTCAGGACAGTTTCCCAGCCTGTGGAAAATGGACTCTGGCCAGTATCTGAATGGTTTCCATGGGTTGGCCTGGACAGAACTCACTTTTCCCACCAACGTGAATGCAAAACTGGCTTAGCTTCGGAAATGGCTAAATTCACCAATTTACTCACTTATTCATTTATTTAGACAAATAACTTTTGAGTACCAGAGCACCAACTATGTGCCAGAGGACATTCTAGGTGCTGGGGACACTGGAATGAAAGAAAAGCCTAAGACCCTCCTCTCATGAAGCATACGTTTTAATGGAGAACACAGAGAACAAACAAACATAAACAAAAACATAAGGCCAGGTATTGTTTGGGATCATAAATAAATAAATTAAACTGAACAAAAAGATAGAGAATGCCAGAGTTTCCCCCATCCAGTAAAGTGTCCAGGGACAGTCTCTCTGGGGAGGCGACAGTTGAATGACTGGAGGAGATAGCTTTGTGAGTAGGCAGCAGTAACAGCAAGTGGGAAGACCCTGAAATAGAAACATTTTGGAGGGACTGCAAGGGCGTAGTGTGGACCATGCGTGGTGAACAAGGGTAAAACAGGGTGGCCTGGGGATAGAAGAGGGATGGTCTTGCACATCATGGTAAGGATTTTGGATTTTACAGTGTGATTTAAAGTTGCCGGAGGGTTAAAACACAAAATATGGATCTTACCATAATAATTGTTTGACTCTGTTGAGACATAGGGGCAGGAAGTGTTCATGTGTGTGCAGCGAGATAGAGGAGGTGGTGTGGGCAGGCTAACTCCACACATTTCATAAGAAATTGCAGCAGTGCCCAGACCTTGGAAAACAATTGAGAAACAGTACAAGAAAATTATTTAGAATTAAAGACATGAATATTTTTGAAAAAGATAAAAGAATTCAATGTGATGACTTGGAGAGTGGAAAATTGAGAAAGAATGAAAAGAATTGGGAAAGAATGAAAAAAATGGAGGGCTTTCTGGCTCTCAAATCTATGCATGTGTGTAAAGGCGATCTTAAAAACTTAAAAAAAACTTTTTAAAAATATGCAAAATGCAGAATGATAATACAAAAAGAAGACAGAAAGTATATGGCAGCACTATCTAACAGCACTTTCTTCGGTGATGGAAATTACATCTAATATGGAAGGTACTTGAGATATGACTAACGTGACTGAGAAATAAATCTAACATTTCATGATGTTCTAACAAACATTCATTTAAATAGCCACCTGTGGAAAAAATAAATAAATAAATAAATAAATAAATAAATAGCCACCTGTGGCTAGTGGCCACCATATGAGACTATGCCGCCATATGCAATGGCCTGCCTTTACCTAGGATCTACTTTGTTTCTACAGTTGACTCTGCTTTCTCCCATTTCATCTATTTTTCTATCTCTACTGGATCATTTCCATCTCCTGTGCTAAAATATCATTTATCCATCCTTTTAAAAAGTGCAGCTCTGACCCTATCCCTCTGTGACTGTCCACCCCATTTCTTTGTTTCCTGTGTAGTGAAACTCAAGAATTATCTGTATCTGTGTTATCCTACACAGCAGCCACCCAACAAGCCAGATGTGGCCATTTAAATTTAAATTAATTAAAATTAAATAAAATGTAAAAGTCAGTGCCCTAGTTGCACCAGCCACATTTCAAGTGCTCAATAGTCACATGTGGCAAGCAGCCTGTGTATTGAACAGAGACAATATGGGACATCTCTATCCTCAAGGACAATTCTCTTGGGCAGTGCTGATAAGCACTGGAGGGAGGGCCAAGAAAACACGTATGCTTGCTGGTAGTTTAGCAGATTTAGTCTGGAAGGGTAAGAAAGTTATCTTCTGGTAATTTCTTTTTTTCTCAGTGGAATAGAAGTAAGGTCATCGAGTAAGAGTGAGAAAGGAAGGTGGGGGATGTTGCAGGAAGGAAGAAAGGAGATGAGTAAGAAATAACTTTTCCAGAGCTCAGGAGAGTGAAGGATAAGGAAAATAAAGAGTAGAGTTTTCTCCAAGGCAAATTGGAATCATTATGTTTTATTTGACTTTCTTGCTTTTCTCAGTGTTGGTACTAAAAGGTAATCCTTAAATTTGGCCGGTGTAGGTGGGGATGGAAGCATGAGTCAATATTCCAGTTTCCCTTGAATTGACTTTAAATCAGACCAGGCTGAGAAATCTCATTGCCATGGCTGTGACCGTAACCTATACAGCAGGAAGGAAGGGGAGGTCCCTTCCTGGAGATGTTTTGCAGTGATAAGGTATGGGAACTTCCTCCCTTAAGGTTCTTTGAATTTTAAAAGGTAGAAACCAACACAATCAAACATAAACAAGAAAAAGGGATGGACTATAATGATACAGGGGTATCTCCTGGAACCCATGGAAGGCAGCTTGGGACTTAAACTAGAGGGAGCCAGGAGGAATAGAAAGCTCCCAGAGACCCAGGCTGAATCATATTTCTCTCTTTCTTTCCTTCCTCCCCTATACTTATGGTTTCTTATCTCTGCTTCTGCACAAGAAGCATTTTTTTTTTCCTTCTCTATAAAGAAAAGATCAGCTTTCTTTACAGAATTCTCAGCACACTTGATGGTTGAGAGGTGGTCAACCCCCATGATAGTTCTTATTACCTCAGAACAACAAAGCCTCTCAGATTAACAGGAACATCTCCATCCCACTCTCAAATTTCTCATAGACTCTGATTAGGCAAACATAAGACAACTGCCCTATCCTGGTTCAAACAATACACCATGGGTACAGACACAACATCCCAGGTCCACTCCCAGACTGTGGGACAGTTCTCAGAACTTCTTGGCACCACCAACTGGGAAATCTTTCCTGTTCTGTTACCTTCCTGGGTCATACCTGATGTGGGCACTGGGGGTGTTGTCCCTCCATAGGACTACACAGCTTTCAAAGCCCATTTCCTGCCTGGAATTGAGGTTGGGAACTTGGGCTTTTAAGAACAGTTTTATGGTTTCTTTGGTGGTCCTGTACAACTCTCTCACAAATACAGTAGGCTCTGTCTATCTGCTTCCAGCCATTTCCTTGAGCAAGGAACCACATTCAGAGTTCTCTTTGAGGGATGACATTTTTTTTTTTTTTAAGATTTTATCTATTTGTCAGAGAGAGAGAGAGAGCACAGCAGGGGGGAAGCAGCAGGCAGAGGGAGAAGTTTCCCCACTAAATGAGGAGACCAACAAGACTTGATCCCAGAACCATGAGATCATGACCTGAGCCAAAGACAGATGCGACGGAGAAGAGGCAGATGACGGAGCCCCCCAGGCATCCCTGGGGGACCTCTTATATAAGCTTTATTTCTTTGCTTTTTTGCCAACCCTCTTCAACTCATTCTGTTTCTCTCTCTCTCTCTTTCAATGCTTTGCTAAACACAATCAGTAGCAACCACATATAATTTTTTTAAAATATTTTATTTATTTATTTGACAGAGAGAGACATAGCGAGAGAAGGAACACAAGCAAGGGGGAGTGGGAGAGAGAGAAGCAGGCTTCCCATGGAGCAGGGAGCCCGATGCGGGGCTTGATCCCAGAACCCTGGGATCCTTACCTGAGCCAAAGGCAGATGCTTAATGACTGAGCCACCCAAGTGCCCCAACAACCACATATAATCCTAAAGTTCTGTTTCCTGACATCTCTTCACTGAACTGTAAGTTTGGTAAATGAACCACCTTTAAGATAATCACAAGGAACACCTTTACCAAATGTTTTGCCTTCTTCCTGCCTCTAAAATCAGTTTTCTCATTGTTACTACCTGATTGCCAAGCCAATATTTGAAGTTTTTTTCCAGCAGCATATCACTTTTGGTATTAATTTTTATATTGGTCAGGATAGGAGGTATCTCTACATCTATACGTCTATACACACATACATATATGCAGTATACATACACACATATAAACAGTATATATACATATATATATACAGATTCACACACACGTGGCAAGAATTTCAGTGACCTTGACACAATAAAGGTTATTTCAGGTGCACACCAGGTTTGATATGAGCCATGAAAGTCTCCAGGGAATCTATCTGTCTTTGACCATATCATTTCAACTGAGTGTTTCAGCAATTGGCCAAAAAGGGAAGAGATCACAGGAAAAATTCACATCGGTTTTTCTAAGCTTTGACCCCAAAGTGAGACACATCATTTCAGTTCAAAACCCACTGTCCAGAATTAGTCTAATGGCCCCCATGTAACTACTGGGGGGGAAGAAATCTGAGGGAGCACATGGGTAATTGTTGAACCATAAATGTTTCTTCCACAGTCCATGGAGGCCTCGTGTTGAGAGAGCAAAGCTGTAAGATCAGATTAGCCTGGGCAGTGCAGTTGCTACTGAAATAGACCCTTATCCCAAAGACTAGCTGAACCACATTGGAATTTGTATGCGTGAGAAACAAAACATTGTTGAATTAATCTACTGAGATTTAAACATTTAATTATTCTTGCAGTATAGTCCATAGTATCCTGATTAATTTGGGAACATAAAAGAAGACAGGAGTAAACAGAACAACATAGCTTCATTTCCCTGAAGCAATTGTAATTCCAACCCAAATGGCAGCAGAATTTTTTTGAGAACCTGACAAAATGATACAAAGGGCGCTTGGAATAATAAAGGAGTGAAAATAGCCTGTACTACTATAAACAGAATAATGACGGGAGGGAGAACTAATTTTACCCAACGTTAAGACATTTTATAGGTAGAGAAATTACAGGAAACACAGAAAGACATTGCAGACAAAGTACAGGAAATAACAAAATGTTAGTGGAGAACAGAGATCCCAGAAATAGACCTAAATACATTTGAGAATTTAGAATATAAATGATATTTTAAGTCCATGGAAGAATATGAATAATTCAGAAATGTTAGTGCCAGACAAGTCACTGGGTACCTCACTTCTTGGACTCAAATCATTTCTAACTTAATAACTTAAAAATGTAAGACACGAAACTGTAGCAATACTAGAAAAATCATTGGTAATTTTTTCCCCCAGTTTTGAACAGGTGACGGTCAAGAAACATATAATAGAGGATTGACAAAATTACATAACAATTAGCACTTTGGCAAGACAGAGAATACCATAACACAAAATCAAGAGACAAACCACAGGATAGAAAAAAAATGTTTGTAATTTATATAACAGGAAGGAGATGAATTTCTTTAATACACAAACAGATCTAAAAATCAGCAAGAATAAAAAACGAACAATTCAATGAAAAAATAGGCAGAGGTAAACAGTTTGCAGCCAAAAAAAGCAAATAGACAATAAACATGTGAAAAGATTTTTTTCAGCTTTTTAAATAATCAAAGAAATGTAAGATAAAATCAAATACAGTTTTTTAACTTAGTATATTCACAAAAATTAAATTTTGTTCACTCTCAAGGATATGGGAAATAGGAACTCTCACATATTGCTAATGGAATGCAAATTGCCACGACATCTTTGGAAAGCAATTTGACAATAACTATTAAAATTTTAAAAACACATTTTCTTTACCCCAGCAATTTTCCTTCCAGGAATTTTTCCCACAGAAACACTTGCACAAGGAGGCAAATCTATATCGTACAGGGACGATATAGGGCATGGTAATACAGGACAATACAGGGCATGGTAATATTATCTGTAAGAGTAAAAAAACAAGGCAAAATTTAAATGTCTATCAAGAGAGCATTAACTGAACTATAATAACTTGTGAAATCAATACTATCTAGCTGTTCAGAAGAATCAATACATTTATCCATAATGAAAAGAAAAATATCCAAGCTAAATTATTTTAAGTGAAAAAAATTGGGCAGAATACAGTATTATTATAAATGAAACTCCAAAGATCATGTATATTTATACACATACAAATTTCTGGGAAAAAAGAAATAATAGAGATGATTATGTTAAACTGCAAGTACATTATATATGACGGTGTGGGTAAAGAGGTCGGCTTTTACATTTCATGTTTTATCCATTTGTATTGTTAGACTTTTTTTTTAATATTTTATTTAGAGAGGTAGGGGGCAGAGAGAGAGGGAGAGAGAGAATCTCAAGCAGGCTCCCAGCTGCGCCTGATGTGGGGCTCAATTTTACCACCTTGAGATCATGACCTGAGCTGAAATCAAGAGTCAGATGCTTAAACTGACTCAGACACCCAGGCATCCCTGTATTTTAAGAATTTTTTTAAATGTGTGCATGTAGTACTTTATGATAAGAAAACAAAAATTTAAACCATTAATTCTTCCATGGAAACATCAGTTCTGTATTTTTATCTGTCAATCTGGATCTAAAAAGATACTAGCAGATAGAAAGAAAGGGCTCAGTCAATTAAGTGCTAGACTTTTTTTTAAGATTTATTTATTTATTTATTTTGGCGGGGAGGGGCAGAAAGAGAGACTCTATGGCAGACTCCGTGCTGAGTGTGGAGCCCCTCATGGGGCTTCATTTCACAATCCTGAGATCATGACCTTAGCCAAAAATCAAGAGTCAAACCTCTAGCCAATTGAGCCATCCAGGTGACCCAAACATCAGACTCTTGGTTTCAGCTCAGGTCATGAGCTCAGGGTTGTAGGATGGAGCCCCGTGCGGGACTCTGCACTGGGCGTGGAGCCTTCTTAAGATTCTCTCTCTCTGCCTCTCCCTCTTCTAAAAAGAGAGGGAGAGAGAGAAATTAAGAAGTATCACAGGAGACCCAGGGCTTGTGTTTCACAGCATTTATATGTTTCCACATCCTTTGATGCGGAGTCCACACTTACTTCCTGTGCATCCTCAGGAAAGTCACTTACCATTTCCCACCAGTAAACTGAAGATCGTGACAGAACCTACCCGAAAACAGGGCTGTCAGGGGATGAAATGAGAGGACTCTGTGCCTCACATATAGTGAGTGCTCGATAAAAGTGAATGGCGGTGGCTTTGTTACAAGGCCTTTAACAATAAGGTCTCTTCCCTCCGGTCCAGTCTCCTACCTTCCCATGCCCACCTCCTATCCTCCTCCAACTCAGTCTCCAGTCTTCCTTACCTCCTTGCGCTCTCCCCATGGCTTCCCAAGGTTTGTGAGCCTCCCTCGCTCCTTCTGCTGCAGTGTTGGTTCCCACCTTCCATCCCTTCTCCACCTACCTGACTCCTCTCAATCCTTAAAACTCCCCTTTGGCCATCCCCTCTTCCAGGAAAACCTGGTTGACCTCACTTTCCCATGCTAGGCGCTCCTCCTTGAGTTTCAGTGTCACCCTGTGCTTCCCTCTCTCTTGTGCCATTTGTCAAACGGCAGCCCTGTGGCTTTCTGATGCTCCATCTCCCACCACCCACTCATCTGTGAGTGCAGGAAGTCAAGTTCTAGATTTTCCTCACCTGCGTTCCTCCAGGTGTGAGCAACACGAGCTGTTGCCACGTGAGTTCAGTGGCAACGGAAAGAGGAGTGAGCTACTTGTCCTGCACCCTCTGGGGGCCGTTCCCAGGAAAGCAAGAGGAAAGTGAGGCAAATGGAGTCATTCATTTGGCGAATTATTATTATTGTTGGCTCCTGCTATTGTTCTAGGTGCTGAGGCCACAGAGCAAGGAAGAACAAGTATCCTGTTCCCTGGTGGGTGTAGTCTATACAAATGGGAAGGAGCTAGAGAATAAATAAATAAATAAATAAATAAATGAAAAGATCATTTAAATAGCGGTAACTTCAAGAACAAAAATAGAACAAGGTTCAGGGTAAAGAGTGATGGGGAGCGAGGGGTTCATTTAGACTTTGTGGCCAGGGAAGGCCTCTGTGCACATGACCTTCGAGCTGAGGCCTGAGTGACAGGAAAGACCCAGTCATGTCAATGAGGGAGCAGAGCGAGTTGAAAGCCCCTGGGTGGGAACGAGCCGGCATGGGCACTGGCCCGAAGAGGCTCCAGGTGTCTACTGCCTGGGTTCCCCTGCAAAGGTCAGAGAAGGGTCAGGACTGGATCCAATAGGGCCTCTTACGCCATGATAAGGTATCTAGATTTTACTCTAGATAAAATCTAGATTTTATTCTGCCCACAACAGGAAGCCACTGGAGGGTTTGCACTAGGGAGTGAGATGATCTGATCTAATATTTTGAGGCTGCTCTGGCCCCATGTGGAGGGCAGGAATGGGCAGTATCAGGTTATCGCAGTGGTTTGGGGTCGGCGGGGGGGAGTTGTGGCTGCAGCTTGGAGCCGGGGAGGGGAAAGAGCAGGAGGAATTAGGCTCTTCTTGGGGAGGGGACAACAGGGCTTGCTGACGAGTACATAAGGGGACAGATTGTGGGGTCCCTCAGTAAGGTGGTGAGGATGGGAGGAGCAACAGGTCTGAGGGACACGGGGTGGGGAGGAACTAGCAGTCCCACATGGGCCACGGCAGGTTAGGGATGCTGTCGGGCATGGAAGCGGAGAGGGCCAGCAGCCGTGATGGGGAGCTTGGGTGGGAACTCCGAATCTGCCCATCACCTGCCCGGGAACGAGGTTTAAAGAGAGGAGCAGAGCAGACAAACTGGGCCGAATGAGTCTGGAAGTTCAGAGGGGGACGGAGGGAGAGGAAGGGAGGAGAGAGGAAGGCCCCAGGTCAGACTCAGGATGCTCAGGACAGTGAGAGAAGGCAAGTGGCAGGCAGAGAACCCACCGAGAAAACCCTCCCAGGAGAGCGGGTGCTGTAGACGCTGAGAGAAGAGGGTGGCTGAGGAAAGCACTGAGGGTCACCTCCCATACAGGTCGCAAGCAGCTGTCTGGCAAATCGTGGTGGCTCCTAACCATGGCTAGAACCGGTTCAGTGGCATGGCGGGTGGACTTAGAGGGTCCAGGACAGTGAATTGAGAGGGGGAGGACTGAGGGACGGGAGCCGGTGACTATATGCAACCTTTTGAAGATGTCATGATGTTGAAAGGATGGAAAGATGGTCAAGGAAGTGGTTTTGCTTTGTTTTTAAGCCGCAAGCTCCCGAAGTTCTGTATGCTCATAGAGTTGGGGGGGTGTGGCACTTGCCAGAGTAAGGGCCTGCGAAGGTGACCTGGGGTGGGGGTCCAGGGCCAGGGGCTGGGTCATCAACCGCACCCACAGGGAGCCAGCATCCTGGGCAGAGGCAGCCACACAGCAGAGGTGATTACGGAACAATCTGGCAGCTTCTGTTTCCTCAGTGGAGTCTGGCAGAAAGGCATCAGCCAGAGTATCTGAGGAGAGCAGAAAGCAGGTGTTGGAGTGGAAGGGGAGAGAAGCTGTGAGAGGTTTCTTGGCAAAGCGGGACGGTGACCAACCAGGGGATGTGTGGGTGGGCCGCCTGGCACCGTGGAAAGCCCATCCACATTTGTGATCCTGAATTAAAGTGCCACCAGTTTCTGTGCTTCCCCGTTGTCACTTTGAGCTGCTCTCGCTAAGAGTGGAGGATGCCATGTTCTGAGGGAACACCATTGGCCAGCAGCCATGCTGCGAACTAGGGAAAGCTTACTGTAGGAGTCACCCCGTCTTTCCCTGCGTCCTGTCCTCCCTTCCTTTTCCATAACAGAATCTAGTTTTGCTCAAGTGTTCACCCAGCTTATGAGAGTCACAGGAGTAGGAAACCAAGCTCCTCTCCCACTCCAGGAAAGGATGTTGATAAATTAAACCAGTCAGCACTTACCATTTCTCTGACGATGGTTGTAAGTACTCCGGGGATGGGCAAGGGGCCCAGGTGGGGCCGGTCAGATGGAAGGGACGGACCTGATCCCATGGGTGGACTCCTCTTGCTTCTCTCTCTCTCCCGCTGAACCAGAAAAAGGAAACCCGATGCTCCGGGATTGGCCATGGTTGCAAGATGAAGCTGATGCCGCAAACAGCCCTGTGAGGAGATGGCAGTAACCTGGAGCCCCGGTGACATAGTTCAATCCCTGAATCAAGCCCATCTTACTTCTAAACTTCCTGCTATTTGAGATAATAAATCCCTTATTCCCTAAAAACCAGCTTATGTCCGGGTTTCTGTTACGTGCGGCGAAAGCATCTTCATGGACACAACTGTTTTTCTCTGTGTTTACCCTATATTAGACATCTTCCAATAGGTGGCCGATGCTCGCCTTGTGCTTACTTAAACATACTGTCTGGCGGCAGAGATGTGTGTGTGCCCAGGAAGCGGGATTCGGGGTCAGCGGTGCACTTCTGCTCCCACAGTGTGGGGTTACCAAGAGACGTGGGTATGCTTGTCCACAAACTGGTTTGGCCAGTTGCACTTGTTTTTGTTATTATGCAAAGCAATGGAATATGAGTGAGGATGTACATTGCATCAAAGCCAAACTGTTTGCTTCTAATAAATAGTAGAGGGAAAGTAGCTTTCCTGCTGGTGCAGATGGGACAAATGTAAAATAATTGGGATATTCTGTTTCTTCTAGAAGATTCTGAACTCAGATTGTTTCCCCGACTGTCTTTGAGTTGTTTCTCTACTTTAAAGCTGTTCTTTTTTTCAAGTTTTTAAAAGTCTATCTAAGGGGCGCCTGGGTGGCTCAGTGGGTTAAGCCTCTGCCTTCGGCTTGGGTCATGATCTCAGGGTCCTGGGATCAAGTCCCACATCAGGCTCTCTGCTCAGCAGGGAACCTGCTTCCCCCCTTTCTCTCTCTCTTTCTCTCTCTCTCGGCCTGCCTCTCTGCCTACTTGTGATCTCTCTGTCAAATAAATAAATAAAATCTTAAAAAAAAAAGTCTATCTAAAACTTCAATCCACTATCACATACTTAACGAAGAGGCTTTGTCCCTTCAAGATATTGTTACATGAAGGTGCATTTATATGTTTTACTTCAATAAAATGGTCACCTTGTTTTTCCTTTTTACTGTCTCCCCACTTGACCGGCCTATCCGCCTTAACGGATCCCTCTCCTAGCTGCCGGTCTGGGGGCTTCTGAGGACAGGTGTCCACCACTCCCCTTCAGCCCCAGCTCCCCATATGCCTCCGTAGGTTTGTCTTCTCCCCTCTCCACCTCATCAGCACCTGTTGCTGCCAAGTTAGAATTACAAGACAAGGGCACCTTTCCTTTAGATAGAAGGTCTGGAAGGACCTATGCTAAAGTGTTACCTACTATTATTCTTTCTGCATGAAGAGATTATAGATTTTTTTTTCTCATGCATGTGAATAATAAAGATGTGAATGAGTATTGACTAGTAATAAGAAAATAAAAATAAAAGATTCTCCCCCAAGAATGAAGAATGCCATGTCTTTTTATGAGAATTTAGTCTTTATAAAGAACTTTTCAGTTCATCCTACCGGTGGCACTTCAGAATGACTAGATGAAGAAACCATTTACACAAATGTAAAGAGGAGGAAACCTAGATGGGGAGGGGACTATCTGGCTTCCCGTGACAAAGTGAGGAAGGTGTAGACCCTGTTCAGATGCCAAAGTCCATGAAGCCTGCTTCAAATGGTTTTTGTAGCCCTCAATGTTACTAAAGCTTTCATGAAAATAGACCGATCCTAGCTAAATATGCTTCCCGTGCCAGGATGGAGAGCTATATTTATGTGGCGAAAACAGAGCAATGTAAATAAATGCAGTTATAAGTGCTGGAAGCCCAGATCCCAAAAGGAGGCAGGAGGAGAAGGAAGGGCTGCCTAGCACATGGGGCGGCTCCATACGGCGTCAGGGTCACATGGGAGATAGCTTTCATCTTTCTTGTCCAACTCCCACTTAAGAATCCAAGATAAACTCTGCTGGTCCCTACGGGAAAACGGAGGCCCGTTGCTTAACCTCTCTGGGCTTTGGCCTTGTGTTCTATAACCTGGGAATGGTAATACTAAATGCCTAAATACTTTGTCAGGGTTCAGATGTAATGTGTGTAAAGCGGTTACGAGTGGCATTTGGTGGAGTCTACCGTTATCGCCATCATCATCGTCATCAGTACTACTAGAGCTGATGCTACGTTACTGGTACTACTACAGAAGTAACCACAGCATTACTGTTTTCATAAAAACTGAAGGACTTGGCTGGTGCCACCTGGTTGATGGGCCTTAGACCCAGAAACTTACGCATCAGAACAGCATTCTCTCTAAGGAATTGTCGGAGTGGTCAGGACTCACCTCTGCTTCTCTTGGATCTCTTCATTCCCAGGTGGAGTATTTAGCCACTCAAAGTTTTTTGGGCCTCCTCTTTATCACCTCCAGGAGCTATCACCTCCACCGGAGCCCCCTGAGCTCTCTGAGGATGGGAAACCTAGTCCTCTGTGGAGGAATGACATGTTTTCTCAGTTCTTTTCCATTTTGGTGGTTCATTTTGACTTCCCAATGCTGTCACCACATGTAGACCCACAGGAACTGGCAGAGCAGGGTTTCATTCACAGCTGGCCTGAGCAGCCCCAGTGTGAGCCCTCAGGCTCAATGAGCCCCATGAGCTCAGGTCTGCCCTGTCTGCCCATGATCCTTCTACCCATTGGACCACACCCGCCCACATGGTGACATGATGATTGTTGGCTAAGTATTTCCCATCCCACTCATAGCACAACCTTGTAAGAAGTTACAACTACTCCATGTTACCATTGAAACAACCAAATAGTCTTTGAAGGCAAACACTGAAGAAAACCTTAGGGGTTAACCCAACCCAAACCCTTCTTTTTTCAGATAAAGATGTTGAGGGTCTGAAAGTTTCAGTGGCTGGCGCAGTGATGACAGCAAGGGTGGCCTGACCAGAGATGGCACTGAGCCCTTCCCATCTAGCATCTCATTCTGTGCTCATAACAATCTCACAAGGCAGGACACAGCTGATGAGGAAACAGGGCCAGGAGTCACATGCAGCTTTTCTGATGTGAGCACAGTGCTGGTTCCACATCCCAGCATGGCTATCCAAGGTGTGGTCCTCTAGTCCTGATGCCAGGGCCGTCCACATGGGGCCCCTGCCCTGAGGCTGAGGGACTGAAGGGAAAAAAACGGACAAAGGCTGCCCCCAGGCTGGAAGGGCACAGGCTGGTGACACACAGGAAACCGCAGTCTGCTTCTGTAACTATGCAGAACGTCTGTAACTATGATCACCCAAGCAGGTCAAAGGTGTGGGCACCATGTTCTCTTCTAAAAGAGAATCAGCACTTTCCCCCGCCTCTTACCAAGGTAATCCATCCTCATTATAGAAACTTAGGAAAATAGACAATAACACAAAGGGAAAAGAAAAAAGTATAACCCCACCCCTCTGAAAGGAGTTTTGTTCTAGAAGTCTCCAGATACTAAACTCCACTCTTTTGAAAGTGAAGAGGAAGAAGAGAGGGTGGGGTCACTGCACTCTCCTTCTGTTGTTTTTTTTTTTGGTTTTCTTCTTTTCACTTCCCTGTAGTGCAGCGAAGCTTTACAGACTTTGAGTCAGAAGTAGAGTTCAAATAGTTTTAACTCTGGCTCTTTGACTTGGCACTAGTGTCCTACTTCTTTTTTTAAATTTTTATGTTAAACTGTGGTAAAATACAAATAATGTAAAATGTACTCTTTACCATTTTAAAGTTTAGTAATGTTAAGTTTAGTAACGTTAAGTATATTCATATGGTTGTACCGCCAATCTCCAGAACATTTTCATCTTACAAACCTGAAACTCCATATCCGTTAAATAATAACTCCCCATTTACCCCTCACCCCCACCCACAACCCCTGGCAACCACCATCTACCTTCTGTTTTTTGAACTGGACTACTCTAGACATCTCATACACATGGATCCGTACAACATTTGTCCCTTTGGGATTGGTTTATTTCACTCAGCATAATGTCTTCAAGGTCCATCCCTGCTGTAGAATGTGTCAGAGTTCCTTTTCTGCTGTACAGCTGAAGAGTATTCTAGCTTATGTATGGACCATGTGTTATTTATCCGTTCATCCCCTGACAGTCATTTAGGTCGGTTCCATCCTTTGGTTATTGTGAATCATGCTGCCATGAACACAAGTGGACAAATAACTCTCAGAGACCCTACTTTTCCATGCTTTAACCTCTTGAGTTTCCCTCTTTAGTGCTATCAAATGCGGTAGAGAGGAACACCTGCCTTGTTCCTCTGCAGGGAGCATGCCAGGCAAGCAGTAAAGGGCCACCAGCAGCTGGAACACAGACTGGCCCTCACTGGAACCACTGGGCAGGACAGAGAGGGCCTGGGGAGAAGAGGAAGACTCCAGCATGAACAGCTACCCTTGTCCCCGCCCAGTGAGTCCCCCAGACTGGCTTTCGGAGTGTTGGCTCTCTCCTCTTGTCTTTGGTTTGCTTGTCTGCTTTCTCCCTGAAGCTCATTTTTGCTTCCTCTGCCTGGAACACATCTCTCCCTTCCCAGGACCTCCTTAAGCAAGGGTCCCGCCTCCAGAGTGCCTCCGTGAGAACTCAGTCATGTTTTGTTTCACAGCGTAAAGTGAAGCCATCTCCACCTGAGCAATAAAAATCAGATGATCTCAGGGCCCAACAATTTCTATACTGTAAATTTCAAAGCTTTAGAAAGATCCTCCTTCCAGGTATAGGGCTATCAGTTTCTACTTCAGGAGGATGAACCCAACCATGGTGGCCCGGGGAGACGTGTTTCTGTTTCTGTCCAACACTGACTTCTAGGAGACTCAGGTCTGTCATTCCCCCAGCTCTACACTTTCATAGGCCTGTGACACCACCCCCCCCCCAACACCGCCCTGTTTCCTCCGGGTGGAAGCAGGTGATTGCACAGACCACGTTCATGCGTACTGCCTCTCTCATTCTTGCATTCCCACGAAGGGGGCACACAGGGGTCAGTGCATCTATTTCATACAAAGAAGTAGGAGGTCAGAGATCCAGCCAGGATGTAGAAGAGCCCAGACTGACTCGTTTTCTGTCTCCTGCTCCTGGGAGCCATACACTCCACCACAGGGAGAAGCTATGGGCTGGTGAGCTGGGGGTCACATCGGGGAGCTCCCAAGTCAGAGAGGTAGAGGGGATCAGAATGTCTCAGTCTTTTCAGTCACTCACGATAAAACATACATAGACAGACAGAAATTATAGTGTATGCATATGTGTGCATGAGAAGAGAAAGAAGCAGGCATTTAAAACGTGAGGAAAAAAGATAAATCGGCAATGCCTGATCAATTATAGACCAGGACTGTCAAGAAAATCCTGGAGTTCATTAAATTTGTAGGCGTCCCTACTTTAAAAGATCTCTTACAAATTTATAATCTAGACTTTGTCAACACACTTAAAATCTTAGCAAAAGAGAAAGAGTTTTCTGTTTAAAATGATGCATTGACCTGTTGGAAAAAATCTGTCATCTGACTAGAGCATGCAGCATAGCCATTAGGCAGAGGAAAGGATAATTATGTTAGCTCTGAGGAGAGTGACCTTTTAGAATCCCTCTGGAACTGTAAGGATGCAGAAGGATTTAGCCACACCCCTAAGGTGCCTGACGCTGTTTTTCTATTCTGCTCCATTCACTACTACTAACCTCGCACACGTGCCACTACACAGTAACCTAATCAAAGCCTTTGTGCTAGTTTATTAAAATACTTACATAGGAACTAGAGGGTATTATGCTGAGTGAAATAAGTCAGAGAAGGACAATTATCCTACGAGCTCACTCATAAGTAGGATTTAAGAAACAAAACAGAGGAGCACAGGGGAAAGGAAAGAAAAATAAAAGAAGATGAAAACAGAGAGGGAGAAAAACCACGACAGATTCTTAACTCTAGGAGACAAACTGAGGGTTGCTGGAGGGGTGGCGGTGGGGGATGGGGTAACAGGGTGATGGGCATTAAGGAGGGCACTTGTGATGAGCACTGGGTGTTATACGCAACAGATGAATGCCTGATTTCCACCCTTAAGCTAATAAAAAAATACTTATATAATTCTTCACTATCTGTTTAGATCCTTCTGCCACAGCTTTTATGCTGAGGCAGTGAACTGTCTGTTTTCATATAACGCAGAAGCATCATTTTCCTTCTTTAATTGCTCCTGTGGAATGACAAGGCTAACACCCTCACCAAAGGGTAACCTCTATAGATTCCTTTGTCTTCAGACAAAGCGCTGTCCAGATTTAAGGAAGATGACATCCCCACAGTTTCCCTTGAGCATGACTCAGGGTTTCTCTACCTTATCTCAATCTCCGGTCGATTAGAACATTTGCCGGTCACACAGCATGCTTCGTGAGTGGTCCCTGTTCAGACGAAGTCAAACCTTCCAAATTAAGTGCATGGTTCTGCCTGAGAAATCACCAGGGCCTGCTGGATGCTGTGAAATGAGCTGTGGCTGTGCCTCTGAAGTCTGGAGCAATGTCTGCCTCAGGGCCAGAGGAAGTCTAGACAGGTGGCCCCACGGGGGTGCTTGGCAATGTTCGGAGACATTCTGGGTTGCCGCAGCTGGGAGACAGAGGTGCTACTGCACCGAGTGGGTAGAGGCCTGGGATGGCCCTAAATGTCCCACAACACCTGGGGCAGCCTCTCACAACAAAGACTCATCCAACCTACACGATTTTCTGCTGGGGTTCAGGAAAAAAGTCCCACAGGCCAACTGCCTCAGACAACACCACCACGCTGTCTCACAGTTCCCGCATCTGTGTTAGCTCCTTTCAAGGGCTGTGAGGGAAGCATCTGTTCCACGCCCCTCTCCAGGGCTTGCAGATGTCTGTCTTCCTGTGTCTCTTCAGGTTGTCTTCCCTGTGTATATCTCCGTGTTTCAGTGTCCCCTTTTTGTGACGTCACCAGTTATACTGGGCTGGTGGGCTTTCATGACCTAATTCCAACCTGGTTACCTCTGTCAAGAGCCTCTCTCTAAATAAGGTTCCCTTCTGAGGTACTGAGGGTCAGAACATCAACATCTGAATTTGGAGAGGGACACAAGTCAACCCATAATACTACCTAAAAAGTCCATAATGCTGGACGCTTGGGTGGCTCAGTGGGTTAAAGCCTCTGCCTTCAGCTCAGGTCATGATTTCAGGGTCCTGGGATCGAGCCCCACATCAGGCTCTCTGCTCAGTGGGGAGCCTGCTTCCTCCTCTCTCTCTGCCTACCTCTCTGCCTACTTGTGATCTCTGTCTGTCAAATAAATAAATAAATAAAATCTTAAAAAAAAAAGTCTATAATGCTGAGTTTGAGACCTTCTTGCCAAATGGCCACTTACCTTCGCTGCCTTCTTTTCTTGTCGTCCTTGATTGGGCTGAATGTTTGGAATAACATTTACCTGGAAAGACACCAGGAGTTCTCACTTATCATCAGGAGATGATCACAAGCCCTTTAGGGATGGCTCCCTAGAAAGGTCTCTCCAATCAGGTAAAAATTCTACTTCCACGCCCATTTCTAGCACCAAATACACCCCTTTATTTTGTGCCTGTTTTCCATTTCCTCTGATTTCCTCTACGGGTTCTTCCCTTTCAAAAGGCTTTTTTCCTTCTGACGCGCCCAGTCAGACGCCCATGGGATGCAGCCATCTGTGTCCCATAGAAGACTAGTAGAGGAAGACTTAAGAAACCATTTCAAGTTACTGAAACTCCTCAGCAGCGCAGAGTAATGTGAAAATAGGAGCTTCCAGGAAGTCAGACGGGGGCTCCTATCCCACTCGGTCATTGTCTCTGTGTAAGCCTGGGAAAGCTAATTAACCTCTCCAAATCTCCGACAGGGTCCTTCCTGGTAAAAGGAGGGGCGGGTAGTAAGATACCTGCACTAGTGATAGAGTTGCAGTAGAGATTAAAGGAAATAATGCATAAAGCGAGGTTAGCTCCATGCCTGGCACAGAGGCACATTTGCTATTGGCGTTATTATCTTAAAGACATGAAAATGCATCCGTAAATTCATGACTTCATGCCATGAAGCTGGGTAAGTCCCTTGCAATCCAGCGAAGAAGGGAAACAAGCAAATAATGAGAGCCATGCAAGCAACACCATCACAGAACTGTGCGTAACCCTTTATAGGAGCGTGAGGAAGGATTTCTGGAAAAGGCCTTTGGGAAACTATGCAGAAAATATTTATAGAAACCTGAAGTCATCATCTCGATTCACTCAAGGGCAACTCGGGATTTACATCAGCAGCTTTTTTAGACCCCATTATGACAAAATCATACCCCTTTCATCACTACCAGGATTTTAAAATATTAAGTAAAAAATGCAAAAGGGAAGACAGAACATTTTTCACATTAATAATTTGTTTCTGTGATGAGAGAAATGAGAAAACATCTCGTTTGATGATGATGGATTATTTCCAATATTCATGGATGAACGAAGCAATTAAAAATTTGTAGCGTGTTCATCTCAGCACTAAATAACGAAAGAGCGTCTGGGAAATCCCACTCATGTTACAAATTCAGGAGGAGTGAAAAATAGGGAGACCTCTATTTCCAACACAGTTGCTTTTAGAAAGAAAATATTTAGAACAAAAGAAATTACTGAATATAATACTTATGAAATCAAGTGTCTGTTTTATTCACAGCTGTCTCCTATTGCTTAGAACCGTGGCACAAAGCAGATTTCCAAGGAGCTGTTGAGTAAATGGGTTGCTTATCAGCCAAATGATAATAACTAGTAAGTTAAGATGAATGGAAAGAAGTCGCCTTTAAAGATCTCTACATTAAAAGGAGTTTTGAAATGTCACTCTGGAAACACCATGCCCAGAGAATTTCCTTCGGCTCTTTGGAGGCTCACTTCCAATCATAAAATAATTAGTTGGACTGACATGTGTTGAGGAGCCACCGTTTGCTGAGTCTGGGGGTGCACACATGAGGGCAGTGGACTGTCCCACACAGAGGGACAGCACGGCTGTATTTGCCACAGGAGAGGGAAGTACAGGGACGTGGAACCCAGCTAGAAGGACTTGAGAATTAACTCCTGGCGAAATAACACATTTATTAAAACAAAAAATCTTTCCCAAGTCTCTCCATTCATTCAAGAATCACTGTTTAAGCACTTATGGTATGCAAAGCATCAGGCTTGGGCGGGAGAGGAAAAGCTGGATAAGTCATGGCCGCTGTCCATGAGCTTCAAGGTATGGTTGAAGGACACGGTCGTGTCAATTACAAGAGCAATCACGTGCCTGCAATGTACTAGAAGCATGCTGGTGATGGGCAGGGGACCTCAGAAGGAGAGATTCACTAACAGGAAGGGACCAGACCTCGGCAGCAGGAAAGCCCCCAGCCACTCACAGGCACCAGCCGCCAGAGCCACAAAGCAAGAACAGAGAACTCAGAGCCGTCCTGGCCTCCCCCACCAGTCCCCACAGCAGCCTGGTAGCCCTCCTAGAAACCCCACTCACCAAGCAGGGCAGGGCAGGATACTGAAGATCAAATAGCTGAGAGCACAGGCTGCCAAAAAATAATTTGTAAAATAATCAGTTCATCAAATTTATCATTTTACAAAAAAAAAAAAAAAAGACCAAAAACAACAACAAAAAACCCCAACTTGCTTCTCTTCATTATGTATAAACGTTCATAGTAATTTGTCTCCAAAGAAACAGCTTCAGTAGTTTGGGAGGATTTCTCTAGTTTTCATTGACAAGATTTCATTTGTTTCTTCATAGAGGCATTAAAAAAAAAAAAAAAAACTTGATGTGTTTTTAAACCGTATTAAAAATTCAGAAATGATTCCATAACCAAAATATCGGCGCTTGCTTCCCACAAGAATTTTTCAGTTTCTACTGATTTCTTTCATGCCATTTTGGTTGCGCCAACATTTTAGCAGATTTGTGATGGTTCTGCCAATTTCTCAAGTGGGTTGTCAACCCAGATTTTCTAACAATTTCATCATTCACATTTAGTGTGTGATGGAATTGTCTGTAGCTTCCAGTTATTTCTCACTTTACCAGTCTCTTAGCATTTTAAGATTTCGTATTTTTTTTATTTTATTTATTTATTCGACACAGATATCACAAGTAGGCAGAGAGGCAGGCAGAGAGAGAAAGGGGGAAGCAGGCTCCCCGGTGAGCAGAGAGCCCGATATGGGGCTCGATCCCAGGAACCTGGGATCATGACCTGAGCCGAAGGCAGAGGCCTAACCCACTGAGCCACCCAGGCGCCCCAAGATTTCGTATTTTCTATTTACAGTCAGTAAATGCCTCATAGTTGAGGCATTGGTCATAGAAATCATTATAATACAATCTTCTGGAGGGCCTCACTTCCTTTCTGCTGCCTTGCTTTGTTTTATCTCAATCGGTTCTTGTTAGAAATTTAAAATGCCATCTTTTTTTTGTAGGGTGGTTTGGACCACCACATTTTTTTCAGGTGCTTTTGAATTTCAATCTTAAATTTAAGTTTAAAGACAACCGTTATCTGCATTTTATTCCTGAAAATCCCCAGTTAAAACTTCATCCCTTTATCTTAAGCCTTTACAGTTTTAATCTAATTTGAGTTAACGTAACGTAATTAAGTTTTAATTGCTGGAAGTTCAAAATTAACATTCACCTGCTATTTGAGGAATTGGCAAAGAATACTAAGCACTGAAGAATAGAAAAATGACAGTCAAATCATTAAAAGAGACAATCTTTTGAATATTAGTAAAATTTAAATGTTACATAAATCAGTCATTGGGAAAGTGAAATGCAGTGAATTGATCCCAAGCCAATTTAGCATAAAATGTCTAGGAGATGCCGTTCTGTTCTTTGTCTACAGTCAGCTCTTTCTCTTGATCTTCTATTAGGGATTAAAGGGAGGGTAGGTAGGCAGTGTAACAGAACATAATCCCCAAATATGTCCATGTCCTAATCCCCAGAACCTGTGAATGTTGCCTTATGGGTCAAAGGGACTTTACAGATGGGATTAAGTTTAGAACCTTGAGATAGGGAGATTATCCTGGATTATCCGGATGGGCCCGATATCACATCACAACGGTTCTTGTAAGGGGAAAGCAGGAAGTTCATGGTCAGGAGAAGCCAATGTAATAAGAGAAGCAGCGATTGGAGCCATGCATTTTGAAGATGGAGGAGGGGGCCACAGGCCAAGGAATCCAGGTGGCCCCTAGCCACAGGATGAGGCAAGGAAACAGATTGTTCCCACAGAGCCCCCAGAAGTAACCAGTGCTGTTGATACCTTGGCCTTAGCCCAGTGAAGCCAGCTTAGGACCTCTGACCTCCAGGACTACAGGAGAACAAATTGATGTTTTAAGCCACTAAATTTGTTATAATTTGTTATAGCAGCCATAGGAAGCTAACACAGGGTGCTGTTGCCTCCCCTTCTCCTTGTTTCTTTGTCCTGTTAGCACATAGCCAGGCGCTTGGCCACAAACGATGTTGGTCATCTCCATGGAGAAGACCAGAAGAGTCCTGCCTGGACTTTTGGGAGACCACTTTCCCCAATGCCTATCCTGGCTTCTCTAGATCTAGCTACCTGAAACCAAGGTGCAGGACCATTTATGTTGTTGGTTTTTTTTTTTTTTTTAATTTAATTTATTTATTTGACAGAGATCACAAGTGTTAGGTCCGATATTAAACGAAACGAGACTGAGACAAAGTAAAAGCTATTTAAAGCTTTACTTTATGCCAAGTATTAGAAGCTAGACTGATCGGCCAGGGGAACGAGACTGAGACAAGGTGAAAGTTATGCAAAGCTCTATTCTATGCTAAGCATTAGAAATCAGACTGACCAGCCAGGGCTGTCTCCAAAGAGAGCGACCACCCCCAGTTTACAGGCTTAAGAATTGACTGACTGACCGACCAGTCAGGGCCGCCTCCGAAGAGAGAGGCCCCTTCCAGTCTCACAGACTAACTTTTATAGAGCAAAAGCCTGGCCAGACATAGGTGGTCAATGAGATTGTAACACTGCATAGTCATGTTAGGTCAAACGCAGGTGGCCAACTGAATTACAATTTACCCTATAGTAGCTGTTTGAACTAACCTATTACTCTGGTCAGAATTGGCACCCTAGTTTGGTGCCCAAAAGACAGAGTTTACATTCTTTGGTGGTTAAGGAGACAGTATGTGTGCTTTACTGATTGGATGTCTCCACCTGGCCTGACTCGTCCTTGTATTCTGGGTTCTGTTATCAGGAACTGGCCGACCTGGCCTTGTATTCTGGGCTCTGTTATTAGGAACTAGCCGACCATATTTTACTGGTTTCCCAGACTTGCTTCTAAGTAAGTTCCTTTGGGGGGGGGCAGGGTCAGTTTAAGTTTTACTGCACAAACAACAAAATGGCTTTTAACCAAGATGGAATCGCTCTGGCTAAATAGGTCCTTACAACAAGTAGGCAGAGAGGCAGGCAGAGAGAGAGAGGAGGAAGCAGGCTCCCTGCGGAGCACAGAGCCTGATGTGGGGCTCGATCCCAGGACTCTGAAATCATGACCTGAGCTGAAGGCAGAGGCTTTAACCCACTGAGCCACCCAGGCACCCCCATTTATGTTGTTTTATTGTTGTTCTGGGAAGTCACCAAAACACATTATAAAATTATATTAATTAACTTCACCCAAAGGACACACTGTACACTAACTTTCTGTCCTATTGTTCATCTCCATCCATGCCTGGCTACATCTTCCCGTAAATCTTACCAGCCAGTTGAGGTCCAGATTAAAGTGCTAAATGGTCCAGATACAATATGGTCAGCAAGACAAAAAGCTCCCAATTGGCATAAACACCACTGCAAAACAGCTCTAGATTTTTCCCTGAAACAGCTTGTGCTAGTTTCCCAGCAATCCCATGAGGCCAGCAGACCTCGTCTGGCCCCAGAAGACCCATGAGGCTAAATGACACCCCCAAGGTCTCACTGATAGTTAGACACAGACCAGGGGCCCAAACTCAGGTCTCATAACCAGCTCTGGCTTGGCCTCTGTGACTTTTGGAGTGGGTACCAACACGCAGGGGGCCTAGGTAAAAGTCGGAGGCGCTGCTACCAGAAGAAATACAACCCCACCTGCTGGTTCCAGTCTGAAATGCCTCAGGGAGAACTGGATCCCTTGTTCAAATGCAAATGCCTTGGAGGAAGGCTTTGCGGGGCACCCTGGTTCACTCCAGTCTCAGCACCCACAGGCTATTTAAGGATTGGGGGAATTGCTGCCCCCGATCCTCCCAGCCTTCTGGGAAAGTCCAGGATTGGCAAGAATAGCCACTGTCCTCTCAGCCAGGCTTCAGAAGCCTCCTGTTTTGGGAACTGGCCATGGCACCATGGACATGAATTGTTTGGGGGTTCCTTAAAGTTTGAGGATGTGAGTGGAAAGACTCTGTCTAAAACCTGCCCAGAAGTACCTCTCCAGAGAGGAGATATTGGAGAATAGCAAGACCTGGGTCTCTCCAGCATCCTTAAATTTCAGAGAAGCTGTGATTTCCAAATTGCAAGAACCCTGAGTCCCGTTTTCCCAAAGAGCTGAGAGAGTTCCTGACACTGACGGATGGAACCTTGAAATGGTTTTAGCATTTTCTGTCTGCTGCATGGGACAACCCTGAGACCAAGGAGTCCTCAGCTTCAGAATGCGCACAGCAGCCGGTGTGGAGAGCCCTTTGGAGGATCCCTTGAAGATAGAAGCTGCTTTAAAAGACAGCAGAGGGGGCGTGTGGGTGGCTCAGTTGGTTGAGAGACTGCCTTCAGCTCAGGTCAGGATCCTGGAGTTCCGCATTGGGCTCAGCAGGGGGTCTGCTTCTCCCTCTGAACTTCCCCCTCTCAGGTTCATTTGCTCTCATTCTCTCTCTCTCTCAAATAAATAAATAAAATCTTAAAAAAAAAAAAAAGGAATGATATTAGAGAAAAATGCAAGCATTTTGAAAGAAGGATTCTATAAAACTTTTTATACTGTTCTTTTGAACTGTGGTAAAATATATATATATAAAATAAAATTCACCACTTTCATCATTTTTGAGTGTACTGTTCAGCGACACTGAATATATTCACACTGCAGCGCCACCATCACCACTGTCCACCTCTGGAACTTTTTTTTCTCCACAGGAAATAGTAACTCCCTATTCCTCCTACCTTCTAGCCCCTGGCAACCACCATCCCACTTTCTGTCTCTGTGAACTTGACTTTTGTAGGTAGTGGAATCATACAGTACTTGCCCTTTTGTGTCTGGCTTATTTCACTTAACATAAGTCCCTCAATGTTCAACCATGTTGTAACAGGTATGAGAATTGCCTTCCTTTTTAGGGTTGAATCAGTATCCATTAGATATACACATCACATTTTGCTTATCCATTCATCCATCAATGGACGTTAGGGTTGTTTTCCCCTTTTGGCTATGGTGAGTAATGCTGCTATAAACAGGGATGTCCATCTATAAGACTTTTAAATGTAAATCAAAATTTGGAAAAGTGAAGAGATGTTATATAGGTAGTGAGTGTGGAAAATCATGCCAGAAAAGTCCCATCATTGAATGCACGGGAGAATCCATACCTGTATGTGTCATGAGCGTGGACAAGTTTTAAAAGAACTCAGTCCAACTCAACATCAAAAAACAAACTCTGGGGAGACGCCATTTAAAGTGATCGCCATGGAAACGCCTTTAGAAGAAGCTTACTGGAAATCAGAGAACTCTCAGGACAGAGAATCCATTTAAATGTGCGAAGGAGGAACGTGGTCAATTACAAGCCCCACCTTACTCGGCATAGGGGACCAGACACTGAATCAGTAGCTTATTCCTATGAAAAGGGTCACAACCCCCGTAACCATAGGGCAGGTCATAAGGCACATGCAGTAAATGTGAGGAAGTCTTTGATCACACAGATGAATCTACACATGACCCAGGTGACAAAACCACGCCCTAGCACAAGTCTCAGTAAATACCACGAAATCCACAACAAAGACAAACCTTTAGAAATACAGAAGGTCAGGGAAATCCCTTTTTTGGAGCTTCAAATTTTATTACATATCAGAGTATATTAAATTATTACATATCAGAGTATATTAAAGTGGTGGTCTGTGTGAGAAAACAAGAGACCTTCCATGTGGCTTACATAGGAGTAAATCTCATAATGAGGAAAACAGGCAGGCAGACAGGCAAGCAAGCCAGCAGACAAAGAAAAAAGAGAAAGGAAGGAAGAAAGAGAGAAGGAGGAGGGAGAGAAAGAATGAAAGAGAAGCAGGGAAGGAAGGAGGAAGAGAGAAAGGAGAAAAAAAGAAAAGAAAAAGAAAAAAAAAAGAAGAAGAAGAACAAAAGGGAGAAACTATACCTTCAAATAGGCCTAAGCTCAAAGCTATTCTCTGTTCTCCATTCCATGCTCCTAGCAGATGCCCAGGGGTGGGCATCAGAGATTATATCATGGACACCACAGCCCCAAGGGAGAGAGAAGGATTGCTGGGCCACCTCCTCCCATATCTGAGGGTCTTTGACAGGAAGGTAGCTGCAGGATCTCTTAAGATCAGGGGCAAGTGCTGAGCCAATAACCGGTCCCTCCACTGGGGGGTCTTTGCTGAAGGGCTGGCCCTTGTGGATGGCACTTACACACCCACACCCTGGCAGAGGAAAGAGGGTGGGAGGTCAGCCACTGTTCTAGTCACACTGGGGACTGAAACCACAGAAGGCTCAAGGGTTGTGGGTTTCTCAAGATCTAATGAGGAACCCTGCACCACGTCTGTCACCTTGATTCAAAGAAGGATAACTTCTTTCAGGCCAGCTTCCAACAAAACAACCCCATTTTTCTTTAGTCCTCACTCTCATCTATATGCAGGGAGGTGCTAGGTACATCGCAAAGACCCGGGGCATGAATTTGGCCTTCCCTTCTTCCTCTGTCCATGTCTGCTGCAGTTGTCCTACTTCCTATCCACCCTGTCCCACCTTCAGGATTGGGTTCTCTAACCAAGCTAGTCCGATGAATGAGCCAGGGCTCCCTGGAAGCCACACACCTAGGTTTTAACCGGAGACCTCAAGAAGTGGCTGAAATTGTCAGCCCCGGCCTGGGTTAGAGGACAAGAAGGGTTCAGATGTAGAGTCAGAACTTCTAGCCCCACCACTGGGAAGAGGCCTGACTTAGGCAAGTTTTCTCTGAGTCTCTGTTGCCTAATCTACTAAATGGGCATCTGTTAAGCCATGTCCCCTTTCCAGGGTTGTTATGAGAACCAAGGAGCGAAGACATGCACAGACATTTCTCCAAAGAAGACATACAAATGGCCAAGAAACACTTAAAAAAATATTCCATGGCACTCAGTATCAGGGAAATACAAATCAAAACCACAATGAGATACCAACTCACACCAGTCAGAATGGCTAAAATCAACCAATCAGGAAACAAGAGGTCTTGGTGAGGATGCAGAAAAAGGGGGACTCTCTGACGCTGTTGGTGGACATGCAAGCTGGTGCAGCCACTCTGGAAAACAGCATGGAGTTTCCTCAAGAAGTTGAAAATAGAGCTACCCTATGACCCAGCAATTGCATTACTGGGTATTTACCCTAAAGATACAAATGGAGTGATGCAAAAGGGCACCTGCACCCCAATTTTTATAGCAGCAATGTCCACAACAGCCAAACTATGGAAAGAGCCAAGATGTCCACCGACAGATGAATGGATAAAGAAGATGTGGTATATATACAATGGAATATTATTCACTCATCGAAAAGAATGAAATCTTACCATTTGCAATGACATAGATGGAACTAGAGGGTATTACACAAAGTATAAGACAATTGCCACATGATTTCACTCATAGGTGGAAGTTAAGGAAAAAACAGAGAAACATAGGGAAACAGAGGGGAAAAATAAAGTAAGACGAAATCAGAGGGGGAGACAAACTGTAAGATAATCATAATAAACAAACTGAGGGTTTCTGGAGGGGAGGGGTGTAGGGGGATGAAGTGACTGGGTGATGGGCATTAAGGAGTGCATTTGAACTAATGAGCACTGTGTGTTAAATACAACTGATGAATCACTGAATTCTACTTCTAAAACTAAAAATGCACTATTATGCTAATTAATTGAATTTAAAGGAAAAAAAAGAAATTTTAGTCACTGAAACAGAGCAGGTGGGAGATGTATTTTAGGGCATATGACTTCCTAGAGCTCGTCAGATCACTCATTCTATGAAGCATTCCTTGGTCTCCATCTGTGAGTAAAACCTAACCTATTTCCACCCATCCAATGTCTTTGGGTCCTCAGAGAGTCCCAAAGGTTAAAAAACTGCATATGTGTTCCCTGAAAGGAAGGTACTGTCCCTCTCTTAATGCTTAGCACTCACCTGGCTTGGGCCCTCATCGACTGGTCAGTTTGTTATTTTACGACCAGAATACAGATTTTCTTTCTTTAATGTGTTCTTATTTCTCTATCTTTCCTGAAGAAATATGAAATTACTCGTTGTACAAGAGAAAGAGAAATAACCCACCAGGGCAGAGATGAGGAAGAGCAGAGGGCCTCAAGTCAGGCCATGGCAGGGGGGCCGGAAGAGGAGGGAGGTGGGCGGAAGTGAGCAGAGCAGTAGGCTGGCAGCTGGCCAACGCGCACTGTCCCGGGGAGTCTGTCGGTCTGCACACTGCTCCATTTGTTTCTTCTTAAGCCAATGATGCATATTTCATCTCATCTTTTATTTTCTTTATAGTTTAATTATGAGAAGAAGAGGAATCTAGGCATGAAGGAAGAGTTGTGTTTTTCCCCCAAGTCCTACATCTGTTAGAGGTTGCATGTAAGTGAATTAATCACCAAAAATATCTGAGGGGGGAAAGCACATGTTTGTTCTTGAGTTTAGTCACAAAGGATTGCCAGGGCCTCATTCCAGCATCCTATTCCTGGTTGAAAACTAAGTCCTGGCCAACAATGGCTGCCAACCCTTAGGCAATGAAGAGGGAGTTTCATCTGAAATGGTTCTTTTTCTACTCCCAAATACCACTGCTTACACAATTAGGAGCTTACTTACCCCTCCTTAGGTTACACACACACACACACACACACACACACACACACACACACACACTGGCCCGGTAAATATTTAGCATACCACAGTTGAATTGTTAAATATTGGAATAAAAATATAGATAAGCAATTTAGTCCTGTTGGCAAGGAGAAAATTTATCCAACAAATATATTTTGTTAAACTATTTGGTTCACAGTATAGTAAAATTCTCTTGGAACACAGGGAGGAATTTCCAGCTTTCAAGAAAATTCCAGGGACAACTCATGTATATGAATATGTAATAAAAATATGGTGGGCCAGAATATGTGATTATGTGTACTGGTACGAACTGGTGTGTGTCCTAAGGCTTTCTTCCTCCTTTTAAGTCAAGAAGAGTTTTCCAACAGCCAGACCACGACCTCCTCCCTACCCTTCCACCTTTCTCCTTTCTCAAGAAAATTTCCTCTTCCTCAATTATTTGGACTTTTGTGATATCAAACAAGGGAAGGGGTGGGGGAGGAGAGGAACCAAAGGGGCTGGAGATCCAGGAGAGGATTTTGGCTTCAGGGCTGAGTGGATGTACTTTGCAAGGCAAGTGCACTATATAGAGGAGATTAACGGGGTGGAACAGAATCGGGATTTCATTCTGAGACACCATGTTGCTTGTTGTTCACGTCTTTCTTCAGGTGACACGAACACTATTCCCCTTCCCCCAATAAAGTTAAAAACTTTATTTTATTATCATTCTAATAATTCCTAAATGTGTAAACTTGAGATTTGACTGCTCTCCCAGCCTACCAGCTCCAGACCCACTTGGATTTTGTTTAAGAAGCATCTCAAAATCTAACTTATCCAAAGCAGTTGCTTAATACTTCCCCAAATACTGTGTCTCTGCCAGTCTTCCCCGACTCAGTAATTAGCAACAGCTCAGTTTCCGGGAGACCTAAATGGTTATCCTGACGCCTCCCTTTTCCTCTCCATGCTTGTAGTCACCCCTTCAGGGAGTCCTCCCCGGTGTCCCTTCAAATAAAATCAAAACGACACTGAGTCGGTGGTGTGAGAGGAGTAGAATGGGGAGTTTAGCATCTGTGCATATCTGGGTCCTTCTTCCATTCTTTGCTTCTGCTTGAGGCCAGCATCTGCTTGACCCCAGGTCTACTAACCTTTAGACCAAAACATCTGTCCTTTCTTCTCCTCCACCTCCCTCAGTGTCAGGTCCAGAACTTTGTCTTTACAAATAAATTGTTGGGCAAAAGAGTCCAGGCACAGAAGAGTGCATACCATATACCTCTGTTCCTGTCAAATCCCCAAGCGGGCAAAGCTACTACCATCATGATGGTAATTTGGCGGGGGGAGTGGGGAGAAGTGAGTAATCAGTGAGCTGGTCATTTTGTTTCTTGATCCAGACACTGACACATGAAATGTGTTCATTTCATGAAAAGTCTCAAGCACTTGACATTTGAGCTCATTTCTGAATGCATGTTGTACTTTAATAATAAGTTTACTGCAACAAACATGTTATCTAGATATTTAGAAAAGATTAAGCAATTATTTCTGGACTGAGGTTGTTCATCAAACATAAAAGGGTCTGCATATTGAAAATAGATGATTCAACCCTGGGTTCCCAGAGAGATTCAAAATGCATCTTCTTTCATCAACAAATGAACATTTCCTCCCAAAGTACAAGATCAGTCATGTTTTTAATTCAACTATAAGAAAAATAGAACTCAATCTTCGGAGACTTGTGAGAACATCCGAAATGTGAGCAATGATACAAAAACTTCGGATAGAGACTGTCTGGGCCAGATACTGTGACGCCTGGAACAGAAGCCAGAGCTCTGTTGGGCCTGTCAAAGTAATCCGGAGACTCCCGCTGAATCACATTGTCCTCTTTCTTCAAAGACCCCAGCAAAGCAAATGTGTCTTACCGTATATCCTCCTTTCATTTCCCTGATTGTCTAAAATGGGAAGGTGGGGGACCCAGAGAAACCCTAACCAGCTGTTCCCTGCCCGCCTTGCAGACAGCTCCTGCTGACATCCTGAGGCTGATGTGCCAAAGGTGGGAACCGTCCCAGAGGCTCAAAGGCTGGCTGGGTTGCAAGTGACAAAATGGAACCAGGTTTTCTGGCCCTGCTGCCAGCAGGCGTGCTAAGCAGTTGCCTGTGTGGCGCAGTTGGAAAAGGCCAGGACAATGCCCTGTATTAACAGCCCCCACCAGCCTGCCTCAGCTACTGAGGTCCCACCATTAGTACTTAGTGCCTCGGCAGCCTCTCCCCCCTCCACCCCCCAGCACTCACTCGATCTTCCACTCCTGGCTTGGAAGCTCCCTGCACCAGTTCTCAGGACCCACTGTGAATGGAGGCAGTGCCAAGTCACCCGACTTGTAACCCAACGACTCTTACAGCATCAGCAAAGCGGAGAGGAGAGAAAAAATGTGGAAAGAGTTTTACGTTTGATTCGTTCACTCAGTGTATTTATGGAGCACGACTTTGCCAGGTACTGTTCTAGGCGCTGGAAACCCAGCAGTGAGTTTGGAACCATTATATTTTAATGATGTGAGACAGACAGTAAGCAAAATACAGAAACACACTTTATGGTATATTAGAAAGTGATGAAATGTAATGAGAAAGAGGATGAGGAAAGTGGAGTAGAAGGAAGCTAGAAACTGGAATGGTCAGAAGAAACTAGGCTGATGTTTTTAAAAAGTGCGCAGTCATCATGGGGAAAATCAGAATTTTGTCAGACCTCTGCACGCTTCTGATAAGGTACAGTATTGTTATACGTTGAATTCCATGGAGGAGTAGAAAAAGTGAGCATTGGGCAATTTGTCCCCGACCTGAGGCAGGGGTAATGGGTGCCCTACCCTCAGTCTGGGCTCAGTGTGGTCACTGCAGTTCACGACGGCTCTTGCATTCCAGTTCTGACCATTGGTGCCCCACCATCTCCCTGGGCCCAGATCACAGCCCTCCACCGTGGCCCAGGGATTCACATGGATCTTCAAACGCCCTGACTCTGGACACCTGGTCTGATGACCTTTCTGAGTCCAGTCCTCCCCTGGTGCTCCAAGTCTTACAGCTAGGTTTCTGCCTTGGTTCCTTTTCTTCAGCTACTCTGGTTTCCTATTTAAAGGAAATCTGGGATTAGGGTTGTGCCTTGTCCTTGACAGTATCCATCTCCAAAGTCTAAAAAATCCTCCTGAGTCCAGTTCAGAATGAGGCACCTTGAGATGCACAGCCCAACCCCAAGATGGCAGCAACTTCAAGATGGCAGTTGTTGGATCCTCTGTGGGATTATGTGGGCTCTAGGGCTGGTTCCACCGCTCAAGAGCCAGGGCACTTGGTGCAATCCATTCTGCCTTTCTCCGTCTAAAGAGCTGCTTATCTCACAGGATTATTGGGTGAATCTGATAGGTAAATGTACATTGTGGAGTTTTTAAATTATAAGATAAAATCTTAAATATACGCAATTATTATGCATTGCCATTCCTCCGCTCTTCAAAATAAATTTTTGCAATCCTAGAATTGCACTCACAATAATTTTATTACCTAGACAAAATTATAAAAATAATTCCTTGCATTAGCATCATATTTAGACTTTTCAAAGTAACTTCATGTCCATTATTTCATTTGATCTTCATAAATGAGACGGGAAAAGTAGCAATTAGCATCTCCATTTTATAATTAGTGAAACCAAGACCCAGAGATGAGGCCATTTGCCCATGAGAAGTTTTTATAAGCTTTAGAGAAGGGACTGGATCTTGTGCTTCCTAATTAGCTTCTGCAGTTGCCATATCAGACTTCTAAGGGTTTCAACCCTGAAATATTCCATCTCCCACAACCCCAAACAACACACCACCCACACATAACACACACGCACCCTCTCCAACCCCTAGGTAATCACTGTCAACTTCACAGAAAATTCCATACAAGAAAATCCAGGGAGGTTTAGACAGAAGCACGTCTCAGACTCCCCAAAGCTGGGCAAAACATAACATTTAGCTCTGTATAAAATGAAACCTCTCATTTCAGGAGCAAACGGGGGAAAAAATCAACCAAAATTCTGCATTGAGATAATAAAAATATCTTTTGTTATCCCTCAAGACAGATTGTGGATGTGCTACATGTTAATTTACTGTCAATTTATTCATTTTTATATCATCTCCTCCAGTCAAGGTAGATTTAATTCCCTTTTCATCTTGTATACTTCCTTTCAAAGCTTGGTAATTTCTTTTCTATTTTTATTCATTCCACTTTTGCTTCCTGTCAATTTTTATATCAAGATCTGCTCCGGTTCCATTTGGCAAGGTGGAGTAATAAAAATATTCCTCATGCTTTAATGTTGAAATTTGCCATTGCCCTTTAAAGCGGTTCTCCGTCTGAGCCAACACGGGCGATGGCAGCGCTTCACCTGGCGCGGCTCCCGGACTCACAGGAGGCAGGAGCGCCGGGTCCCTGGCGGCTCTTCATCATTGTCTGAAATTCTCCTCTTCTGCTGTTTTCTGTTTCTTGGGCACCTACTGTGTGCTGGGCGCTGTGTGTGCGCGGGATAATGCAAGTCAGATGCGAGGTGAAAGAAGCCACTCACGGACTCAAAACTGGGTTGTGACGGCAGTACAGGTGTCCCGAGGAAGGCGCCCTGTTGTCTGCGGAGGAGGTGACAGATGCGGTGTGGGGGTGGGGGGGTTACCCGGACAGACACCAGCCCTACTAACAGCCTAAGAAACACACACCAGCCCGTGTGCTTTCCCGCTCACCTGGAAGAGGGATGTAAAGGCAGTGTGTGACAGATTGGGACCGTTCTGCAGCCACTTGGCCATGGGACCTAGGGAATCTTCTAGAAATCAGCTTCTCTGGTGGGCCTGACTGGAAGCCTGGCCCAACAGTGGGTCCTGGGGATGTTAAAGGGAGGTAGGGGGAGCTATTGCGCCATTTGAGACCACAGACATGGGTTGCAGAATTTTCATCTTCCCAGCTTTTCAGACCACCTCTCATGTCTCATGGCCGGGGTCCCAAGAGAGCAGGGTGGTTAAGAGGAGGGCTCTGGAGCCCAGATGCTCTGGTTCTCTGCCACTCACCATCCATGTGCCATTGGGTGAGTTAGTTGACCCCTGTAACTGAGTTCCCTCTGCTGGGCCATAAGGCGGGGTCCTCATGAGGACTAACCAAGTTAGCTGATACGCATAGTGCTTAGAAGATTGCCTGGCATGCGGAAAGCCCTCAGTGGGTATTTGTTATATGAGGAATACTGACTTTGGTTTTCAGGAGGCAGAACCCACAGCTTTTCTAGAATGACTTGGTGGATGTGCGCAGTGGTTGAAACCATAGCAGGTGGGATGGAGCTGGGAATTTCAGCAGGTGCTGACCTAACTGCACCACCTGGTGTCTGCCCCCCACCACTAATGGCCTTACAACCTCCCCATCACCACCCAAGCCCCTTCTTTCTCTGGTTGGGAGGGGAAGCAGCACCTATCTGAGCAAGTTTCTGGTTCCTGTATTTGCTAAGCACAGAAGAGGGTAACTGCCTCATAGAAAACACTCACGACAAAGTCGTGAGATCACAGTGGTGGCTATTTTAAAATAATTGACTCAAAATCATACAGCTATCAAGAGCCAGAAGAGAAATTTGGTTCCAGACCCGCCCTGTTTCAAGTCTGTTCTCCCCATGCTTCACCACATCTAAGGGTTTCAAGAAGACACACACATCTGTCCCTGCACTCCAGGAATAGACTTCAAGTTCACTGTGACCCCATTGTACCTGTACATGATGCAGGAGTGGTGAGGGAATCATTGCCCCCAGGTACAACTAGAAAAGGGCCACTAGATATCATTATTTCCTACTTTGTCATCCACCCACAAACCACAAGTGCTCTTCTCAGATTTAATGATCTAAGTGAACAAATTCATTCACCTGTTCAGTCAACAGACAACTCTTAGCACCCACTATGTGCCAGGCACTATTTTAGACACTTGGCTGTGTGAACAAAAGAGGCAAAATCATCACAGCAGGAGTTTACATTTTATTGGTGTGCAGGTATAGGAGACAGATGATAGACAAGTAAATACATAAAGAGTCAAGTTAATTTCAGATTATGGTGTGTGCTATTAAAAAGGTAAAATAGGGCAATGACACAGAATCATTCATGTCTCACTTAAAAATGGGTTTCAGCTCACACCCTCGCTTCAAACCTGTCAATTTTGTTGTACTTGAAATAAAATCCAAACTCCTTTTCATGTCCTTCAAGGCTCTGCATGATCTGGCCTCCCTCCAACTTTATCTCCTACCATTCTGTCCCTCCCTCAGTAATCTCCAGTCATGGATGCAAGGACGATCTGACTGTGACATCTGTCACCCCATTGATCGCCAGGGTTGATTTGGCCCATCTGGCTGGTTAGGCGGGTGTCCTCTTCCTTCCTCACTGCTCCACGTGCATCCCTCCTGAAGCTGCTCACTCAAAGAGGACAACCTTCCCCAACAGAGGAGGACTGTTCTTCTGTCAAGAGTATTGGAATAGCCGTATTCCCCGCTAGGACCTCAAACAAGCTCTCAGGGGCCGTTTGTGGGAGGATGTAGGGTAGTTAAGCTTCCATATTCCAGACACACCCAAATGAGGGTCTGTATGTGGCAGTCTGCCTTTCTTAAAAAAACCATCATCGCCATCATCATTATCGTCATCATCTCCATCTGACCTTCTTCCTATCCTTCAAAAATATAAGGCTCCATTTCTGCTCCAGGCTTTGCACTTGTTGCTTCCCCTTTCCAGACCATTCTTCCCCCTCCAAGCCCCTTTCTATGCCCCTCAGCTCTTTGATAAATGGCTCACTCGTTTTCATCTTTCTCCTAAAAGACACCTCAACCATGTCATTCTCAAGATCTTTCCCTTATTTTACTGGGTTTTTCTTTATATCTGAAAGTACCTGAATTGTTTCTTTATCTGTTTATTGTCTCCCTCTCCTATTAATGCATGCAGATTGTAAACTCACGAGGGCAGGGACTCCCATTCACAGCTGTACCCTCAGGGTCTACAACAGTATCTGGCACACAGTAGGTGCTCATTCAATGTGGATTGAAGACATGAAAGTGCATCTACACACAATAGCCAAGAGAGAATCCTGACAATCAGCAAAGAAGATATGTTTCAAAAGACTGCCCTCAGATACCAAAATTCTTCGAATTCATAAGCCCATATAACCAAAGCACTGAGAAGGGGGGGCTTTGTGAGAATACAAAACACAAATTGTATATTAGGTCTTTGGATTCCAAAGGATCTGAAATTGGTAATAATTTGGAAAGCAACCATCACAAGGTTTATAAAGGGATTTTGGTAAACTACTTTTCTGTTCTTGAGACCAGAGGCTGGGTTAGCACCCAACTATCCATTACTGTAAATGTCAAAATAAACACAAAGCAACATCAAAAGCCAGGGATGGCTTTTCTAATATATTTTTTTTAATGTGCTTTTTCTCTTCCCTAAAAGAAAAGAAACATGAAACTATGTAATTGATTATTCAAAGTAGTCCATGGATTTTGGAAGAGCCAGAGAATTCCAGAGATGAAAGGAATTAAAAAAAAATTTTTTTTTTAGTAGCAGCACCTTTTGTTCAAGCAAAGTATTAAGCAGAAAGAATATATAAGAGAGATCCATACAAGAGATGAGATCAGTAGTGGCCTGCTTGAAGTCAGGGTGGCCCTCTCACCCACCTGAACATCTCCATGGTACCCAGATAGGAGCACAGGGCAAAATCTACCCAGCTGACTTAGCCCTCTTACTTCACAGGCCGTGAGAAGGAAAACACCAGCTGGTATCACAAAGGCAAATAAGGAAATCATAGAGCTGATACCCAAACCTCGGTTCTTGATAGCTGTTCATCCTTTCAAGTAAACCATGGCAACATTTCTCCCTTCTTTCCTTTTTCTCTCTCTTTCTTTCTTCCTCCCTCCCTCCCTCCCTCCCTTCCTACCTTTCTTTCTTTCTTTCTGAAGATTTTATTTCTTTATCTGTCAGAGAGAGTACACAAACAGGGGGAGTGGCAGGCAGAGGCAGAGGGAGAAGCAGGCTCTCCGCTGAGCAAGGAGCCCGATGCACAATTCGATCCCAGGACTCTGGAATCATGACCAGACACTAACGTGACTGACCACCCAGGTGTCCCCATAGCAACCTTTCAAAAGGATTGACTAATGTATTTAAAGAGAGTTCCCCTGGGCTTCTTCTAAGTACAGTCCCATCTTTAAGAAATATTGTGCCTTCCGCTGGCCATAATGTGGCATTCACTGCTGTGTGGTGGGTCGCCACAACCCACCTCTTTCTGGGCTGTCCCACCATCCCTGTGTTTTCCTCTTCTGACTACACCCATATCCATGAAATTTGGGGTGAATGTTAGACTTCTGTTTTCAGCTGGTTTGATTAAAAATTGCTATACAAACAACTCCAGACCACATAGCTTACAGGATTCCATTGTTTCCTAAAAGCAGTGAGGAGAGACATGACCCAGAGATTAGTAAAGCTGTGACAGAAGCAGACAGAACTTAGTGGAAGGCACTTTTTTCTATATGTTTTTATACCTCCCTGTGGGCACAGAAAGGATGTGGTGTAAAAATGAGAGAAATTAAGGTAATAGCTGGTTCTCATGGCTCCATCTTTAGTTCTCCCAGGAAGGACTGGAGTATGTTACTCAACGTGTTCATCCCTTCATTCATTCATCCAATGGGTAGTTATGCACTGACTGGGTACTAGACTAGGCTCTCAGGACATTTAAGTACAACCATAACCAATGACACTTCCAGTCTGTTAATAAACTAACAATTACAGAGCAGAGGGATGCCACTGAAGGATGAGCAGAGAGACATGGTGGTAGACCTATCCTTGGGTCATGTTTCCCTTATTCTTGGATAGGCCCCACTCACAATGACTTCATCTATTGAGAGAGTAGGAAATGTGATGCAAGCAGGGGCACACATAGGCCTTTCCATCACGGAAAGAAGCCCAAGCTCACCACGCAGAGGAACCACATAGAGAGAAAGAGAAACAGAGAGGGAAATTCCAGCCTTCCAACCATCCTCACCAAGTTTCCAGACACATGAATGCAGTCATCTTGAATGTTTTGGCCCCCTCTACCACCTGACTGCAATGGCATGAACTGCTCCCAGTGAGACAGCAAAGGATCCACCCAGCTAAGTCCCAACTGACCCACAGAATCATGAACAAACAAAATGGTGGTTGTTTTAAGTCATCAAGGTTTTTGGGGGGGGAGGGGGTTTGTTACATAGCAATAAAAACATAACCATGTATATTTCCTAAGAAAAGATATCCTCTTTTGTTAAAATTGATAACAGGTTTAAATTTTGATTGATTCCTTTTCCCACAGCAATTCCCCTTTTAAAATTATGTTTTACAAATGGTTATTGGTATGGTATAGTAGTTTGTTGTAAGCATGCAGATTTATTCATAAGAGTAAGAATGATCGATGGACTATTGTCAAGGAAGGAAGGCAAAAAAGTAAGAATTTATAGGAGAAAGAGGAGAGAAAAGTCTGGGAGAGGGAATCTTGTTTGCACATTTTCTGGGTAAACTGATTAGCTCGTGTCTAGCAAAGGAGTCCGTCTGGACAGTCTGTTCTTAAGTAGGCTGATAAGGGTTATCAAAGGAAAGAATTTAACTGCTTATGGATTCTTGCCTGAAGCATCTGAGTTTATCAAGGAGCTTCCAGGACAGGCTGTCTCCGTCCCAGCAACGGCTCACAGCGTCCCCCCATTAGACCTCATTCTGGTTGTGTCAAGTCTGCACCATTTTCCTCTTCACAGTTTTATGCGTTCATCTGAGTGTCTTCAGCCACCGTGTTCTAACCTTTTAATTAATTCTTTTAGATTTTCTCGGAGAAAATCAGATCATCTGAACACGATCATTTTGTCTCTTCCTTTTATTAATATACAATCACAGACAGACCACAGCTCTCAGATAAAAACAGAAACTGTGAAGCACTCAGAGTCCTCGTCCAGTGGGTGCCGGCCCCTCACGAGGATCCCTGCTACTAGGAGGTATGTGATCAGTGTGGCTGAGGCAGCCTTAATTTGGACCAGGAAGTGCTGGCAGATGGGCCATTCAGTTAATTCTCACCATAAGAATTCTTCTGAAATCATCTGACCCCACAGGAAGCTCTGTCTTAGAATCTGGGCAGTAACGATCCTTGCTTAGCCAGTCAGCAGATGGCTAATTCTTATCACACAGTATCACTCCACAGTCACCCACCACGACAGGAAAATGGCTTTATTTCCTGTAAAAATCAAAGTGAGACAAGCGCTATTTGGCTGAAAATGGTTATAATAAGATACAACAAAATAGAAGGGGGGGCGGTTAGAGCCAAATTTTATAGGTAAATAGTCCACTGTCTCGCTCTTCTTTCCAGTTCAGATGGGTGCACATGCACACTCACATCTTCCCACTCACACCTTTCCCCCTCACACCTTCCCCCCCCACAACATCCGTGCGTGTGCGCAAGTCCCCCCCACCCACCCCACCACCGCCATTCCTATAGCTCTGCAGCACCACCCTCCCTCCATTATACACCAAGCAGTCTTCATATGGGAATCAGATCTATACCGTGTAAATATTCACCCAACTTTCTACCACATAGTTCTAAAAATTATATATTCAGTTGAGGACATTTGATCTGCCAGGCTAAGAGCCAGGGTTTCCTGTGGGAAAGGCTTAAAGCTGCCTCCTCTGTTTGAAGGAAGTCGTAAGTTTATTCCACAGGTCAATGGTTAATCTCTAGGGAAAGCACTTTTCTTCCCCCACTCATATTACTATAAGGCAGGAGAGTCTGAATCTCCCATCCATTCAACTAATCTCGTGGCATGTTACTTGGGACCACAGAGCAGACACCCACCTGCCTGTGTGGTACAATCGGCAATGACAAGATGCACCCCCACCTCTCCTGAATACCCGAGTAACTGATTTACCATTGCATCGTTCCATTTGCAAAAAAGATAAAAATTTCCTCTGTTGAAGATTCTTAGGTGATTCTGAAACAAACCTTTGGAATCCAAAATCAACCACTATCATAGTACGTTCAAGATCATGGACCTGGGTCTCCAGGTGGCTCTTGACTTGAACCCCCTTCTCTCTGCACTTTGTTTCATTTCCTTCAATTCATTGGAAAGGGTGCCTATGCCATTAGCCCTGGGCTCAATTTAATTGAAAATCATGTGAAAAGAATTCAGTCTGCTTTGGTAGGACAGTCAAATCTAGCCCTTGACTTTACAAGGGGATTGCAAAGCTAAGAACATAAATATAAACTATTCTGAGAGGGGTAAAAAATAGAAGGAAAAAGACAAGGATTGATGTATTTTGAATGGGAGGTGGGAGCAGATATTAAAGGCTGGGGCTGGGGGATGGGTACCTGGGAACTTTAGGCACCCAGGGGGTAAAAATCTAGACACAATGGGATACAAAGGGAGGGAGGAAGGCAGGCAAGCACAGAGATGGGGAGTGATGGTAAGAAAAGGCCAACTTGGCCCCACTCTTCCATTTGTCTGTGTCCTAATCCTCACCACATCAGCCAGCTCTTCTGCACACTGGGCAGTGGGCCTGTGGAGCTCTCTGCACGCGTCATCTCCGTCTGTCTTTACGTCTCCTAGGAGGCTCAAGCCCAGCTTGGAGTGAAAGGACCCCTAGAAAGATATTCTAGTTTACAGGGTTATAGGACACCATGTGAGATAAATAAGCATTTGTAAGCTATAAAGCATCACAGAGTAGATCAGGCTGTATTCATGTCTACTGTCTCTCCATCATTTCACCTCTGTGAGAGAGAAGGAGGTTTTCTGTTCCCATCATTCTCACTTCCCACTGGGCAGACTGTACTCAGTAAAAGAGGCAAGGCACCCATGAAAGTGATTAAGACCACAGATATAATCAATCACATGCCATTAAAAATACAATTGATGACCATCAATGCCCAGGATGAGCTTAACATATAAAAGATGGGTAATCAATACTTGTCCATTGACTAAATGTCAGATTGAGTTATTTTGTGCGCCTTTTGGAGGGAGAGATTTCAGACTGGCTCACATAACATGCTCTTCCAGGTGACCTTCCTATACCACAGGTAGTAACTGTGGTTTCTTTTTAAATTTTAAAGCTCTGTTCTTCTTCCTGCATTCTCATCTTTTCCTTTGGGTCCATACACCCCACCTCACCACTGTTGGAGGGTGCTTCAAATGTGCAGGAGGTCCTTGTTTGGCTGTTGGTATTTGAATGGTGCCATGAAAAGCTGATTTGGAGCTCTGTCGACGTAGGAAAGGGCCTGTAAATTGCTGGTCTTCTTTAGATTGTCAGGTGGGAAATCATCCTTGACCCAGGAATACCCCAGTGCTAGAATGTTTTAAGTCTTTTACCAAAAGCCATCCAACTTCCCCCAGAAGAAATGCGTCTCCAGCCTGGGGGAGCTACCTGGCTGTTCTCACCCGCCGGATGGGAAGAGAGCAGGTTTGACTCTTCCATACCCAGACTGTCAACAAACCACTGACAACCCCCCTCCCGGTTTGGGCTCCAAGCTTCATTTCTGCCCTCCACTATATCCAACATAACCAATTCACACTTCCTCATGGTTTTGTGAGGCAAACTATCTAGATGCTTCTTTATGAACAAACCCAGTTATGGCTACCTCAATCCATCTCACAATCTGCATTCATGTCAAACCTTTCAGACTTTTGTTCAAATAGCTCTTCTACTGAGCCTGCCTCTCCTTCTCTTTGCTGTTGGAGATTCAGCTTTTTGTGTGTCTTCCTTACATTTCTCCAACGGACCCTCAGAAGGAAGATAAGCACGTGTGTTTGATCTTTAATCAGAAAACCATCTTTCATCAGAAAACCCCTCAATGTGTGGGCCATGGAAGATCATGTGCTCTTGCGTGTTTCAGGGGGTGGAAGGCAGAGGAGGGGTTTCTCGTTGAGGAACTATGAGCGTGCTAAGGTGGATTTTCTTGACTTAGGCTGGAAGTGAGGAGCAGAGCTGCTGAGGACCCTCTTTCCACAAATTTCTCACTGTTGGAGGAAGAGCCACATGGGAGGCTGCTAGGAACAAGGTCCAGACCCTGAAGCTTTCTTCGGGGCCCAAAGGCCTCAAGAATGAACATTCCTCAACATTCAGGAAAGGTTATTAACATCCTTGTCTGGACCGACTCTACTTGGGAACACTGAGACTGTGGACTTTATTGACACTTGAAAGGACAATGGGACAGAAAACAGCCTTGAGTAGTAATTTCAGAGAAGATGTGAGAAGTCCAGGAGAACAGCAAACAATATATTCCTGATGGTGTGGACCAGAAACTACCAGGATGGTGTCAAGGGACATTACACCCTAGAAGTCACATGGGGTGGGGACCCTAGGAGAAAAATTCGTCTCATCAATCTGGGAGTATTTTTTCATTGTTATGTTTCAATATGAAAACAAATATGATATTTTGTGCCTCCAGCTGTGGATATGAAGCACACTTTTGGAAATATTTAAAATCTATGTTTTTACTTTATTACAATCATTGTTTACCTCAATGCTCTAGTTTGCATTTAGCTGGAAGGACATTCTTGAGTCTTTTTTTTTTTTTTTTTTTGATAAGAATTTCAAAGCTAAAAGGGAAAAGGGTAATTGTTTAGTTGTTTGAATTTGCTTTTCCCTCCTCGGTGATATCTGGGGGTGTTGATCAATGTCACACAGGGCATGTGGCTCTGTGGGGCGGGTGAGAGAGCTGTGTTTCCAGGAGTCCCTGACCTCTCTGCCCAAGGCTGGTTGCAAATGAAAACCAGTGGGGTTGGGTAGCTATGGAAACCATGAGGGAGGATTTTTTTTTTTTAATCCACATGAATTAGAATAAAATGACTGGCTTCCCTTTTTCTTTTTCCATCTGTGACAAAAGTTCTCTGTCTTGGTTTCTACCTTCACTTAGAGTAAATTCTGAGGGAAAGAAAATCATGAAGATCTATGATTGCCACAGGGGCTTTTCCTCTTTCTATCTTGCTCTGGATTAATTTTAAAGCCATTTGATAGAGTTAACCATAGGTCAGCCCCATTTTCCCTGAGAATGCTTACCTTTGCACGGGTGATTTTGTAGAGAGGAGCTTCTCCAAGGAGCCTCCTTCAATGGCACAGACATCCGAGAATGTCACTGTCTAGATGAGGAGGCTGAAGTCTGGAAAGGCAGAGTCCCTTTCTCAAAGGCCTCTTAACCCATACAGAGGCATGAGTACCCACAACCACATGTCTCCACAACATGTGAGATTTTAATGAAGTCTTCTGTCCTCGGTCTGTTTCCCTTTGTATATGGGCTCTTTTTGTCTCAATCAAAGACACATTTTATGATTTCCTGGCATTTATAACCTACCTTAGTGGAAACTTTCTGCCATTTGTCCTTTTGTCAACAACATATTAGCTCTTGGACTCTGAATTTTTAAACAGTGTAACTTTTGTTTAGCTGCAGGCCACGGTACCTCTATTTTATGCCCAAGCCTCCCATCGTTAGCTGTCACTCTGTGCCCACTTATTCTATTAAAGTGTCATCAGGAAGGCCCACAATTGATCCAGGGTGAAGACTCCGGCTCCAGGAGCAGCTGAATCATCCAATGTTGTGTGTCCACCGTGGGAAAAAAGAAGAACTCCATGCAGCATACTCATTTTCTTAATTACTTTCATTATGCACTACCTTAAAGAAAGACGCTTATTAATTCACTCTTCCCAGAGATGCCCCCAATCCATTTCAAAGACTGCGATACTAATTACCACAGGTAATTTTATATTCACTTTGTTTTGTTCCATTCTACCTCCTAATTAGAGTATGTCTTGGTCTATTCACACATTTTCCCATCGATATTCATGCCAGTGATGAACGAAGTTGGTCAGTACTACTACAGTCCCTAAAATTCTTATGGACGACATAAAACAAGCTGATAAGGCAATGGGGAGAATGTCCTCCAGTACCACGTGGGTCGCAGAGGCTGGCATCTTACTGACTAGAACAAAGGGAAAGAACAAAGTGACTGGGCTCCAAGTATCTCTTTGGATCTCATTCAGTTAAGAAATTGAGGTCATACTCCCCAACAGACATGCATATTTTAGTTCTAAGTCCAATGGTCCCCCCTTACCTGTGGGTGATACACTCCCCCACTGGATGCCTGAAACCACAGATAAGACTGAAACTTATGTATGCTATGATTTTTTTCCTATAGATACATTCCTACGATAAAGTTTCATTTATAAATTGGGCATAGTAAGAGATTAATAACAATAATGAATAATAAAATAGAACGATTTTAACAATATACTCTAATAAAAGTTATGTGAATGTGGTTTCTCCCTCCATCTCAAAATAGCCTATTGTTCTGTACTTACCTTTCATCTTGTGATGATGTGGGATGATAAAATGCTTGTGTGATGAGATGAACAAGGTGAATGGCGTAGGCGTGGTGACATAGCCTCCCGCTACTATTGACCTTCCCCCCCTATAAATCAGAAGGAGAATTGTGGGCTTCCACACTGCCTCTGACCCCAGCAGCTGAAACCACACAGAAGGGGGACTACTAGAAGAGGAAACCAGCCTAATTTGACAGACATTTTGAAACATGCTTTTGTGCTTTGGAAAAGTTTCAATGGATTAGGTAGAGTATTTAGAAACGAAAGTTATTGTAGATTTGTACTACTATTTGTCAGACAGAGCAGCCCATGTCTCATATTCCCAGGTAAGCTTGTGGCACATATATGGTACCACAAGTCACAATTTATAGAATAAGGTAGTTAATTGGATTCCTTTGCTCTTTTATTCATTTGGCTATAAAGTACTAGGCAGAAGAGGCAGGGACCAAGAACACTGACGTTGGAATCAAATATATTGGGGCTTCATCTGGGCTTAAACATGCACTAGTTAATTGATACTAGGTATGTTACCTAATTTCTCCAGCTCTCAACTTCATAATCTTGAGAATGGGGATGATAATAATACTTATTTCACTGGGGTATTTTATATGCCAGTGCCTGGTACATGGTAAGTAGTCGGTAGTAGCTGTTTTCTTGCTCTGGGATACTACTGAAGTACACAAAACCGTATCTTTCCCACAGACTCTAGGCAGTCAAACACCCTCCTCATTGTTTTCTGCAAATGTCCCTAACTCAGGGGACATCTTTCTTACACTCCTTACAAGATAATGTATTTCAAAATAAGGAATCTGGAAGATCTCATTGCTCTTAAGGACAGGATACTGGGTCTTCCTTAGTACTGAAGTTAAATTTGCCATTATGAATTTTAAAATCTATTTTTAAAAACCTCATTCTATATTCAACTGTTGACATTTTCAGGTCTCACTTTTGTGGAATAAGCACAGCCTAAACACAAAATGAAGGACAGATCTCTAGTGTGTGTACTGGCTTTTGACTTTTCTAAGGGAAAAGCCATGAAATACGTCCCCAGGGGTCATGAGAGTTAGCAAGGCAGCTGGGCTCCCAGGCATCTCAGAGATGACATCCCAGGGTGGGAAAGGGGGCTATGGGAGGCAGTACAGGAAGAGAGCATAGTGAGGCATGTGGGAGATCCCTGGGGAGCTGCATCTTGTTCTGTAAGAGTTAACAAATTTTGTCACGATGTTGTTCCATTCCTCCTTGCTAGCTAGGTCAGAGCGTTCTGAACAGTAATAGTAAGAGAGACGCGAAGACAGCGATGCTTTATCCTCAGCCATTTCCCAAGAAGGTGACAGGTATTTCCTAGCAGTTTCTCACAATCCTGATTAGTTATCCATGGGCCCACTCCCTGTAAGATCCAGAAACCCCAGCATGTTCCAACTGCTTCAGTTATCTGCCAGGACTTGGGTATTTTATCCACTGGTGGATTAGAGAGCATGGGAGTATGATTTGGAGCTGGACTCACCATTTTTAAAAAAATGTTTTAAGATTTACTTAATGAGAGAGAGAGAGAGAGAGAGAATGAGAAAGTGAGTGAGTGGAGGGAGAGGCAAATGGAGAGAGGGGAGAATTCCCAAGCATACTTCCCCCTGAGCCAGGGGTCCCACGCAAGTCTTGATCTCACAACCCATGAGATCATGATCTGAGCTAAACCAAGAGTGAGAGGCTCAACCAACTGAGGCACCCAGGCATCCCTGCACTCACTATTTTGGAGTTGGGATTGTAAAGCCTTAAAACCAAAAGCTCATTAAAAATAAGCACCTCCTCTGGACTTCTAAAATTCTTTTTTGTATGCTACACAAACCCAGCCACAGTGTCCTTCTCCTACTAGGTGCTCAGAATAGTTGACTGACTGAGCTGAAACTCTTCCTCTGCCCTTAGGGTTTTGTTGACCCTAGAAGAGACCACACTCACAGCTCACCCAGTGCCTCTCTTAACGGTAAGCGTTTCACAACTGAATGACTGTCAAGTTATTAAATGGAGCTGTACTGATGTCTTTCCTTCATCGTTTGTTTTCAAATTGTGTTTTTGGGGACCTGAGACAATACAATGGGCTTAGGGCCAACCACATGACTTTTTTTTTTTTTTTAGATATTTATTTATTTATTTATTTGACAGACACGAGCACGAGGGGCTCGATCCCAGGACCCTGGGACCAAGACCCGAGTGGAAGGCAGAGGCTTTAACCCACTGAGCCACCCAGGTGCCCCCAACCACATGACTCTTAAAGACAACTCCTTTTACATAAAGTTTTGCCAATGTTTTGAGTTTATTGACTAGAAGGACTCTTAATTTTTTACCCAAAGGATTTTAGCTTTATCAATTTCTGCCTGAGGGGAGGGAAGTTTTGTGGGGGGTTTTCGTTTGTTTGTTTGTTTGTTCGGTTCAGTTTTCCTGGTCTTCCAGTTACTCAATTACAAGTCAGGTGGTCTCTGTCCTTTGAGATTCTGACTTAGAGTGGTATCATGCAGTCAAGGATAAAATAAACCCAAAGAAAGAAGGAAGAAAGGAATAAAGATAAGAGCAAAAATCAGTGAGGTTGAAACAGAAAAACAACAGAGAAATTCATGAAACAAAAGCTGGTTCTTTGAAAAGATCAATAAAATTGACAAACTTCTAACAAGACTGAGAAACAGGAAAAAGGGGAAAGACACGAAGAACCAATGTCTAGAGTAAAAGGGAATGTTGCTCAGAACCTGTAGATATCAAAAGAGTAATAAAAGAATACAGTGAGGGGCACCTGGGTGGCTCAGTGGGTTAAAGCCTCTGTCTTCGGCTCAGGTCATGATCCCAGGGTTCTGGGATCGAGCCCCGCATCGGGCTCTCTGCTCAGCGGGGAGCCTGCTTCCTCCTCTCTCTCTGCCTGCCTCTCTGCCTAGTTGCGATCTCTGTCTGTCAAATAAATAAATAAAATCTTAAAAAAAAAAAAATACAGTGAGCAAATCTACATGACAATTTAGATACTATGGATCAATTCCTTAAAAATACAGACTACAGTAACTTCTCCACTCTGAAGCAGATAATTTGAACAGCCCTATGACTATTAAGGAAATTGAGTTAGTAATTTTAAAAGCCCCCCACCCCGAAAAAAGCTCTAGGCCCAGATAACATAATTGGAGAATTCTACCAAATCTTATACAGTCTCATGTAGAAAATAAAAGATAAAAGGAAAACTTCTCAATTCACTTTATGAAGTTAGTATTACCCTAAAAACAAAGCTGAACAAAGACTGTACCGAGAGAGAGAGAGAGAGAGAGAGAGAGTTACAGACCAATTAGCCTTCATTAGTATAGTTGCAAAAAATTTTAACAAAATATTAATAAGCAGAATTCAGCAATATATAAGAAGAATGACATACTATGCCTAAGTTAGGTTTATTCCAGGAATGCAAGGCTGGCTAAATATTCAAAAAATAAATCAATGTGACTCACCATATTAACAAGCTAAAAGAGAAAAATTCACATAATCTTAGCAATAAATGCAAAAAATAATTGAAAAAAATTCAACAGCCATTTATGGCAAAAGTTTTCTGAAAACTAGAAAAGGATGGGAACTTCCCCAAGTTAATAAAGAACATCTACAAAAAAAATATGGCTAACATTATAGTTAATAATAATAAAAAAATGTTTTCTTCATGCAATAAAGAATAAAGAAAAAATGTCCACTCTTACCACTGCTATTCAACATAGTGTTGGAAGATCAGTCCAGTACAATAAGACAATGGGAAGAATGAGTCTACCTGATTTTAAGTCTTGGCTATAGAGCTCTGGTAGTCAGGATGGTATGGTATTAGCAGAAGGATAGACACAGAGATCAACAGAATAAAGAGAGAAACAAGAAGTCATGTCATATAAATATGGCTCCCTGATTTTTAGCAAAAGTGCACAAGCATTTTGATGCAGGGAGGATAGCATGGCCAAGAAGTGTGCTAGAGCAATCTGATAACCATAGACCAAAAAGCAAAAACAGAAAGGTTGGCCTGCCTCTTATCTCATACAAAAAATTAAATCCAAATGGCTCATAGGTTTAAATACAAAATATACAACTATAAAAATTTTAGAAGATAATACAAAAGAGAATCTTTGAGGGCAGTCAAGAGTTCTTTGACATGACACCATAAAAGAAAATGTTAATAAATTGGACTTCATCGGGATTTCAAACTTGTGTTCTGTGAAAAACCTTGATGAAAAGACAAGGTACAGAGTGGAGACAAAAATGTCAAGCCACATACTGAACAAAAGATCATACCTAGAATATATAAAGAACACTCAAAACTTCACATTTTAAAAAACTATGATTAGAAAATGGGCAAAAAACATGAAGAGACATTTCCCTGAAGAGGATATAGGATTTTCTCTATAATGAAAAGATTTTTCAACATTGCTAGCCATTAAGGAGATACAAATTAAAACTATTGAAACAGCTAATACCAAGTGTAGAAGTGACAATACCAAATGTGGGTGAGGATGGAGAGAAACACAATCCCTCATACATTGCTGGTGGGATTCTAAAATGATACAGCTACTCTGGAAAATAGTTCAGCAGATTTTTAAAAAAATTAAACATGCAGCTATCATACGACCCGTCCATGGCACAGCTGGACATTTATCCCAAAGAAATGAAAACTTATGTCCCCCAAAAAAACTTATGTATGCTTCATCATAGCAGCTTTTTTGTCATAGTTAAAAATTGGGAATAATCAAAATGTCCTTCTACAGGTAAGTGGTTAAATAAACACTGGTTTTTCTAAACCATGGACTACGCCTCAGCAGTAAGAAGTTATTTTGGCTCTGTTTTGTTTTCTTTCATTTTTAAAGCATATCTTATTGCATCCCACTCCACACTCAAACATTTCATGGTTTTCCATTATCACAAAGGTAAAGATGTGCATCTGTGACTGGCATGATGTAGGCCGGCTGTCCAGGCTCATCAAAAACTGGTCTCTCCACGGCTTCCTAACTTCCAGCGACACTCAACACATTCACTTCACAGTACATCTACCACTGTTTGGGAGACAATCAACGGTTTTCACCACAGTGGTATTCCCAAGGTAATAGCATTCAAAGCAAAACAGAACTTCCTCTCCATCTTTTCATTCCTTCTCTTTACTAAATTGGAAAAATCCAAGTTCAAGTCATTCATCAGCAGCAAGTCTTGTAAGTTCTCTGAGGCTTAATTTTCCCACTTGAAAATTAGGGATTAATAATATCCCTCCTACTGGAGTCAGGTGATGCCCCCATGAAATTATGCACCTGAAATTGCTTTAGTATACCACAAAGAACCATCTTCCACAATGAAAATCTCATGAGGCAGGAGTGGGGAAGTGGGGAAGAAGGGGCCATCTTTGGAAACAACCAGAACATTGGTCCCCCAAAGCTGTGGGGGAAAAGGAATGATTTCTGAGCACCAAGTGGGCACCAGGGCCAGTTCTAGATGTTTTTGCCCATGACTAGCACTCACTACACATGTTTAATGAATCACACTTAATCATAAGAACAGGTCTTTGAAGCTTGAAATAGTGAAAAACTGCCTGACTTCATAGAAATGTCAATAGAAATGGATTGCTATGAGCATCCTGTGGGATGGCATCTATATTACGTCAGTTCTTGCAGAGTTCCTTGGACTGGCATAACTCCTGCTGATGTCACATCAGTCTCAAACCATGGATGAACTACCACCCCTCACAAGTTCTACGCTGGCTTTTAGTCAGCCCTCCTGTGTCACTGCTGTCTTGTCTCCTGAAATGTCACTTTAGTCAATCAATCAATCAATCAGCAAGGACTAATTGATTAGTTACATTTTACAAGGGGCCATACTGCCTGCTGGCAGACAAGGAGGCAGCTTCAGAGGAGTAGCCCGAGACTAGGAAGACAAAGAAGGATAGAGCATGGGCCCTATTCTGAAAAATTTGGCAATCATTTGAAGTAGTGTCTATCCATACCAGATGCTAAGTGTTGATGTCCCAACTAAATAATAGCTTAATGAATGCCTAATGGACTGAGGAGAAATTAGACCAAGGTGCCCTTTGAGTTTAGAGTATGTCTGGCAAGCACTGGGGCAGTCTGTAAAATTTTTACAGAAGAGATGATATTTGAACTAAGCCTTCAAAGATACTCTGAGCATTATATGGGAGGAGAAAAGAAGGAAAGACAATGCAGGTAAGTTGACAGTAGGCTAAGCATGATCAGAAATGGAAAATACGAATAAAAGACCTGGAATAGATTGAAATGGCTAAAGAGTGGGATGGAAGACAGTAAAAACTGGAGTTAAAACAGAGAGGCTAGAGTTTACTAGTGAAGGAATAAAATAGATACTTTTTTCCTCTATGAGACTAAACAGAACATTTTGGGTTCATTTTGCTTATTGGTTTTATGAAATTCATTATTAGTATGTTTTTATTATCCACACTTAAGATCTTGGTCTTTCCTTGTTCCATTTGGACAAGGACAAAAGAAACATGTGAACTGTCATGAACAGCAAGATTTTTGTAGCCAAACCCAGCAATCAGACTGGCATCATTCCAATTAGGTTTAGGTAACCATCGCTGGTTCAAAGTTGTGATTTTCTTGATTGCCTGAATGTTGACATACATGCTAAAGGAAGGATTTGCAGTTTGGAGTCGATGCTTACTTTTTCTAGCATAATTTCTTTGCTGGAAAATGCCTTCAAAGAAAACCAAGTGCAAAGAAGCTGGCCTTTAGGGCTGTGCTCAACTGGGCTTCCTTCTACTGTTTATCATTCTATTCCTAAGTGGAGTGCAAAGGCCTTTGCACTCGCCTGGACTAATTCTCTAAACTGGAAGCCTCTTGGCCTTGGCCTGTGGTCTATCACTTTTTGGCCTATGACCTATAACCATGAACCCGCAGACACCTCCTGGGTATTATTCTTCTACTTTTTCTTAACAGAACGGGATGCCATGCCAACCTCTAAAGGACAGCCCTATCTGATCCTGATTTACCCCATAATTCTTAATAAATATTTGTCTATATTTTCTATGGATAACTTTACATTTTTTAATCTCAAAAGTTAATTCACCTGGAATGTATATGAGGTCTGGCCTGAGATGGGAATCTAACTTTGTGTTTTGTTTTTCTTTTTCTTTTACCAAATTTGTAGCCAGTTGTTAAGGCATAATTCTATACGATTTCAAATGTCCTGATGTTTCCAAATTTCTTGATATGGTCTTCAAATGCTTCATGATAAAAGTATAAGCTATGCAAGATTTTAAAGTCTTTCTTGAGTCGTTTATCTAAAAAGTATGTTCCTGTGTAGAGGCTAGGACATGTAGTTCCTTGGCCAGATGGGGGCACAACTCTCAATTTGAAGAAAACCATGCATGAAGCCCCATCTCTGAATTTCATTCCACTAGGTTTGGCATCCAATCTTCCCTCCTTCTGTTTCCATATTTTCCAATGGCTTCCCAGAGGCTCTCCTTCCACACCAAACCCTGAGAAATAGATAGACCTTCGCTGGAAAAAAAACAACAGCTTTATTCTCTCTCAATTCTGTGAAGTGTCCAGTGAACTAATCAATAAGCCAGTTCAAGATAAAGTGTCAATGGTTGATAATGGTTTGACGCCTCTACCCCAACCCAAGATCTCTCCCCTAAGATAGCATTTATGTCTTGATTCAAAAAGGATGTTGCCCCTCAACTAATAAGATTGAGTTGGTGCCGGCCCTACCTGTGCATAACCACAACCAAACCCCATTGCCTGAGACCGGCTGAACTGTCATGACAAGACAGAAAAGGTATTTATTAGTTAAGAACACTAAGTCTAGATTCAGACAAAACTGCCGAGCATGAGATAAGTTACCTCGAGTAGGTGTATATCATAATCTCTCAAAACTCCAATTCTCTGACATACAGAGAAGGATAATAAGACTCCTATCAAAGGTGTTATATGAATTCAGTGAGGTCGTATGTAAAGCACTTGGCCTCATATCTGGCATACTGTACATGCACAAGAGACAATGGCTGGCTTACTATTTTTGATACTTAAAACCTATGGGTTTTGATACTTAAAACAACACAATTGTTGATGTACATAAACATAGTCCATGAATTCCATATTACTGCTAACCACATCTAACTTTAATAGTAGAGTGAAAGACCCAGTGAGGCTAGTTGATTAAACATACAAAGACAAACCACACCTTTAACATTGATTCATGGAAAAAAATGTAGGGTTTTTTCTCAAGCAGAACTTAAATGATAGGTTGAAAATTCTCTCAAAACTTTTAAGTCTCTCTTAAAATTATGCTTACTTCTGGGTGGGATTATGGACATTGGGGAGGGTATGTGCTATGGTGAGTGCTGTGAAGTGTGTAAACCTGGCAATTCACAGACCTGTACCCCTGGGGATAAAAATGTATTATATGTTTATAAAAAATAAAATTAAAAAAAAATTATGCTTACTTCTTCCCATTTAAAATAAACCACAGGTTCAAGATGATTGCCATATTTGCTTTCTATGTTCTTAAAGTGTAAAAACTATAAACATATTTCTTGTGTTTCTTGTGTTTCAACATTACTACCTGGATGTCGTGCATTTGGGGACTATTGTTTTAAGTTAGGCAGCCATGTAGGAGTTTTCCCGTTAACCTTGTATGGCCTCCCCTTCTCATCACAGAGAGAAAAGAGTTATCTGATGCTTGTCTTCAACCTCATTTGTTGAATCCATTCTCCTACTTTCATCTTCCACAGCAAAGGTAAGAGAGCTTTCTGTTCTTGAACACTTCTTTAAATGGTTAAGAGGTCTAAAGGTAGAGAGAAAGAGACAGAGACTAGAAAAGAAAAAAAAAAAGCTGTAAGAAAATATACCCAGATGTTAACAGAAGGTCAGTATGGGCAGTACGATTATAAGTGATTTTTATGTTTTCCATTATATTTTCCTGAATTTTCCAAATAATGTATACTGAACATATATTACTTTGACAGTCAGAGGAAATATATTTTAAAGATACATAGATACCTGTGAAAATAAAGAGGATTACTGTTCTTTTAATAGTTACACAATCTCATAAACATTTCCCTGTAGCCCTCGGGCTATCCTGATAGCAAATGAAGAAGTAATTCACTAGAGCCACAGGTCATGAATGTTGGAGAGCGAACCTGGTCAGCACGCTTGATCAGGAAAATGAGGTACTTATTTATGCCCCACTTCAACCCAAGATGATCCAGTTTATACCTTCAAAAGACAAGGAATTATTATTTATCTCTCTTTCCTCCCTGTTTTCTAAGGAGGTTGGGTTCCTATGAGGAAGAGACATTTTGAGTTGATTCCAGAGATGAGCTGAGGTGCGTAATCTAAGGGAGAAGGTGGAGAAGTGCTAAATGTCCTGCAAAAAGTGGGGGGATGGGATCGTTGGATTGGAGATGAAGGACCAAGGGAAAGGAGCTAAGACCCAGCGAGGGCTTTGCTGTGGGGAAGTGCCAAGGAGAACAATCCACCACACCGTGCATATTCAGTGGGGAAGGAAGAATCTTGAGAGGAGATGATTTGTTGAGAATCGTCCATAGTTTGTTGTGAAGTGTGTAATGTAAGCCTGCTGCTCTGTCCCTGCTGCAAAGTCTTTAGTGTAATCTGCACTCCTCACTGATCATCGGTGCCCGTGGGTTTCTTTGTAGGGAATGTGGAGAGGTTTCGTGCTCTGCATCAGTGTTGACAAGGAGTGAAAACAGACTGCATATGGTAACTGATTATCAACATACATGCAATTTTATTTTTTTTTAAAGATTTTATTTATTTATTTGACAGACAGAGACCACAAGTAGGCAGAGAGGCAGCCAGAGAGAGAGGAGGAAGCAGGCTCCCTGCCGAGCAGAGAGCCTGATGCAGGGCTCAATCCCAGGATCCTGGGATCATGACCTGAGCCGAAGGCAGAGGCTTTAACCCACTGAGCCACCCAGGCGCTCCAACATACATGCAATTTTAAAAGTCAAAATAATTAGATAAAGAAAGCGAGTCGAAGAAATCTGAAAGAGCACTACCTGGTGTGGTTTGTTCACAAGGTCACCACCCAGGTAACCTTGAGATAAGGGACTGATGTCTGGAAACATTATCGTGTTAGGGTTAGGACCTGAGGCTTTGGCACGAGGTAATTCCAGATTCCAGACCAGGCTCTTCCAACTCACCAGTCCTGTGACCTGAATGCTCATCTCTAAAAGGAGAAGAGCAATAAAGGGTTAAATGAGAGAGCATAAATAATGCAGTTCGCACAATGAATAATTCAGTATTGGCAGTTGCCACTTCATGATAATCAATCAAAAGTGCTTGGCCTTCCTGGGGTCCCTGCTGCTGACTGTTCTGGCGGCTGTCCCAGCCTCTCGAATTCCTTCTCTTTATTATTATAAACAACAGCTGTCATATATTAATTACCTAAATATGAAGTGCCAGGTGTGATGCTAGCGCTATTTGTATAATATTTCTAGTGCTCACGACAACCCACAAGATGATCATTAATCTTATTTTTCAAATGAGGAAACTGAGGCTCCATACATTTAAACTAATTGATCTCAAAGCCCACAGCTTGTCTAACTTCACGGCCTGGACTCCTATCAGAAGCATTTTTGGGTTAAATGGGAACTCTAATCACATGATCTAACTCTCTTAATAAATATGGAAAAGGATTTATTCCCATAAATCTATTCTCCATTTTAAGTTGTATCCCTATTAGAATCTTGAAAGACCCTGGCTCTCCTATCTGTGTCTTCTTGTCCTTCTCTTCTTGGTCCTTCTCTTCCCAATCAATGGAGGGAATAGCGCAGGGTAATGGGAGAGGTCCAGAGGCTACAGAGGAATGCCAGAAGGAGTGCCAGGCAGGCGGAGTGGCCCTTGTGGTTTACTCCAGCTATGATGGGTCAGTTGCAGAAATGTCACCCTTCTTGTCAAGGCCTGGCTCAAGAATGGCCTATCTGACCAACACCATGAGGAGAAGTCTGCAGGAGGACTTCTAGGAAAAGTTTCCTCCCTTCTAAGAAGGAGACATAGCAAGAACTAACCCCTCTTCTCCCTCTGATTTTTGTCTTCTGGACTTGAACAGCCAATCCCGCTACCTGCCTGAGAGGAAAACAAGCTCTGAAGATGGTCAAGGGAATGTGGAAAGACCTGTGTCCTCAAGGATATTCTCCAGCCACCAAATCAAGTCTGGAGCCCACATCCCCTCTGACCTGCTGCTATGGGAGGTGCTAAGTTTTCTAACTGTTTAAGTCCATTTGAATTAAGATTTCTGTTAGGTGAAGCCAAAAGCATTCCCATAGAAGATGCGAGTTTATGGATGGTGGTGTCCACGTTTGGAGGAGGCGAAGGGCTTTGTGGAATCACAAGGGACATACTTTGAGAAGACAGGAGAAAGAAGTTCCAGACGGTTAGTGTATACTAAAATGAGTTACTGGTGGAGATTTCTTTTCTAGGCCTCTAAAAATAGGACAGATTCTCATTATTCTGGTATGATTTCAGTTACTCCTGATGAAACACAGAGGAAAGGGCTAGAATACTTTATATCTAAAAGGTCAAATTTTGAGAGGTCAAAATGCCTGCTTAAAACCTGAATTTTATCTTTTTAATCTTTTAGCAGTAAATATAACTTGAAATAGCTTTTTTCTTAAAGATGCCAAGTGAGGAAAAAAAAAGACAATGATGATCATATTCCTAATGTTATGTAATCTAGTGTCAGGGAACTATTAAAATATTTTCTAGTGGAATGTACTTAAATGCCAGAATCTGATTTTGTTGTGCTATCCATAAATCTCCTCAAAAAACGATTTCAGCTCCAAGCTAATGTAGTCTACTCCTCTTCCCTCCCTATGTCTTACTCTAGATGGGTTATAGCTAGGTAAGATAAGGTATTTTCTTTTTTTTTTTTTTAATCATTTATTTTTTTTAAAGATTTCATTTTATTTATTTGACAGAGATCACAAGGCAGAGAGGCAGGCAGAGAGAGAGAGGGAGAAGCAGGCTCCCCACTGAGCAGAGAGCCCAATGTGGGCCTCGATCCCAGGACCCTGGGATCATGACCCGAGCCGAAGGCAGAGGCTTTAACCCACTGAGCCACCCAGGTGCCCCGATAAGATATTTTCTTTAAAAAATTATATTAATAAAAATGTGGAGTCTTAAGAGAGCAAGTTTCCTTATGTCTCAAGTTATACTCTCTGTAGCTGGAGGAACTTTGACAAATACTGGCTCATATTAATTAAAGCAATACAGCTCTGAGCTTTCAATAAATGGAATGAGTGGGTTCTTTTCCTAATATAAGGAACCAACTGTCTGACTCACAGTTGTGAGCCCCTATAAGAAATGCTCAGTAATGTGTCCTGATGTATATGTGCTGCCGAAGCGAGCACAGTAATGTGTCCTGATGAATCACAAAACAGAACAATCATCAGTTGCCCAAATCTGGGAGTACTTGAGCAGTCCACTCACCCAGAACATGCAGGTAAGAGCCAGGTGAATAATTAGCCATGACTCTTAATATTAATAAGTTACTAATCCCCTAGAGAAAGCCTTGCTGAAGTATAATAATATGAACATGCAGATTGTCATGAAGTCTTTGAGGTCTTAGTCATTCGGTGAATACTTGTGGAGCTTCTTATAGGAATCAAATGCTCTACATGATGCTGGAGACATTAAAAGAGAAGTCATGGTTCCTACTTGAGCAATTCATGGCTTAATGGGAGCATCCAGTATCCTAATATTCATAAAAAGCAGCCATAATACCAACGGGATGCTATAATCCAAATATCTATGGCAAGTTATGGGATGGTAGGATGGACAACACCCAATCCGTTTAGAGAAGGTCAGGGAAGAGTTTAGAGAGGAGGTACCTGTAGAACTGAGACCTATATGTTGAAAAGTGTTAGGGGGACAATGTAGGGAAAAGCATTTTAGCCAGAGGGAACAGCACCAGCCAGAAGGAATTGCATGGAAGGCAAAAAGAAAAGCAGGGCACAATAAAAGTGATTCACTGAGGGTAGAGCACAGGATGTGTAGGAAATGGAGCTGGTGGTGGGGTAGTCAAGTTTCAGGAAGTAAAGAGCCTCCTAGGCCATATTAAGGAACTAAGATTATATTTTGTGGGTAACAGAGAGCTGTTTCGGTTTTAAGTTGGGGTGTGACATAATATTGTTGCAGTTTAGAGAGATTACCTGCTCCGGGGATAGCACAAAGCATGGACTATAGACAGCTGAGTCAAGAGGTGAGGAGATCCCTTGAGAGGCTGTTGCATTTATGAACTTACTTTTGCTGTATTTATGAATTTATGTTGTATTTATGTCTTTAGGGAAGCAGCCGTGGGGGTGGAGAGGAAGAAGCATATTCAGAAAATACATAGGGAAAGATCTGCAGGGCTTTGCTGGTAATCAGCAGCATGTGACCAGCAACTGTCTCTCCTTCATAGTTTTCCTTGTATTTCACTGACTGTTCCTCTTGTCAGTCTCCTGTGCCAGGAGGTCAGTTACTTAACCTCTAAATGTTGGCAGACTCTTGGGCCCACTCCTGGGCTCTTCTCTTCTTCTCCACCTCCCTCTCTAGAACATCTCATTCAGTTCCATAGTGTTGGGAATTATCTATACACTATCCACTATCTATAACTCCCCAAATTCTATCTCCAGCCCCTCCCTTCAACTCCAGTCTTGGGTCTCCAGCGACATAGTCGGCCTCTCAAACTTCACATCCCCACAGAAGAATTCTTGGCTTCCCCCAAAGCAAACTCATGCTTCCCTGGTATTTTGCCTCTTGCTAAGTGATACCACCATCCACCCAGCTGCTCAGAGAAATAAGCCAAAAGCCTGTATCTCTAAATAGAAAAGATTCAGTTTTTCCCAATTGGGCACTACTTTCATTGCGATCTGTGCCAATGACACCCCTTTCTCTTGGGCAATGCAGTCATCCTACTATGCTTCTCTTCATCCTGTTTGCTAAAAACAAAAATAAAAACAAAAACAAAACAAACAAACAAAAAAACTAGAAAAAAAATTTAATGAAATTCAACACCCCAATATTTTCCTAAAATTTCATCTTTCATACAAGGTAAATATCGCCTGACAGAGCACAATCAACGTTTACCTCCCACTTGAGCTTTATGAAAACTGGAACCTCCAGTAGTTAGTCAATATCTTATACTGATTTTTTGCTAAGGACCAGAATATAGGACTCTGCTTATGTGGGCATCCCAATAAATACTGAAGGATTGGCTCTTACATCCCAGGCCACAATCTCATCCAGTTAGCGAGAAATATCTTCTTTCCTTTCCACATAATATTGTTCCAATTTATCTCTATTCAATTTCTTTTCATTGAGGGCTTGCCTCTCCATTACTGTGAAAGATTCTACTAGCCTTAACTGCAACAGAGAGCCACAGACACAAACATTAAAATACTTCTAGAACACTTGGGGCACCTGGGTGTCTCAGTGGGTTAAGGCCTTGCCTTCGGCTCAGGTCAAGATCTCAGGGTCCTGGGATCGAGGCCTGCATAGGACTCTCTGCTCAGCAGGGAGCCTCCTTCCCCACCCGCACCCCCAGCCTCTGCCTGCCTCTCTGCCTACTTGTGATCTCTGTCAAATACATAAATAAAACCTTTAAAAAAAATAAAATATTCCTAGAACATAAACATTAAAAATACTAAACTTATAAGTACAGGCAAAAATGTGCCAGGCCCTGTGGTTGATGGACAGGTGACGCAGCACTGCTATGGGTGTAACTCCCTGGCCTAAGACTCAGGCCCACTCAGGTTTGCATCTCAGCTCCAGCCCTAGAGCTGTGTGTCCTGGGCAAATTCATCTCTGGAAGAACTTCCTTCATCTGAAAATGAGATCAAATGCACAGATGCACAAACACAGATTAAATGAGGTCGAGATACACAAAATGCCTGGAATCTAGCAGATGCTTAATAAATGATAGCAGTCTTATTGAATTAATGTTGTTTCTTTCCTCTGCCTGATTTGAGATTCTCAGGCCACCTAATAAATCAGAAGTGGTTCTATTACAGTCAATCTTCATGGAACATCTTATTCTGGAACACTTAGACTGAGAAATGGTCAAGCTCTGGCTCTCCAAGTCTAGATTTTGTGATCTGTTTTCAAGAGAAACTGTGCATGACTCAGGAATTAATCTGCAGAAGTAGATAATGAAATTGTTCCCAGTTGGAGAATAAATCTACACAGGAAATGGAAAACCGAGCCAGCATGGAGTAAATGTAGAGACATGCTTTGCTACAAAATAATAAACACAGAGTGTGCAACCTTTTGGGCTCTGTCTCATCCCTTCCCGAAGAGCGGGGACAACATATGCTTCAGAACAAAGTGTGTTTTCTCTTCTTGTCAGAGCACCAGGCGCATTCCACAGTGAGAAATCAAACTGGCATGTCTAAAATAGACTAGAAGTTACCTGTGACACAGCCCTGGGTCCCTAAGTCTTGAACGGCTCTGAATGGAGATGCCCCTCTTCTCCTGACGTTCAAAACAAAGTGCTTCAGTTCAAAATGGCAAGTAATTTCAGCACCTCCGTTTCTTTATAATAAGATACAGTTCCTATCACAGTGCCTTGACACAAACTCTGCAAGGATTTCCAAACCAAACCATAGGGTGGTCTAGCCTCATTGTTCTTTCAAAACGTAGCAGGCACAAGGAGATTGGGCTTGGTAGGGTTAGCAACTGTAGTCGACCCACCAGCAAATGTTCCCTTCCAGAGTTTATCATTCTGCCATGCTCCAGAAAACAGGTAGCACTCTGGAACTTTTACAATGATCTGTACATTAGGGGCTAGAGGCAGGGAAGGGAATAACATCAGATGTGTGTTACATAGTTTATCCCTATAGTCTGGGTACTGTTGAAAGCTATTCCCAGCCCTAATAGCCCTAGTACCAGTGATGCATTCTGGGGCTTCTATTTATTTCTATTTATTCTCTTATAAAGCTGGTGTACAGAATTCTGTCTGAGAACCTAAACTCCAAAGTATGAAACTGTAGGTGCCCTGGATCTTCACTACTCCAGTGCCAGCCCCCAAACGTCGCTGGGGAGCCTCCAGAGTGCCCTGTGGTAACCGGGTCCTAGCAGATGCCACAACTCTGAAAATACCCAGGTTGGGGTTCTAGAAGAGGAAGGAAACAGACAAACAATAAGAACACAAATGGCTTTGAATCCCTCAGGGAAAACCCAAAATGTTACTTCGTTTCTGCTCACAGCAGAAAATATAATAACAACTGGTGTATAAAAAAAAAAGTGACAGTTGAATTCGCATATGTGGGGAGACCTGGCATTTCCCTGTTGTCATGACAACACCAAGGCCTCCTCTCAGCTCACAGGCCCCTTCAGGTGCGGTACCCAATTTAGGATTTGATTGGTAAGCTGAAAGAAAGACTTGGAGATGGTGGAAGACCTACCCGTTTTATCAATTGAGATGACATGCAAATGTCGGGAAGACACTTGGTTGCCAGGAAAGCCTTCACCCGGTTTCTATAGAGATGCTATTCCCAGGCCAGCCTGGCCAAAAATAAGATTGTGCTCAGGGAGAATGGTGAGAAGAGGGGATTTCTGAAATGCAGGTGTGAACTGGGGCACCAGTGATCGAAAAGTCTGTTTCTTTCTTGTCTGTTTGCCCAATGGAACTACAAATAATGAAGTATATTTTTCACTCAAGAGAAGGGATTAGAATCACTGATTGGAATGCAAATGTTAAAGAGGAAGGAAATATAAATGAACTTCTGAATGGGCCCTTAGTTTTCCGAGGGGGAACCTGAATGAGGCCAGGAGACTAGTCCCCGTCACTGCCGACATGCTGGGGTTGAGCACCCCATGGGGCCTCTCCTGCCCTCATCTCCACAACGCCTCTCTGTACCCTCCCGTCCAGCCACTTGAGCAAAACCTGCAGGTAAAGGAACTGCCAGATGCCCTTAAAAATGAATAATTACACCTGGGGGGGGGTAAAAAAGTCCCTACGTCTTGAACCTTAGAAAAATTAAAGCTGACTCTGAATGGTGGCAGATTTTCCCAATTTCGAATGTGAGTTCAGGTGCCCTCCAACTGCATACGCAGTGATGAATACACAGCATGAATTAAACAAGATATATATGAGAAAACAGGCGTGGCAATGCAATTCCTACTACAAAAGCATTTTTTTCCTCCTCTTCATCCAAGTCCTAGGACATAAATCATTTGGAACTGATATTATAAAAAAGGAATTTTCATGAAAAAGATTTTATTTATATATTTTTTCCAACCGTGGCTGATTAACCAGGTACCTCAGCATTTATTAATGTGAAGGAAAAAGAATATTAACTTCTCACTTGGAAGATTCCTCTGCTTTAACAATCTTTTTATTTATTTATTTATTTATTTAAAAAATTTTATTCATTTATTTGACAGAGAGAGATCAACAAGTAGGCAGAGAGGCAGGCAGAGAGAGAGAGAGGAAGGGAAGCAGGCTCCCTGCTGAGCAGAGAGCCCGATGTGGGACTCGATCCCAGAACCCTGAGATCATGACCTGAGCCGAAGGCAGAGGCTTAACCCACTGAGCCACCCAGGCGCCCCGACAATCTTTTTATTTTTTTAAATAAAAATTCTCCCATTAGGACTTTGTATAACTTAATAAATAGAAAGGCCTTTAATATCAATAGAAAGACCTTTAATACCTTTTTTTAAATAGGTTCTGCACCCAATGTGGGGCTCAAACTCATGGCTGCAAGATGTAGAGTCACATGCTTTCCCAGCTGAGCCAGCCAGACACTTCTGACCTTTAGTATCTTAACAAGAAACTTATCTCATTCCAAGTGCTTGCATATATTAGTTACTTTTGTCTCAAAAAATACTTAGATGTGCAGATACAAAGACAATATTCCATCTAAAGATGCTCATTTCTTTAACAGGCCACATAATGTTACAGTTGTTGATTTAATGTTGGAAACTTAGAGCTGGCCTTAACTAGATAGAACTTAGGGCAAGACTTTACTAAGGCTTTATGGCCCGAATTTCTGAGCACATATCAAACAGAAATGTCAGGGTTATACATGTGGCCAAACTGGGGAAAAGAGAGAAGGAAGAAGAGACCCAACACATTCTAGGTTCTCATTAAGGGTAAAGGCATACCTTTAGGTGAGTCCTTCCTATACTGCAGAAAATATTTGAAGTTTTAGGGAAGTGACTCAGGCATGGAAATCCTCAGCCTTTTGGGGAGAATCCTCCAACTGTTTCAGTCTTGATAAGAGAGAAGCCACTTTCTGCTATAATCTGAAAGGCCAGTCCCTCCCTCTCCCCATCCTCTTGGAGCTGATGCACTACCTTGTGTCCCAGACTGGGCCGATTAGGTGCTCATTTGGTATTTGAGGCCACAGTATGCTGGAAAACTGGATCTCTGCGGAAAACAAAACAAGATGAAACAAAACAAAACCCAGCCCCGATCTTTATCATTTGCCAGTTTCTGGGGTGTCAATTACGGTGGCTGATTTCAAACAACAAATATTTTAATTCCCAGCTTGCAAAACTCCTGAATGTTTAATGGTTGTCTCTCATAAGTAGGTTCGATCCAGATTCGGTCCATCTCTGACAGAGGACGATGTCTAGACACAGTGGGGGAAGAGTCTGGATCCATGTCTGAAAGTCCTGGGTAGCAGCCACAGCAGGAACCAGGTCAGTGATAGAGGAGCCTGTTGGGTGGAGGGGGTCCCTACCAACCATACTGGGCTCTTCTCTTTTGCCCAACTTCCCCTAATGCCTGCTCATTTTCTGACCCTGGTTCTTTCCCCTTCCTGTCAACTTTGTGAGCAGCTCAGTAGCGTTCAATCATTCCTTTTCAGCTGACATCAACCAGAATTTGTTCCTAGTGCCTGCAACAGAGAATTATCACATACCTCTAATTAAGCCTAATGAGAATCCTGTGAGCAAGGGCCTGTGATTATTATCTCTAGTTAACAGATTGAGGAACGAGGCTCAGAGAAGTCCAGTAACTTGCCTCCAGTCACACAGTCACACACAGTTAGTAAGCAACAGAACCCAAATGCTCTCTCCACTTTGGAAAGTGGAAAGGTTCCTCTCACAGACCATGGCCACTTCTTCTATATATCCAGTATGTGCCCTTGGTTTAGGTCTCTGTTGTGCCTGTGTTATCTTAGAAACATTATTCGGGAAATCAAATTTTTGGACAAAATAAATAACTTCTCCACACAAAAGGCCCAAGAAACCATTGCCCTACAGAGCCAACAGGAGAAAATCCTCTCTCCACTTTGGAAAGTAGAAAGGTTCCTCTCACAGACCACGGCCACTTCTTCTATATATCCAGTATGTGCCCTTGGTTTAGGTCTCCATTGTGCCTGTGTTATCCTAGAAACATTATTTGGGGCATCAAATTTTTGAACAAAATAAATAACTTCTCCACACAAAAGGCCCAAGTAACCATTGTCCTCCAGAGCCAACAGGAGAAAATGTGAGATATCCGTTTATAAAGAGTAGCTCATTTCTTTTTGTAGTCTATCTGTGAAGGAATGTATCTCCTTTAGTAAATCATACCCCAGAACCTTCTGGGTTAACTCAGGAAGCATTCCCCATGTGGAGGCACAGCCAAATAAATGGCCATGACTCAGTTTCCTGAAACAGACCTTCCCCTCCCCACCTTGGTGTTCTCCCGCCACAACCATGATGTCTTCCAAGTGTGTTCTGTTCTAGCTTAAATATTCAGGCACAATATGGACAGAACTTTTCATTCGCATATTTTTAGCACAGTGTTGATTCTGGGTGGAATAAAAAAATATGAAGGATGAGTTTTAGGAACATACAAAGAAATGAGTTCTGGTTCTACTAGAGCTAACTTATTAAAGGATGTGAAAAAGGCTCACAGAATCACTGGAGAATCTGGAGGAATAGTGTTAGACTGAGCTTCTGGGGACAACTCCCAATATCCCAGGGAATAGAGCAGCTGCCACCACTGCCCAAAACCATTTCACCGCTTCTGTGATCTGGAGGTTGCCTCCACCAGTGGAGCCCAGAAATACCCCATCTTGGCCACTCTCACCGGCAACACAGATGCCCCAGTACTCTGCTAGTTCCCTCAGGTAGCTTGTCTTCAAATCACTCCCACACATTTCTCTGGAAAAATTGAAGGGGCATATCTGTCTCCCAGAGGCAAGGCAAGTTGGAAAATATGGTTCTGAATGGATGGAGAACCATAAAAATGTGAAGAAGTTATTAAAAATCTATGAGGATGACCACTTACTCCCACAAAGGGCACTTCTTTTCCACATACCAGCAGACAGAAACATCTAGCTGCAAGCTATTGGCATAATTTCATAGACATGTTGCCTGGCTTCCTCATTTTTATGTGAGGAACTATTTTCTCAACAATTTTTTCAGTCAATTCTAAGATTAAAAAAAAAACCAACAATAGTTGAGAGACAGAAATAGATTACTCTCTGCCTTTAACCTTTATGTCTCAGTTCTTACTTCTGAATAGAAACCAGCATCTTCCCCAGGGTACTTATACCATCAATGGCCCACCACTCTTCTGAGATCTCATCCTCGACATGTGGTGAGGGGTTGCCTATGTCTCTCCTCCAGGTTCTGTAGCATAATGACATTGTGCCAAAGATGGCTGGCTGCTCACCAAAATCCATGATCTTTTCTTCCTGGACACCTAGGTATTTCCCAGCACACCATGTGGTCTGGTGTGGACACACACAGAGTTTTAGCCAATGGAACACATACATAATGGCTGGAGCTTCTCAGCCAAGGCATTTACAACTGGCTATGCCTAACCCACACTCTTCCTCCTTCTGCCTAGTAGATGTAGATGGTAGTGAGGACCTAGGAGATGACAGAGACACAGACAGAATGGGGCTGGATTCCTGAGACACGTCATGTTCCTGTATGTCATGCAGGAACAACCACTTAGACTCTTAGATGACTGAGAGGTTCACTTATCTTGTGTTTGAGCCATCATTAATGTGGGATCTATTTATTCTTGAATTTAATCTACTTCAACTAATAAAACATTTTGAATGCAAACAACTCAAGTTTTCTTCTGGTAAGAATTATAGACTTGTAAATAGGAATTCTTTCTTCATGACATTGAAGAGAAATACATGGTTTTACCCTTGGCAGGAGCAAGTTAAACCCTGCACTTCTATTTCTGAATGTTTTTTTTTCACCAGCTCAGTAGCTGTATGTTTTGGGTTATGGAGGTCAAGACGGAGGTCTTACCTCTTGTAGTCAGTTCACTCAGTTCCCAGGACAGATGCCCTGATACCTTCCAGCTGTCTGGCAAAGCTGTTCCCTTGCTCATCAAGAACTGTAGAGGGAGAGCAGGAATGGAACATTACGAACCCGTTAGAACTCCTGCAAAAAATCTCTCCAAGTTCCTATGCTACTGTTAAGTAGGTGGCGTCATTTTTCACCTGTCATGGGCCAGCCACCCTTTGACTATAGTAATGTAAGTCTCATCTAGCAATCCTAACCAATGAATAGAAAAATAGTAGGAGAAAATGTGCACTGTAGTTCTCCTCATACTTCTGAAAGAGGAGCAATGATTTCCCTTTTGAAGTTGCATTAACTTGGTAAGACTAATGGGATATTATTTAATGTCTTGAAAGAGGTAGTCTACTGGGTAGGCTCAAGTAGGTTTTCCCCAAAAGGCTTAATGCACCTACAAAAAGAAGTAATTTTCTCCCTTTTCATAAGGAGCAAAGTCCTTTTGGAAGAGAATTTCCTTCACTTCTAAACATGGAAGAAGTAAGATCCATTAGCAATATAGTCTGTTGATCATATCTGTATGTAGTGGACGATATACGGCATATGGATAAACACATTCCATTCTCATTTACAAACATTCAGATGTATGTGTGCCTCTATGTATGTCCGTGTATGTATATACATATACATATACATGTATGTGTAATGCATATCATTGATTCTCATTATCCTCAGTTGTTTGGTTCTATAAAGTCCCTGAGAAAACTGAACCACTGTATCTAAAGGAAATACCTATATGTTATATAGCTATGCATATATTTCTATATATTATTTATGTCTATATGTACTATAGATCATGTGGATTATAATCTTAAAACCTAAAAACAACTCATCCTGGTAGATTGTATTTTCTTTCTTTTACAAAAGCAAAAACAAGATTCAGAGAGTGTTGAGTGACTTGCCTGAAGACGCCCCACTCACAGGCGCTGGAGCTGGGATGCAAACCTGGTCCAGATGGACGCCAAGCCAAAAGTCCTGTGAGACCTTGCACGGCGCCACTGTCCCCATCCTCTGGTCACCTCCACACGAGAGCTGACACAGGGCAGAACTGTTTCCTTGTTGCCCCTCAGCTGGGCGCATGCCTGGTTAGGTACCTCAAATATGTCACCACTCTGCACATGTCTGCAAATTACTAGGAGAGCACCGAGTATTGATGTGGGGGTGACAAAAATGTTGTAGCAAGTAGGCAAATTCTCAAATAAGGAATCCACAAACCATGAGGATTTACTACATACATGACATACTTCCTATATGTTTTTGTAAAATATCAGCTTTTATGGAATACACACACACACACACACACACACACACACACACACACATGTTCATATTTTTGGCAGTAGAAGCCTCATTCTCTGGAGAAAATGGCAACAGGATCCAGACTGACAACTAATACTTCAGTTGGCGCATTCCAAGCTGAATAAGTGATGAGGCACATTTGAAAAGAAGGACTTTTAGATTGGTACTACAAGGCTTTTGAAACATCAGGAGCAATTTCCTTCATAATTAAGCAAGTGATTAGTGGATATCCATAATCTATCTCTTATACGATTTCTTGGTCTACCTAATGGATTTTCACAACCTGCTCTAATATTAATGTATTTTCGTTACTTCTCTTTTGCCTTACAGCTATTTTGGCTTTACTGTAACTATAGTTGGCAGCGTACGCCATGTTTTGTGTGGGTTTCTGTGAAATGATAATCAATCAGTTGCAATACACTCAGTCATTGGCTATGGGCAGAAATGGGCCTGCGTGTGAAGTATGACTGAAGGGGCTACAACCAGACCCTGTCTTCTCCAGAACATCTCTCACTCCGGCCCTGATGTTCCTCCTGAAAAGGGAGGTACTAACAGGTTGTTGGGCTAGGCAAGGGGCAATAGAAGGGATCTCCCCAACTTTCTTTTTCCCCCGGTCAATTTTTAGTCATTATTGAAGACCCCCACAAAGTCTCAGCCTCCAGGAAGCCATCATGACAGCTCTCCAGCTCAAATCCAACCTCGGATCTGGTGTCTGACCTGGGCCCCACTTGCTTCCTTCACAGCCTCTGCTTTCCATGTGCTTCTTACTGTGCTGCTCTTCAATCACAGATCCATCTCTCTTTCTAGACCCTGAGTTTCTCTGAAACAGAAACTATGCTGTTCACAATGTGAGCACTGTGCCTTGCACAAAGATGCAGTCTTGGGGAAAGACATACCTCTGTTGCTTGTAAATGTTCCTTAATAACTATCTCCAGTGCTACAAGAACACAGTGTCATCAGGGGCTGTCCTGCCTTGGGAATTCTAGATAAGTTGGGCTCAACCCTCATTCTATGCCTTAAGACCAAAACTCCCCTTCCCCCCACCACCAACTTCCTGCCAATTCCTAGAGGGTGTCTTCTGTCACCTCTTCAGTGTATACATAAGCAGTTTCTGTCTGAGATCATGTTGGCTAAGTCTGAATCTGACTTCCTGACATGATTCTCCCAGAATTTCCCCCAAATCCTCTCTGCTGAAAGCCCCTGATACAGGTGACATTTCCTAGGGCTTGAGCATCACGGGAAGGGGTCACACCACACACCACAGAGCAAACAACTTTAAAGCACAGAACAGCTAATTCTGTTTTTTAAAATTCCCAGCTTCTCTGCTTTTAGGTGCTGCCTTTAAACCCAAAGTATGTCCAAAATTCTCCCAATTCACACTCGCCTCAAGGGAAAAAGAAATAAAATAACCAAATAAGATAATAATAAGATAAAATGCAGCCTTCCTCTTCTAGACATGTACAAGGCAGTCTGGGCACCCACGTTTGTTACCTGGGTTACCACCCACACCGAATCCTGGGCCTCTCACTGTCACAGCACGCGGTCCTATCAAAATATTTCCCCGAACAAAGACAGTGCATCTTCTTGCTGGTTGTTAAGATATGCCATCATATATGTATTCCCTTACCCCTGTAATAGTTTACAAGGCATTCTCGCATCAACTATCTCACTCGATCTTAATAATCTTACTGGTAGTTGGGGTAAGTGTCGTTATCACTTACAAATAAGTTTACAAATAAAGGGCTCGAGGTTAAAAAAAGGTGGATCAGGAAAATGCATCACTCAAACCTGCATCTTTGGTAGGGGGTTGAACAGTGTCCCCCCAAAATTCATACCTACCTGGAACCTCAGAATGTGGCTTTATATGGAAATAGGGTTTTTACAGATGTAATTAGCTCAGGAACTTGAGATGAAATCATCCTAAATTTAGGGTGGGCCCTAAATCTAATGACTGGGGTCTTTATAAAAGAAAGGAGTGGGAGATTTGGACACACAGAGAGACCCAGGGAAGAAGGCCATGTGAAGACAGGGACAGAATCTGGAGTGATAGAGCAACCAGCCAAAGAATGGCCGGAGCCGTCAGAAACTGGAAGAAAGCAAGGAAGGATTCTTGCCTGTGGCCTTTGAAAAAAGTGCAGCCTTGGTGACACCTTGATTTTGTCTAGCTTCCAGAACTGTGAAAGAATAAATTTCTCTTTTTTAGGCCACCAGTTTGTAGGAATTTGATAGCCCTAGAAAACCAATACAGATGTCATCCACTGCGATCCTCCTTTACTCATGGCTTTCTTCCTACAGACATGGTGGCCACAGCTCAGAGGGGTCCTGAAAACCAACTTCCTATGAAGAATACAGCACAGAGTCTGGCTGTGATGCTCCAGCTTTGGAAGAAATCACTTCTGTTGCCCCAGCCACAGGGAACAGAGGTGCATTGATTGATGCTGAGGTTTTGCTCCAAAAAATAAGCCATCAGTGCCATTTCTACCCCAGCAAAATGGACAACATTTTGGGCAGCTCCAGCCCTGCCCAAAAACACACACATGGCACTTTAAAAAAAAAAATTTTTTTTTAATTTATTTATTTGACAGACAGAGATCACAAGTAGGCAGAGAGGCAGGCAGAGAGAGAGGAGGAAGCAGGCTCCCTGCTGAGCAGAGAGCCCAATGCAGGGCTTGATTCCAAAGGCAGAGACCTTAATCCACAGAGCCACCCAGGCGATCCACACATGGCACTTTTGAGACATTTTTGGTGGCTAAGAAAGGAAAATTTCTTCAGAATTCTTTTTCTAGAACTCCATTTGAATGGACTAGAATTCTTGGAACTGCGTGAGTAGGAAAATGCCCTGGGAGGGCATTTTGGTGTTGGAGGTGGGACTGCTTTCTGTTCATACCAAGGGCACACATGCAGATTAGGACTCAGTCAGTGTTGACCCAACACAGAACATTGCTCAGCAGAACTACCAACTTAAAAAAAAAAAAAGTTAATGTGTGTGATTCTTGCCACATGGTATTAAAAAATCTTGTAGATCTCAAATGGGAAAGCACGTGTTTTCTAAGCCAGTGGCTATAAAATTGACTCATGTCTGCATCTTAATTGCATTTCACACATTCTGTGCTTAGCTGCCTATTAATTAAGGCGCAAGATGAATAGGGTTTGAGTGGCTCACAGAATCCTTGTCTGGGAGGTTTTTTTTTTAAGGAGTCCTCATCCAGCTCTCCACCAGCCCTCATGTCTGGTTTTCTTTGGCATATTCTGATGTGAAGCAGAAAGTGCAGCCCTTAGACTGGGATTTGCACAGAGTAAGCTTTCCTCCTTACTCATCCTCTGCCCCCACACGGGAAAGCCATAGTGTGGCTGCACCTGCCACAGAGAAGGGACAACAGTGAGGGGAATTGGCCCCTCCACCATCTCCATACATGATATACAGAGACCAAAACTTGAGCAAGAGAAATCAGAGGGGAGTCATGTACTTTGTACCAGGAGCCTCCACAGGGTCTCTGCAAGCAGGGGACTTCCGGCAACGACTTGTCACGCCACCTACCCCGAGCTGGACTGAACTTCACAGGTGAAGGACACAGTTGTCTGCAAGACTGCCCTCTCACGAGCGCCTGGGTGGCTCAGTGGGTTAAGCTGCTGCCTTCGGCTCAGGTCATGATCTCAGGGTCCTGGGATCGAGCCCCGCATCGGGCTCTCTGCTCAGCAGGGAGCCTGCTTCCCTTCCTCTCTCTCTGCCTGCCTCTCTGCCTACTTGTGATCTCTATCAAAAAAAAAAAAAAAAATCTTAAAAAAAAAAAAAAGACTGCCCTCTCACTTCAGGCCCCAGCAAGTTTGGTCCCCAGGATCAATCTCACTTCAAATCATCTGCCTATAAAATTCCGGGGTCCATATGAACTCCCTTAGATTCCCTAATTCACCAGAATGACTCACAGAACTCAGACACATGTTATACTTACAAGGATAATTTTATGATTGCAAAAGAATACAAGCCAGAACCAGCCAAAGGGAGAGACATGTAGGGTGAGTTCTGAGAAGGTCTCAGACATCCTTTCTCCACGGAGTCCTGAGTGGTGCTGCCTACTCCTGGCTATGCTCTGTGGAAATACTTAGAGTATTGCCAACCATGGAGCTCATTGGATCAGTAGTGTGCAGGGTTTTTATTGGGGTTTCATTACACAGGCTTAAGTGAATCATTGGCAAGATGACTGAGCTCCATCTCCAGCTCTCCTGTCTCCTTGGAAGGTCAATATCATGGCTCAGAGCCCCAACCCTCTCATCACATGGATGGTCCTTCTGGCTGGCCACCCCCCATATTGAGTTCATCTTCTTAGTACAAACTATCTCATGAGGGGGCCCTCATGAGTCACCTCACCAGCATGAACTATCAGGTGTGATCTGAGGACCTACTGTGAAAAACAGACACTCCTATTACTTATGGAAATTCCATGGGTTTAGAGTTTCCCTCCCAGGAAGGATGAACAAAGGCCAAATTATTTATTGTATACTCCTAAACTCAGAAGATTCATCTCTAAAATGGGGAGACTAGTAATGTCCCCTGCGTGGGGGTTTTATAAGGAGTAAATAAAGCAATATGTGTTTCTGGGCTAGAGTGCTCATTCAGTGAGTTTAGCTCTTAACATTTTGCTGAGTTTGTGGCCACTAAGCTCTTGAGAACACATCCACTGCTAACATCATTGTGAGTTCCTTGAGGGCAGGGGAAACATTTGACCCATTTTTGTATCCCTCACAATAACTAACTATGTCTTGCACAAAAGAGTTTCCAATCCATATTTACTGGTTTATTTAAAAAGAAAATCTATCTACCTTTCTTTAAGGCTAATATATTCAAGATGAATGTCTATTGAACCTTCTTTGATTTAAATAGCAGAACTCCTTCATAAAAGGGATGAGAGGAGCAGCAAAATCTGCACTGAAAACAATTAGAATGATAGGTAACTCCCAGCATTACTGCAAATGTTGGCTGGTAAAGGTAGGCCTGTCTTCTTGATGAAAAAAATGTTTGTATGCATCTCTGCTCACTCTTTTAAAGCTTTAAAGACTAAAGGTTCGAAGACATCTCCCCAGCATTGAAACAAGTAAGTTTTCCTTGCCTAGGAAACTTCTGTTATGAAAAAAATAATTTAAAAGTACTATCCTTGGGGCGCCTGGGTGATGCAGTTGGTGAAGCATGAGACTCTTGGTTTGAGCTCCAGTCACGATCTTGGGGTCGTGAGATCGAGTCCCACATCAGGCTCCACACTCAGCAGGGAGTCTTCTTGGGATTCTCTCCCTCTGTTGCTACCTCAAGTCCCACATCAGGCTTCCACAGTCTACAGGGAGTCTGCTTGGGATTCTCTCCCTCTGTCGCTACCCCTCCCCGCTCCATGCACTCTTTCTCTCAAATAAATTAGTTGATTAAAAAACAAAAGAAAAGTACTATCCTTTCCTATACACCTGCAAGACAATTGAAAAATATACCATTTGCAACAGTATCAAAGCTACAAAGCACCTAAATAAATGTATCAAGATGTACAAGATCATTACAAAGAAAACTCTAAAGTATTACTGAAGAATATATCCAATTGTGAACAAGAACATTCAATATTTGTAAACACCCCACTCTCCACAGATTACTCTGTAAATTCAATGCACTCCTAATGAAAATCCCCAAATTATCTTCTTTTTTTTTTTTTAAAGATTTTATTTATTTATTTGACAGAGAGAGATCACAAGCAGGCAGAGAGGCAGGCAGAGAGAGAGGAGGAAGCAGGCTCCCTGCTGAGCAGAGAGCCCGATGCGGGGCTCGATCCCAGGACTCAGAGATCATGACCTGAGCCTAAAGGCAGCGGCCTAACCCACTGAGCCACCCAGGCGCCCCCCCCCAAATTATCTTCTTATGCAACTTGGAAAGATCATACTAAAATTCACATGAAACAGTAAATGCAAAGCAGTAATCAAGGTTATTTTGGAAATGCAGAACAAACTCAGGCACTTGTAATTTCCAATATCAAACTTCATTATAAGCTATAGTCATTTTTAAGCAATATAGTATTGGAACAGAAATAAAGTGGATCTCTGAACTAGAACGGAAATTCCACATATAAATGGAAATTTAGTATATACAAAAGAAAGCGTTTCAAATCAGAGGACAGGTTATTTGATAAATAGCATTGGGGCAACTGGGCATCCACTGGGAAAAAATAAGATATATCTTTATTTCATGCTCGTTGCAAATAGATTATGACTGGATTAAAGTCCTAAAGTTAAGATGAAATACATAAAAGTATTCAAAACAAATAACTGAAAATACATGCATGACCTTGTGTCAATAGGTAGGTCCTTCCTAGGATACAAAAACAAAAAGTCATAAGAAAAAAGACTCATAAAGTTAGCTACTTCAAAATTAAAATCTTTGGAAGACAAATAACATTATGAAGAAAAAGATTTTTAAAAAGTGATAGACTATCACAGACCTGTACCCCTGGGGCAAATAATACATTATATGTTAATAAAAATAATTTTTAAAAAGTAGTAGACTAGAAGAGGATACTTTGTCATAAGATAGATAAAAGATTGGCTTCTGGGGTGCCTGGGTGGCTCAGTGGGTTAAAGCCTCTGCCTTCGGCTCAGGTCATGATCTCAGGGTCCTGGGATCGAGCCTCACCTCACCTAACCCACTGAGCCACCCAGGCGCCTCAGCAATTCTGTCTTTTAGCATCTTCCCTAAAGAAACATTTCACATCTGACCAAGAAGGCATGTTCAAGACACGTAAGACAGGGGGCGCCTGGGTGGCTCAGTCGGTTAAGCATCTGCCTTCAGCTCAGGTCATGATCTCAGAGTCCTGGGATAGAGCCCCACCTGGGCTCCCTGCTCAGCTCTCAAACAGCCCTGCTCTCTCTCAAACAAATAAATGAAATCTTAAAAAAAAAAAAAAAAAAAAAGATATGTAAGAATGAAAGTGGAAACTCCCTATGTGTTCATCAGTAGCAGAAATGTCAAATATCCTAAACATAGATTCCACTATAGTATATTATGGATCAGTTTAAAAATAATACTGACATATATGTGTGTAGTATGAGACGTGCATTATATGAGATAGAGTTATACATATGACCATGGAAAGATCTCGAAGATACATTGTTGATGGAAAAAAAGAAGTTGCAGAACTACACATACAGAATGTTGTCATTCATATTTTAAAAAAAAGAATAGTCACTAAAACAATAATACACATTTTCTATGAGTAGTAAATGTTTGCAAATGCAAGTAAAAATATGCAGGAAGACACACAAAACTTTTTCTGTGCTGAGGACACTAAGATTTGGTTGGTAAGCAAAAATAATTTAGCCTGTAACATTTTAATTCTTACAAGGTGAAGGGATTCACACATTGAATCTGTAATGTACGTCTCCACATCAGGGTTAACATATTCCATAGGAGACTGTATCTAACATTCTATTTTAGGAAGACCGAATGACAGAAAAGTTTTTAATGTCTGTTTTTCTCCTTAGCCTCCATTCACTTGAATAATTCTCTTTCATGGTGTGTTCAAATGGATTTATCTTGAAAAACAGTCTTGAGGAAGCAGGAAATATTTTCTATATCTCAAGAGGCTTCAGCAGAAGAATCATTGTTTTGTTTTCTCCCATGCTTATATCCATACCTCAAATATTCTATAGTTGTCTTCAAAATATTGTGTACTTTAAATGTTTACCAAATATTTTCTCTAAAAAAAAAAAAGAAAGAAAGAAAAGAATGAAAGCCAATGACCAGTTTGTTTCTAATCTAAACCTAGGTGAAATCTTTGCGGTGATCCAGAAATGGAGACCCTTCTGGGCAGAATATAATTCCTTTATTAGTTTTATTTTTCTATCCCACTTATTTATTTTCCTGTTTTTGTCATTGTAGACAGCTATTTTGAATCATATAGAAAGCGCTATTTTTTACATATTTGAAACAGACAAGGATATAATGGAACTCTACATGGTTTCAGAATAAAATAAACCCACAAATTTAGGCATAACGCTGGGGAAGGCATGGGTAATGGTTCTGTTTCTCATTATTTTGGGAAATGATGCTTAAGTAGTAGCAAGCAACTGGCCAGTGATATGAAAATGAACAGAAGCAGGAAAGTCAGGCATGAGTCATCCCAGGGTCATTTATCACCAGGGGGACAGGCTGCACAAATCTCTGGGCTTCTGTCCCTTAAAAGGGGGGGGGCGTCCCCAGAGGGTGACAAGTCAGCCACCAGAAAACAGCATTACAAGCACTAAGAAGTGCCCACTGACCTTCTGGAGCGGTGGGCCTGCTGTCCTCCTTCTCCCCAGGGCCACAGAATTTTCCAGACCCCTGATTTTTCGACTCCTAACAAATTGGGTAATGGTTATTCATTCTAATCCATTTCATAATCACAGGCTTCATGGTCAGCTGGGCATCTGCTACCTATAATGCTCTTCTACACCTGAGCCCCAGGGTTGGCTGGCCGGGCAGACCCCCACTCAGGGTTGCAGATCTGTGACCCTTGGATGTCCAAGTGTCAAAATGGAAGCAAGAAAAGAGAAATGGGCAAAAACCAGAGGCGGCAATAACAGGAATTCTCTTTAAGTAGGAAACCTTCAACTACATTGAGTATTCATGATCCACCATAGGGGCCCTGAGGTTTGCATCTTTCAAGCCTCTGCTCCAGCCAGAGTCAGCAATACACACACTTATCTATACCTGGCACCCTTGGCCAAAGCTGGCATGGCGAATTGATTGTGACACTCCCTCCCATGTCAAAGCAGCCACTGTGTCAATTAGCATAGGCTAGAACAATTCCCTGGCCCGAATACCCTGTCCCAGCTACATCCATTTGCACTGCTTAACTCTGCTGCTACTCTAGCTCCTCGTGAAAAATCCAAACACCTCCCAAAAAGAAGGACACTGAGTTGCTATTGACCTCTCCTAGGTTTTACAGCCTTGAAGGAGTTCATCTGAAGGGAGGCAAATCGAGAAGCACTGCTCCCCCTCCTGGCAGAATCCAAGAAGTACAAGCCTACCAGGGCCCTGTGAAGGACAGTGGGTGGTCAGGGGTACAGGGAAGAGACTGGATGATGCCAGGGCATGCAAGGGGAAGGAGCAAGAAGGAAAAATGAAGAAGGGCAATGAGGAGAATACTAAAGCAGACATCCAGGCCAAGATGAGCCCTGGAAAATAGCTGAGAAGGATCCTCCCGTGAGGAAGAGAGTTGTGGGAGATTATGTCAAAGAAAACCCCAAGAGCTTTGGAGTCAGAGTGCTAGGTTCAGCCCAACTCATCTCTTACTGACCCAGGTACCTGTAGACTGTCACCGTGTTAAAAAATAATGCCCCCTGGGAGCACTGAGGAAGACAGATGAGTTTGCATGAGAGCAGGTCCAACACGCAGTAAGATCACCACCACTGCAGTATGCTCTGGGTTATTCTAGCTATGGAAAGATAAAGAGATTTCTGAGAGTCTCTTCTGAACACAGAGCCAACAGAAACACATCTTCCCAAATCCCCAACATCTTCTCATCTGTGTAACAGTAGACTTGATTATTTAAAGTCTGCTCTCCCTAGAGAATCTTTTTAACCAGTAGCACATTGTCAGACTTTAAACATTATGAGAGTTTTCTTTAATCAGTACTCAGAGAATGTTTATTAATAGCAACACATTCTTTGCAAGTTTTTAAAGGAGCATTCTGATCTTAAATATAAATAGTGGCTTAACCAAGGACTGTTCTCTATTCCAATTTCTGAGAAAACCATCAGATTTTCACCCATGAGGCCCGGGACTGTCTCATCTTTCAGTACATTTCTGTGAACAAGGGACAATAAAGGTCACAGGGAGACAGTTACAGAGCACAGTTTGTGGTAATAAAATATTAATGATGGCTGGATAGGCGACTGTAGTTGCTAAAGTCTTTGAAAAGATAGGATAGAGAAAAGGGAGAGAGGAATGAGGAAAACCTTGTAAGGATGGAGAGAATTTGTTGAGGTTGGAGTGTTTACTTCTTTCCAATTTGGATGCAAACAGACAGCAATGAGGTCTTTGGGGACCACCAGCTTGGAGGCCCAGGTTTTGAATTTAGTATTAGATTAATGTCTTAGTCCATATTTTTCACATGCTGGGATCCTTATAGCAGCCTCCTCATATACATTTATCCACATCTCATAACAATCTCAGGATGCCCATTTTAAGGAGGGAAACTGAGGCTCAGAAAGTTGAAATGACGTGATAAAAGAGTATGTAAATGCTTGTCTGTTTTATAACACTGCAAAGAGCTCCACAGTGACTGGAGTATGCAGCTTGTCATGGGATAGAATTGTTAGTCTGGCATCAAGGAGTCAAAGTCAACTAAAGAAATTCCCATGATGCTTTGCTATAAAGCAGACCCTCATAATAGAATCAACAATGAGGTACAATCTCTGTTTTTCACTTTATGGCTTTGTCACCTTTGTTCCCTATTGTGTCCACATTTCTCAAGAACTGATTTAGCAGGGATGCCTGAGTGGCTCAGTTGGTTAAGCATCTGCCTTCGGCTCAGGTCATGATCCCAGGGTGCTGGGATCGAGTCTCACATTGGGCTCCCTGCTCAGCAGGGAGCCTGCTTCTCCCTCTGCCTGCCTTTCTTCTTGCTTGTGCTTGTGCTCCCTCTCTCTGTCAAATAAATAAATAAAATCTTTTTTAAAAACTGATTTAGCAAAAGACAATATTTGTATAACACCTTACAATATGCAGAGCACTTTAAATATGTGAATTCATTTAGTTGACTTAGTAAACTGAGTTATAAGTGGATTCTATAGTGTTAAAGTCTGTGTTTGCTTGCATGGATCTGTAAACCTCCTCAATCCTCCTATAACTCTTCTGGAACAAAAGGGGCCACTTTCTCTGATATTCTGATATTTACGAAAGCTTCATTATTGAAAAGAGACATCATTTCCTGCTGTGGCTGGAGACGTAAAAAAAGGGGGGGAACATAATTTAAAATAGCAGAAAGTGTAAAATGATGGTATCCAACATGAAAGTAGCCTAATGACTACACCTTTACCTTTTAGCTTCCAGGCCTACAAATCACAGTGAAAATCAAAGCGAGGCTATCCTTGTCATTATCCAGAGTAGGATACTAAAATATAAAGCAGTCCTGACGGGGTGTCTGTTTCAGCTCTCTGTTTGGGAGGTGGTGTAGCACCTTGACAAAGAGTGTGGGTACTTGGTTAAGAATCTAGACTGGCTGGATCCCAATTCCAGCTTCATCACTTCATTAGTTAAATAATCTCCCAATAAGTGACTTCGGCACTTGAAATCCAATGTCTTCATCTGTAGTGCGGACACCAGAGTGGCGCTCTCTCTTCATCGAGTCATGCCAGCATCTCTTCATCGAGAATTCACAGACCCTGTGAAGGGCTCTTGGCTTCGTGCCTGGACCACGTTAGCTCCATTGACATTGTTGTCTGTTGTGAAAGTATTTGAGCAACCAAGCAGAAATATTGGTGGCGAAAGACATAACCGCGGGCATCTCTTCTCTTCTTCCATATTATAGTGCTGTTATCCCTACTTTGCCTTCTAGGAAGAGTGGAAAGAAGCTGTTCCTGCCACTCTGTGATGAAATTGAGAAGTTTATTTAGTTTAATGAACTTGCCGGAGTGATGGGTTTCTTTTTGTTTGTCTGTCTGTTCATTTGTTTATTTGTTTTTCTTAGACTCAGACACGGATAATAATTTCTTACTCGAGATGCTCTGAAGAAGTTGCATGCACTCTTTTTAAAAACACAGTAGGCTTTCTTTTGAATATGCATGAAAAGGAGATTTTTCAATAGCCTGATTTTGTCGTCTATGAAATTAATTTTGTATTATATACAAAATCAGTTTGATTTTGCAGTGAACAAAACATCCCCAAACTTAGAGACTTAAAATGATTATTTATTAATTCATAATTCCACAGACCACTCATCTGGGCTGGACTTAGCTAAGCATCTCCTCCACTGGTCCTCCCTGGGCTCACAGATGCCATCGCAATCAACTGGTAGACTGGCCGGGGACTGGTTGGTTCTGGATGGCTCGCTTGCATGTCTGGGTTTGTCTGGAGCAATAGAGTAACTGGGTTACAAATCTCCAATATCTTCCAGGCTACTCAGGGCCTTTTCATGTGGCTTGGTTCCAAAAACAACAAATAGAGAACAAGTTCCAGTGAACAAGCACTTGCCAGACCTCTGTTTATGTCATGCTCGCTAGCGTCCCACTGGCCAAAACAAATCCAATGGCCAAACTGAAATTCTAAGGGGAGAAATTGACTTTCCTTCCTAACGAAAGAACTGCAAAATAATGTTGCCTTTTCCCCCTTCCTATTGCCTTATAATCCTCCTTAGGGAAAATGAAAGCTGCCTTATTGCAGATAGCATGGACCATAAAAAGTGACAGACACTAGGACTCTTAACTCTAGTTTCTTTGTTCAAAGTAATCACAGGAGTCACTACCATGTAGCTCTTACTTTATATTTTAAGTATTTTACTTAAAGGTTTCTCTCACTACATAGGTTCCAGCAAAGGAGGGTCTACCACCCATAGATACTGAGTTTCCCAGTGAGTAGGGAGCACTAGACAGTGTATCTCCTATGTATCTCCTATTTGGCCAGGACTATCTAAACCGTTCTTGCTCTCTAAGTATGTCTTTCACTGCCCCCAGAGACACAGCCTGAAGCCAACAACGAACTTGGGAATGTTGGGTCCATGGTCAAAGGTACGAGACTGATACAAAGCGAAGGTCAAGCAAAGCTTTATTTTGCACCAGGCATCAAGAATCAAACCGACTGTTTGGGGCCGTCTCTTGCACAGAGGCGACCCCTCCCTGCCTTACAGACTAACTTTTATAGAGCAAAGGCCATGTGGTTGAGCCTGGCCACACACAGGTGGCCAATTGAATTATAATTCACCCTATAGTAGCTATTTGAACCAGCCTATCACTCTGGTCAGAACTGGTGCCCAAAAGGTGCCCAAAAGGCAGGCCCACATTCTTTGGTAGTCAGGGAGATAGTATGTACGCTTTACTGATTGGATGTCTCCACCTGGCCTGACTCGTCCTTGCATTCTGGGCTCTGTTATCTCTCCCTGACATGACACGTCCTGGTATATGGGCTCTTTTATCAGCGGCTGGTCGGCCATATTTTACCGGTTTCCCAGACCCGTTTCTAAGTGAGCTCCTCTGGGGGGCAGGGTCAATCTAAGTTCACTGCATAAACAACAAAATGGCTGTTCTACCGAGGTGGGGCTGCTCCGGCTAAGTAGGCCCTTACAGGGAACTTAGCCGAGTCTTCAGGCTGTGAGTACCAGGATATGTCCCCTTCACTATAGAGTACACAACAACAATGAGTTTTGCCAGCAAATATTTTCTAAATCGAGTAGTAAAACAAAGATATGTTTTAAATATTCAAACTTGTGAGATATTTCTGGATAGGGTGTGTTCACCTTTTATTTATTTATTTGTTTGTTTGTTTGTTAAGATTTTATTTATTTTTTGACAGAGAGAGAGAGATCACAAGTAGGCAGAGAGGCAGGCAGGGGAAGGGGGTAGAGCAGGCTCCCTGCTTGGCAGGGAGCCTGATGCAGGACTTGATCCCAGGACCCTGAGACCATGACCCGAGCTGAAGGCCGAGGCTTAACCCACTGAGCCACCCAGGCACCCCGTGTGTTTACCTTTTAAAAATAACAAAATCATCTTTGGCCAAGAACCAAAACAAAGTTCAATAAATCAGTTTCTTGATTTGTCTAGGAGTTTGAGTTTGGCAGTGGATTTTTTTTTAACTTATTAAAATAGTGTGATTCATTTTTGAGAACTTCTCAAAATTGTTGAATGGGAGAGGCTTTGTGTGTAAATTTAAATTCCCTTACTGTTTCTGAACAGAACAAATCAGCACAACCCAAGTACCAGCTCCTGAGACAGCTCCAAGGCTCCACACATGCCTGCAGAGTGTGTTATCTCCTTTCTGGAATCAGCTGACCGCGGAGTCTTGAGCAAAGGGACTGCGACTTATGTGAGCAGAACACAAACCTCTCTTAAAACAGTGTGGAGTCACACGGTTTTAGGAAGCTGTGTGCATACAATCCAATTACTGTTCTTTTAACATAAAAATCCCAGCTATTTCTGTGCAGTTTATGCTAGACTTCCCAGGAAATTGGATTCACTGCTTTTAAAAGGAAAATATGTTTGGTAATCCAGTCCTTCGGAAAAATTCAGCTACGCTCAGTATCATGCGTTTTGGACCCAAAATAGGAAGCTGAAAGGCCATTAGTGTGAGTCTCTCTCAGCTGGGATGTGACAAGAAAACCGAATCTCTGGAGGACACCGTTTTTAATAGGAAGCTTAAAATAATTACACAAAAAGCATTGCCCAAGGGAGCTTCCTTCCATGTGGGTAGTTCTGAAACAATGTCTTTTTGCTTAAATGCAATTCCACTTAATCTTTCTTTTCTCCACCAGTTAAATTAACCAACATTTACCCTTTCTGCTGTGAATCATCAATGTTTGGAGGTCACTTTAAGCCAAATATTGGACAAATATTTCAAGGTAATATTTGTTCTTCTTCTCTGACATGGTAGGATATGTACGATAACATAATTTTTTATTTCTGTTTGTTTGCATGCAGAGAGAAGGAGATTCCTGGAAAACGGCAAATCAAACTGTAATAATTTTTATATTAAGCTCTGTCCACAGTGTTCAAGACTCAATATTTGCTCTTTTTTTTTTTTTAAGATTTTATTTGTTTATTTGTTTGTCAGAGAGAGAGTATGCGCACAAGCAGGCAGAGTAGCAGGCAGGCAGAGGCGGAGAGAGAAGCAGGCTTCCTACAGAGCAAGGAGCCTGATGCAGGACTCGATCCCAGAACACTGGGATCATGACCTGAGCCAAAGGCAGCGGCTTAACTGACTGAGCCACCCAGGCACTCCAAGATAGTTGCTCTTAAGTGTATATATTTATTTCACACCTCAGTCATGCATATATGGCTTTTAAGGGACTCATCCTGAACTCAAATGTTTCTTGGTTTGGTTTGCTATGGTCTGGTTTGACTTTCTCACACACGAGCCAAGCCACGACCAATTACGCAAATTAAAAATAATGGTCCAGGATGCCTGGGTGGTTCAGTGGGTTAAGCCTCTTCCTTCAGCTCAGGTCATGATCTCAGGTTCCTCGGATCGAGTCCCACATCGGGCTCTCTGCTCAGCAGGGAGCCTGCTTCCCGCTTCTCTCTCTCTGCCTGCCTCTCTGCCTACTTGTGATCTCTGTCAAATTCAAAAAAAAAATCTTTAAAAAAAATAATAATGGTCCAGCAGAAACACAAATCTATGCCTTAAATCCAAAGTGGCAAAGAAAATGTAACTTCCATGTTTTTCATAACTGTTCTGTTGTTGTTTGTTTGATTTTTGAGAGAGACAGAGACAGTGAGCCAGCCAGCACAAGCTGGGGTGGGGGAGGGGCAGTAGGAGAGGGGGAGAGGAATCTTAAGCAGGCTCCACACTCAGACCCTAAGATCTCGACCTGAGCCGAAATTAAGAGTTGGACGCTTAACCAGCTGAGCCACCCTGGAGCTCCCCCCCCCCTTTTTTTTTTGTAACTGCTCTGTTTTTTTCATGAGCTCCTAACCCATTGAGTAGGAAAGAATAACATAGCGTGGTCTAATAAACTCAGTTCTAACCAATACTTTAAGAAGTGTCTTATGAAAATTGGATGTTATCAGAATACGTACTCAGAACTTGAGATTTTCTTCTCCTCCCTGGCTCCTCTTCTAGGTAAACGCCTGGGTGTATAAGAAAGGGATTTCCCTATCTTTGTGACGGTTGGGAGAAGGAGACTTGACTTAGTCCTGGTTCTTAGTCTTCTGCTTCATCTGTTCTCCATAGTGATGTCCCTTTTTCCACCTGGTTTCTGGGCACAGTAGGGGTAAATAAAAACATTTAGCATTTTCCATATGCCCCAGAGGAAGGAGACTTCAATCCCCTCCTCTCTTACAAGAGCATTTCTGTGAGAAGGCTAATGTTCGTGAATCCTTTGACAGGTATGTAAATTTTTGCAAAGGCTATGTAAACTTTTTGTCAGCTTTATAAACTCAAGGTCTCTAGAGCCTCTCTTTTGGAACATAAACATCAAGGGACGTGGCACTGCTGTCTCCCTGCGATGGTGGGATTTAGCAATTTGCTCCAAGCTGGATCTCCCTATTTGTCACAGAGATATGTGGAGCTGAAACAAAGACTCTAAACAAAGGTGATTTTAAGGAACCAGACAAAAGTATGAAACGTATCTGAATTTAAGGTGTGGGCATTCATTTGCATAAAATAAGACCGTTGTTTTCTTTTGAACAGGAAAAATTGTTTAAGTTACTGAGTGTGTACAATGATCGGCTTCCTCCTCAGTGCCTCAACCTAGGGCAGAAGTATCTTATATTCGGTAACTTATCTTATCTACCCATTATTCCCTATAGGACAGTAATGGTATCGACTGATACTTAACTTAAAGCCAAAGAATAATATTCAGATAAAATATGCGAGGTCATCATAATTTCGGAGATTAAAGCTTTCACACAGGTTATAGTCAGATGTGCATATAAACAGGTCTACGGAACCACTCTTCTTGATTTAGTTAGAGAAAATGAATCATAATGAATTTCATAAATGTAATGTATCTACATTTTCACAGTTTATCTCATGTCAAAATCAGTTTTGTTTCATTAAAGAACTCTGATCCAATAATCTAACCAAGGAGAAAGAGCCTGGCTTCAAATTTGCCATGTGAAAAGCAAGGGGGAAATGATTAAATTTCTGCTTAATGATTACATTTAGGGCCTCTGAAGAGTTTGTTGGCTTAGAGAGAGCACCTCAATGCTGTTTGCGCCCAGAATTTCACAAGCTGTCCTTAAACACCAAAATTGTCAGCTGGTCCATTGTATATAGCAATATTCGTTCTCCAACGAACAGCTCCTTTGCTCTCCCGAAGCTCCCGGCATCCAGGTTGAGGTGGTGATAAGTCCTTCCAGGATATGTCACATCCCCTTGCTCCCTACAAATGTGAATCAGTTTGTCCTCTTCACCCCGTCCATCCAATTACCCACTTCCATCACAGATCTACTGAATTGATCATCCAAGTATAGGCGTTCTTTATAAAGTATTTTAATCCTTGTCTCAAACAAGATAAAACTTCTGTTTCCGCAAGTAACTTCTCCAATTCATCTGTTATTTCCTAATAACATCCACTAATGCTCCTAGAGGAACATTTTCTTCATTCTTTGGTAGTTTATCTCTGCACATGGGTATTATGCCAATCCAAGAATAGCTTCTCTCTTTTCCGTTCTTTCTAATTTGGGATCATTCTCATGTTTGTCACATCCAGTTTCCACTAAAAGACACCAAGTCAACGTATTCGCTCCAAGCTGACTAGGCACCTGATTCTCATTAATGAGTTTTCTCTAGCTGAGGAACTGGCCACATTCCACGACTCCATGATTCTGTGGAACAGGTGGCCTTCCTCCCTGAGAGAAATCCCACACGTCCCAGGTGGCATGGCTCCAGCCTCTGTTGTAAACCCCACCCTTTTCCTTTTAACCTGTTTTCTTTCTATTAAAGGTGGTTCTTGCAGGCAGCATATAGTTAGCTCTTGCTTTCTTATCCAATCTGACAATCCCTGTCTTTAATTGGATGTTTGTACCATTTACATTTCATGTGGCTATTGATACAACTGGGTTTAAATATATCACTTGCAGTTTGTTTTTTCTTTGTTCCATAGGCTCTTCTTCTTCTCCTTTTCTGCTTTCTTCTGGATTAATTGAGCATTTTTTATATCATTTTAGCTACTTTGTTGATATATTAGCTGTCACTTTTTGTGGTTATTTTTAGGAGAGGGTGCTTTACAGTGTACATATTTTTAATGTAATACAGCCCCTCTTCTAGCAGTATAATACCATTTGTATATATTTCCATTTCTCCCCTTCCATTATTTGTGTTATTGTTGCCACACATCTTACCCCTTCATATGTTATAAACCACACAATACACTGCTATTAATTTTGCATTGAAAGTCGCTTATCTTTGGGGCGCCTGGGTGGCTCAGTTGGTTAAGCGTCCAACTCTTGATTTTGGCTCAGGTCGTGATATCAGAATCCTGAGATCCAGCCCCACATTGGGCTCCACATTCAGCCAGAAGTCTGCTTGAGGATTCTCTTCCCTGTCCCTCTGCTCCACCTCCCCCCTCGTCTCTCTCTCCTTTCTCTCTTTCAAGAAAGTAAATCTAAAAAAATTAATTATCTTTTTTTAAGACTTTATTTATTCATTTGAGAAAGAGAGGGAGTATGAGAGAGAGGGAGCAGCAGCGGGGGGAAAGGCAGAGGGAGAAATAGGCTCCCACTGATCAGGGAGCCTGACTCGGGCCTCAATACTCGGGGACGCCTAACCAACTGAGCCACCCAGATGCCCCCAAAATGAATTATCTTTGAAGAGATTTTAAAAATAAGAAAAAGTATTTTATATTTATCCATGTGGTTACCATTCCTGTACTCTTCATTCCTTTGGTTGATCCAATTTCCATCTTATATCCTTTTCTTCTGCCTGAAGGATGTCCTTTAACATTTCTCGTGGCTCAGGTGTGCTGGCATGAATTCTCTCAGCTCTTCTATGTCTCCTTCATTTTTCAAAATTGGTGGGGGTTGGGGGATCTGAAAAGCAGGTTGACGGCTTGTTTTTTCCTTTTACTGTCATTCTTATCTTCATTCTTTTGTACTTCATGTGTCTTTTATCTCCAGCTACTTTTAAGTTTTCCCTTTATCACTATTTATAAGCCATCCAATTATAATGTAGCACAGTGGGATTTTCTTAATATTTCTTATGCATGGGTTTCGATGAGTTTCTTGTATTTGCGGGTTATAGTTTTCACTGAATTGGGGGATGTTTTTGGTCTCATTTTTTAAAAATCATTTTTCTGCCCACTCCTTTGAAGACTCCAATTACCTAGCAGGATATTAGACCATTTGGAGCTTTTCACGGCTCAGTGACACTCTGTTCACTTTCCTTTCAATCTTCTTTCTCTGTGTGTATAATTTTGAATAGTTTCTATCTATGTTGTCAAGTCACTAATCTTTTCTTCTGCAATTCTCTAACATCCTGCTAATCCCACCCAGTATGTTTGTCTTTTCAGATATTGTAGTTTTCATCTCTAGAAGCTCAGTTTGAACCTTCTTTATGCTTTTACTTACCATATGAAATCTTTCCTCCAAGCTTCTTGAACATTTGGGACACAGTAATAACAACTGCTGTATTGTCTTTGTCTGCCAGCTCCATATTAGTTCTAGGGTGGTTTCAATAAATAGATTTTTCTCCTCTTCCTGGGTTGTATTTTCCTTCTTCTTTGTATGTTGGCAAGTTTTAATTAGATGCTAAACATTGTGAATTTAATCTTTTGGGGTGTTGGATATTTTGTATTTCTATAAAAATTCTTGAACTTTTCTTGGAAACAGAATTAAAGGACTTGGCAATAGTTTGAGCATCTTGGGTTTCACTTTAAGCTCTCTTCAGTGGATCCAGAAAGCATAATGTTAATTTTGCCCCACTACTGAAATAAAAAAACCTTCTGAGTACTCTACCTGGCACACCAGGAATTGTGAGGTTTTCCACTCTGGCTGATAAGAACGAGAACTACTCCTTGCCTTGTGTGAGGTCCAGAAATCCCATTTAATCCACACATTAAGTTGTTTCTGTGACCTTGGGTTGTTCCTCAACTCTGCATTGGTGAGTAGTCAGCTGGGTACTTAAGGGGGAACCTCTGCAGATCTCCATAGTATATTCTCTCTCCCTCTCTCTCTCTTTCTTCCTTTCTCTCTGTTGCTATTTCTTCTTTAGTACTCTGCACCATGAACTCCAGTAGCATAGTGTTATACTCCCAGCAATGTCTCCTCAACTTAGGGAGACCACCTGGCTCTACCTTGGGTCGCAGACCAGAAACTCTCTCCAGGTAGTAATATAGGACAATCACAGGGCTCATATAATTCATTTCCTATGTCTCAGGGATCCCTGTCCTTTATTGTCTGATGTCCAATGTTTTAAAAATTTCACATATTTTGTTTGGTTTTTCGTTGTTTCAGGTGGGAGGGTAAATCTGTCCCTGTTGCTCCATCTTAGCTAGTAGTAGAAGTCTTGATGTCCTTACTAATAAATAGTTCTCCACTTCTGTCCTCAGAAGCAGCTTGGTTTGCACAATATGTGACGTCATCACTCTACTTACAGATGCTAACTAGCAACATTGCAAATTGGTTTGCTATAAATGTTTACTCTTTTTATATGTCGTAAAAAGACAAAAGCCTTTCCTAAAGTACAACCTTTCCTTTGAAGTGAGATAGGCACATCCTTCTCAGGCCCTACAAATTATAAATGTAAAATAGGTTGAAAATGGGTGCCTGGGTGGCTCAGTGGGTTAAAGCCTCTGCCTTCGGCTTGGGTCATGGTCTCAGGTCCTGGAGCAGGGAGCTCAGCAGGGAGCCTGCTTCCCCCTCTCTTTCTGCCTGCCTCTCTGCCTACTTGTGACCCCTCTCTCTCTCTCTCTCTCTGTCAAATAAATAAAAAAATCTTTTAAAAAATAGGTTGAAAATGTGACATTTTGAGGCTTGTTTTTTTATCTCTGATGTCTAATTTGTTCCCAAGGCTCTACAGGGAAATGAAAGTTGCCCTTGAACTACATTCCTATTCTGAAGGACAAGCCAATTCAGAATATGGAGACTGTGGAAGGGCAAAAATTTCAGAGTCTATGTCAAGGGAAAATTCTTATTATCTTTCATTGCCCTGAGTATTAAAAGTATTCAGAGAACTTTGGTTAATGTGGATTAGTAGATGAAAAGAGATATGATCAACCAGACCACACAAGTTTTTAGGCAATGTAATGAAACTCCTATTTCAACTTGACCTCTGGAACAAGTATAAGTAGAAGTATTAAAAAAACAAAAACTAAAAGAACACACCTTCCATCCAGCCTCTTCAACTAGGGAGGAGAATGGCCTTGTGGGAAAACTAATCAGGCCATAACAAGTTAGAATTTCAAAGTTTAATTCAGTTTAACTGAATTAACTCAGTTTCCAAGGAGCTTAAGAAGCAGCCAGGCACAATTGTGTAGCTCAGTAAATGGCTTCATTTCTTGCCCCAGGTGAGTCTCAAGTGCACAAATTGAGATTTGAGGTACAGTGAGAAACATGTACTAAAGCAGTCATGCACAATAATGTACATTTCTCCAGGCAAGAATGCCATGCAGACTATCACACATGCAAAAAATGTTTTTCTTCTTATGAATGGCAATGACTTTATAACATCTATAAATTCCTATTTTCCCTAGGAGTATATGTATTTGGTGAAGGGGGAAGAGTGACTGAGGCAGAGAGAAAGAGAGAGAGAGAGAGATTGATTTTGACCCTTGCACACTCTGTTGGACTCTTAACAAAAGGAAGACACCAAATCAATTAGGTCACTATGTTGTAAGTAATGGAAAACACAACTCTAATTGGCTTAAACAATAAAGACAATCTGTTGTCTCACATAACTGAACAGTCCAAAGAAATTCAGACTCGGCTTGATCTAGAACCTAACGCTCCTCCTTTCCTTTTTCTTTCTGTCTTCCTCTGCCTCTCTGTCTCTCTCTCTTTCCCCCTTCTTTCTCCCTCCCTCCCCCTCACTGTCTGTGTGTATGTACCTGCTATTGACAGCCTCCTTAAGCAGGCTCTGCCCCCCTGTCCCTTCTTATACATTTCTGGTCAGGGAGGGTGATCATGGGGGTTAGAAGCCACTTCAGAAATCTCTGGCAGAAGAAGCCAGCTTCATCAGAAGCCCCAGCAAATGTCTCCTCTTGTCTTGTGATTGGCTTTATTGAGCTCTATCCTGAACCAATCACCAGAGCCAGGGGTACAGAATATGTGCTTGTTGGCTTTAGTTCAACCCTCGAACTGAGGAAGGGAAAATCATACCCGGACTTCATGGCTGAGGATAAGGAAAGAATGACACCCTCAATAGAAAATCAAGGTAGTGTTGGTGGGAGAAGAGGATAGACAGATGGGGAGGACAACCAACCGATGTCTCTTAGAGAGGCACACTTGCCCAGAAGGTTTTACGGGAGATTCCGCATGACCTACCAGTGCCCACACTGGACTGACCCTGGACTTTCTCATGCTATTTGGCCTGCACAATTCAGCCTGGGGAAGCAGTCTTTGGAGAAACAAGAGATATTTTCAGGGTGAAAGTTCTATGAGGACAGAATGAGGTTGTTGCAAAGTAGGTGGTGGCAGAAGATCCAGAAAACGAAGAAGTGAAAATGGAGGTGCCTCAGGAGAGGGCAGAAGACCCAAGGGAGGGAGACAGGTCAGGAAATGCAGCACTTCCGGTTAGCCTTTCACTGTTGGGACCTTCTCCCTGGAGTCTCAAGGAAATCATGCTTCATTTGATAATTTTAAACTCTCTTTTAAAATTCTGCTTAATTTCTTCCAACCTTCTTAGAAAGTTTAATGCAGGAAGTGTGTGGGACTGAGACCTGGAAGAGCAGTATGAGGAACAGGTGTGCTTCCCTGGGCATTTACCTGTGCGGGGCACTCTTTGTGTTTTGCCTGTCTTCACAAAGGACAACCCAACAAGGCAGGTTGTATTTTTAGCATCATCAACCCATTTTACAAATGAGGACAGTGAAGTACAAAGAGATGAGGCAGTATGTCCATTCCCAGAATGCATACCCTTCAGCACTGGGGTATTGCTGCTGAGGACATGTGGCTTGGACCCACCTGCATCCTCCCTGACAAAGGTCAGGAGTCCATAAATTGTGTGACTGGCATATAGGGCTAGAACCAACGTGGATGGACCTTGAGCCCACACAACCCGTAGAGAAAATGCCTCCTCAAACCGTGATCCCTGGCTGCCTCCCTTGCCTCATGCTGGTACTGGCCTCAAGCACAGCAAAGGGAGGAGGAGCCAATGGGGACCAGAGAGTGTGTTGCCAACACGTGCCCCTGGCGACCACTGAGTAACATGGGAAAGAGGATCTGATACAACTTCCCTTTTTCCACATATACCAAAGGAAGAGATTATTTATTTATTTATTTATTAAAGATTTTATTTATTTATTTGGCAGAGACAGAGATCACAAGTAGGCAGAGAAGCAGGCAGAGAGAGAGAAGGGGGGAAGCAGGCTCCCCACTGAGCAGAGAGCCCGATGCGGGGCTCGATCCCAGGACCCTGAGATCATGACCTGAGCCGAAGGCAGAGGTTTAACCCCTGAGCCACCCAGGTGCCCCAGGAAGAGATTATTTAAAAGGGAAGAAAAAGCAGACACTGAGACTACGCCTAAATAAGCAGGGACTGCTTCCTGTTAGAAAGGTCAAAGCCCACATTCCGCAGGAGAAGACGTGGGACTTGAATCAGACTGTGATTATAGGCAACTCTTAAAATCTCTACTTCATGGATGCTCAGATCACTGGAGCAGCCCCTCAAATGCTCTTTCTAATTGGATGGGGTTTGAATTACAAATATTCCTATTACATTCCGCCAGCACAACAGTCCTTCTGCCAATCTCAAAGGAGGAAAATTACCAATAATTTCATTTCCAAATTACAACAAACCCTGTCCTAGACACAAGAGATTTCTAAATTTCAAATACAAAGATGGACAGGAAGAGTCTGCAGAGAGGCATTACGTGCTGTTTATAAACTGTTCTTCCTCATGGTCTTTTCTCGTGAGCTTCACAGTGCTTCCCAGTTGAATCAGGGTCCCAACTGGACCTCACCAGAGGGGATTTGCACTACAATCTGTACATAAAGCATTTGGAAGAAGATCTGAAGAATAAATTCAGCCTTTGAAAGAACATGGTGAGAAGAAAAAATCCAGTATCACAGCTGATGAGAGACATCCGTCTCTTACAAAATGCCAAAGTCGTTTTCAGAGTGTTGATTTCCTGTTGCGCTTCAAGCAGGTTACTCTGAGGGAACAAAAACAAGCATCAAAATACAATCCTGGCACGTGAAGCCAGAAGAGCCACACAGGAGACAAGGAAGACATTGACTCACGTATTTGAATCACCGGTCAGTCAGACAGCTTTTAAAGTCCTCCAAGCTGACTGCAAACCTCCATGACACATTTAGGAGTATAAAAATCTCAAATCTCTTTTTATTTTGCTGTTGCTTCACAAAGTGAAAACCTGTGGTGGGTAGCAGTGGTCAAGGGAGAAAGCTCTGGATTCAGAAACCTGGCTCCATTTCTCACTGGCTGTGTGACCTTGCTTGAGCTCCCTACCTCCTTGAGCCTCAACTTCCTCCTCTCTAAAATGGGGATAAGAATAGCACCCATCTCATGGGATGTTAATGGATTAAATAAGGTAATACTTATAAAGTGCTTAACATAGTGTCTGAATATGGTCAGTGCTCAATAAATGTTAGCTTTTAAAATTACAGTCGACCAGGGCACCTGGGGTTGAGCGTCTGCCTTCGACTCGGGTCATAATCCTGGAGTTCCAGAATCAAGTCCTACCACAGGCTCCTTGCTCAGCAGGGAGTCTGCTTCTCTCTCTGCCCTTCACCCTTCTTGTGCTCTGTCTTGCTCACTCTCAAATAAATAAAATATTTTTAAAAAATATAATTATAGTTGACCCTTGAACACCACCAATTTGAACTCTGTCGATTTTTTTTCATACTCACACACAGTTTTTTTTTATAAATATAGTATGTATTTTCCCTTCCTTTTGATTTTCTTAATACATTTTCTTTTCTCTAGCTTACTTTATGGCAAAAATATACAATATGTATTCAGTTCACCAATGTGCATACATACAAAGTATGTGTCAGCTGACTGTTTATGTTATGGGTAAGGCTTCCAGTCAATAGTAGGCAATTAGTTGGGTTTGGGGGTAGTCAAAAATTATAGGCAGATTTTCGACTGCGTGGGGGATTGGCACCCCAAGCCTTGCATTGCTCAAGGTCCAAATGTTATATTATTTTATTGTTGTTAAAAGTAAAAGTAAAAATTGTTTAACATTCTTAGTTTTTAAAATTTGAGAAATCCAGTAAATATGAGTGCTATAGGTCCAGTTTCACTGCTGGGTGAGCACCTTGGGGGCATTTGGTAACCCTGCCCAAGACAATTCTGTCTCACACTGAAATAAAATCACCTAGACCCTTTGCAGGTCTTAGATCCTTTGCCTTTAGCCCCCTGTATGCTGTATGCTCACCAGTATGCATAAATTATCTGAAGTTTTCCTACCCCACTTTATTAGTGATTTATTTATACGGGCTGCCTTGCTATTATGAAGCTATTACACATTATGAAGAGGGCTTTTACAGACCATCAGCTAACTTTCTGGATATGTTCTAGTGGCAGGAGGCTGCTACTAATTTTACCAATGTCCTCAATTTCTCAAATTATTTACTACAGCACTGACTAGAGCAAAATGCTGGAAATAACCTAAATGTTATGTTTAAATAAACTGCGGCACATACAGTATCACACAGCTGCAGAACAAATGAGGACATTCTATGTACTCATGATGCTCTATGACCAAGATGCAGTTCTAAGTACAAAAACAAGATGCTAACAATGTGTGTACGTGGCCATTTGTACATGGTCAAGAAAGGCAAGGAAAATACACACACACACACACACACACACACACACACACAAAAACTGGGCTACTGGCGGACAGTGTTTGAAGGTGACACTTTTCACCTCCGACCCTTTTGACTTTTGAATGTTGCACCATGGGCCAGTATGACTTATTTTAAGAACAAATAATATTAAAATAAATAAAAGCAAATATATTATTTTGGTATTTAAAAATTAAGTAGGAAAAAAAGATTAACTAGAAAGTTCCCAGAGAAGGGATTATATCACAGGTAATGACAAATGGGCTCAGACACATGGTCCAGAATGTTGTCACAAACCAACATGCTGAGGTAAATGTCCTAATCAAAAAAGTTAGGTCAAGTCTATTCATAACAAAAGCACAAAATAAGTGCCTTAGAAGCAAGCTAGCCAGAGGAAGGAACTGAGGAAAAGCTCACCTTCAGAGGCTTTTCTCTCCTCTCCTCTTAGTTTCTAAACTTAGGAGCAGAGGAACAGTCATTGAGTGACTGACAAAGATGGGGGCTCTCCAGGAGTATTTGGTGGCTTCTCTGACTAGAAGGCTGGATCCGCATGGTCAGAAAGTGTGTGGGGAGATTCCAGCCTCTCCAGGTTGAATAAAGCTTTCTCTTCTGTTGAACTTCTAGGAGACTTCAATGTGTGAATGGCTACTTTGAGCATCCCAGAAGAGGGTAGATGTTTCCCAAACACTTGACGACCAAAAGCAGAGCCTCTTGTTTGACTAGCTCCTCAGAAGGCTCAATGGAACCCTGGTCCACTTAGAATCCTGCTACCCAAGGCAGACAGAGAGGAAGCACCTGAGCTTACATACACAAACCAGTTCCTGGTACCAAAGATCCCCACTTCTTCCCCATGGGCCTCAACTTTACCATCTGTAAAATGGGGTACAGAGAGAAATTCACAGCTGTATCTACCTTCCTTATTCTTCAAAAGACTTCAATATTTAACTTATATTCAAAAGGTGACATTTTCCCCATTCTGTCTTGTGTTACATTTGCATGTATCCTTGTTCGGGTCAATTCCAGAGGCCTATAAACAACTTGAATGCAGAGGTTTTGCCTTGGTTTGCAAAGCACTCAAGTACTTTTAATGGATGAAATGTTCTAACTGTGCAACATAGACAAGAAACATAAAAGGACTCAGAGAGGAAGAAGACAGTGGAATCTGGTGGTGTTCCGGCAGCAGAAACAGGAAAATGCAGTGAGCTGAGAGGAGCGATGGGGTGGGTGGGGACAGGTCTGGAAGGAGGTACACACCTAAGTGAATGACAGAAGCACTGAGCATGATGTCTATAGTGACAGCAATACCAGTTTGGGATATTCTGTTATTTTTTTAACAAAAATCTTGAATCTTAACCATTTTCACACTGACATACCCAGAGAGTCAGAGGCAAATTTTTTCTGAATTCTCACTATAATCCTCTCTTGGTGAAAACACAAATAAATGCAGCCACTCTGGAAAACAGTATGGAGGTTCCTTAAGTAGGTGAAAATAGAGCTACCCTATGATGCAGGAATTACACTACTAGGTGTTTATGCTGAAGATACAAATGGAGTGATCTGAAGGGGCACCTGCATCCCAATGTTTATAGCAGCGAGGTCCACAAAGGCCAAACTATGGAAAGAGCCCAGATGTCCATCAACAGATGAGTAGATAAAGAGGATGTGGTATATATATCTACAAAGGAATATTACTCAGCCATCAAAAATGAAATCTTGCCATTTGCAAGGACACGGATGGAACTAGTGGGTATAATGCTAAGTGAAATAAGTCAATCAGAGAAAGACAATTGACATATGATCTCACTCATATGTGTACTATAAGAAACAAAACAGAGGAGCATAGGGAAAGGGGGAAAAATAAAACAAGACGAAATCAGAGAGGGAGACAAACCATCAGAGACTCTTAATCATAGGAGACGAACTGAGGGTTGCTGGAGGGGAGGGGGGTGATAGGGTAACTGGGTGATAGACATTAAAGAGGGCACATGATATGATAAGGACTGAGTGTTATATAAGATTGATGAATCACTGACCTCAACCTCTGAAACTCACAATATGCTATATGTTAATTGAATTTATATTTTAAAAATAACTGAAAAATATTTTATTAATGTTCTGATAATTAATGTAATTCTCATTTCTTGTATTTCTAGGGATGGTGAGAATATTTTCTTCAGTTTATTAGTTATCTCTATTTCTCCCAAGACAAGTTTGCATGCCAGCTTGACTTCATACCCCCTTAGTGCGGTTATCTGGCAAAAGGGGTAGAGGTGGGGGTGGAGACATAGACTAGTCTATGGTGGTTCTTAAAGTGTGTCCCCTCCCCATTTGAATAAGAACTTTTCTTGAATGGCTTCTCCTGAGCTGTGACTAAGAAGATTCCTAACCTCACTCACTTGAAGATGTCCTGGAGATTCCATATCAGCAAACACCAACACACAGCAAAACAAAAAAACAAAAAAGAAAACCAGAGTGGGGGTTATCTCTGCTGCAACCTCATCTCCCCACATCAGGGCTCGGAGCCACCACCATACCCCAATTTCCTACCCACTGCACCAGCCGTCTCAGTCCCTGTCTGAGGAGCCCCACCTGGACATGTCTTCCTGGCACTGCCACCTATCAACTTTTCTCTCTAGCGACACAACTGCCCAGCTTGCCTCAGTTCCTTCTTTAACGGTGGCTGTTAACGGGGAAGTTAACGGTGGCTGTAGGTTAACGGGCTTGACCTGCTAAAAGACCTCTTTACATCTGGACACAACAGCAATAGCTTAACCCAAAGGAATAATTTTAATGGTAATAATAACCACCATTTAATAAGTGGTTAACATGTGCTAAGTACTTTAAAGACATTATCTAAATTACATTAAGCCCTGGAGCTAAGTTATAATTACCTCAATTTTATACAGGAAGAAAATGAAGAGTAGAGAGCCAAGTTATTCTCCCAAGGTCACACAGCTGGTGGTGCTGAGAGCCATCTGTGCCCTAAATTGTGCCACCCCAAGCCATTTTAGTCCCTGCAGGAGGTGAGAGAGGGAGAGGGCAGGGCCTGCAGCCTCCTACAGCCCCAAAGAACAAAACACTTGGAAATAGAAGACCCCTATTCTAATCTTTGTGTCTGTCTACCTTTATTTCAAGATCTTGGCTACATTACAACTTTTCTGGCCTTGTTTACCTTGAAAGACTGGAGATACGCCAGTGAGGGAAAAGGGGGAAAGCAATTTGTTAGCTCTCAAACTCTGCACAGATAAAAGGCATGTTTCTTTAGGAAGCAAAGCACTCTGGCTACATGTAAGACAAGCCTCAGTCAGCCCTTTAATTTACCAAGTTTCTGAGCTCAAGATGCTGAGTTTCAGTGGGAAGCATCTGTGATCCGACTTCCAGCTGTCTGTGTTTGTTTGCCATGTTACATTCATAAATACGACAATTGACATTACATCTCTCCTAGTAGTGATGATAACTCAGTGTATGTGCTTTTCTAGAACTGTATTCATATTACAAATAAATCAAAGGTAGCACATTAAAGCATTTCTTACCTCTTTTACCTCCGCCCATATGGACCACAAAACTGACACTTTTACCTTGAGATGACTTTAGAAATTGAAGAATAAGAGGAAAATAAGAATAAGTCTAAAAGTGCAAATTAGTTGAGATTTTGATTACAAACAGACCAAGCTCCCTCAAAGAAAACACTGGACTCTCACTTGAACACTGGCCTCATGGTCTCCCTTTGAGAATAGCCACATAAAGTGAGGCTGCTTCAGGACCAGCCTCTGAGAAGGACTTCAGGTAAATATTTTGGACTGTCACTTACTTTAATGTGACCTCTTGGCCACAGAGAATTGGACAAAAAGGCAAACAGTAGGCTGGGCAGTGGCCTACGGTACAATAGCAAGCGTTCTGACTTCTTGAGTCAATTCAATTTCCTCTCTCCAAAAGTGTGAATATGGCTCCCTAGTCAGAGAGCTAGTAGTTGATAGTGGAAGGAAAACTAAAGAATCACAGAGGAATAATGCAGCATGGAACAATGGAACAAAACACAGAGGAACAATGAGCATGCGAGGAAGCAGCAGTCCTGCATCCAGAGAGGGCTCTGAGGGACCAGCTGAGCAGAGTGCCCCCCCAAACCTGTGCTGGACATGTGTTGTGAATGAGGAAAAAGATGTGTGTGCTCCACCTCGGAGATGTTGAAGTTGTTTTTACTACAACTGACTGATACAGTCCCTTTCTTTCCTTTTAGTCTCAAATTAGGAATGGCCTTAAAGTTTTCTCCTTTTTTGTGCTCTTATTTTTTCCTCTACATTTAATCTCAAGTATAATCCTCCTTTCATGTAGTTTTAATACCACTTTTAGAGGGATGCGTCCCTAAGGAAACCATATGTCCAGATGCCTACAGCTTCACTTGACTTCCCAGCTGTCACCTCAAACTCCATTCAGTTCTGTTCAAAGACTATGCACCTGGCTTTGTGCTGGTTGCTGAAGATGTTGAGGTTAATAAGACAAATAGGTTAAATAGGTTACCTTAATTTAAACTCAATAACTTACAACAACAACAACAACTCATCATACTTCCTACACAGAGACATGTTTACCTAAATACCTGACTGCTACCATGGACAGTTCTTTCTCCTCTTCCCACTTAGGGGGATGGGAGGTAGCATTGGCTCTCCTCTCAACCTCCTTCCCTGAATCAAAATAGACAAAAGTTCCTTTGTTCTTTCCAAGGAAATGCTACTCAGAGAGCCCCTCTACTCTTAATTCCTTGGGCATAGCTTGAGTCCCTCTTCCTTGCCCCACAGTTCTCTGGCTTCTCTGCCTCTCTCATCCACTTACCCAGGTAAGATACATCTAGACTTCTAAAACATCACTGCCTTAATATCACCCATTCAAGAATGTTAAATGACTTTCCTGACATTCCAAACCTCGTTAAATCTAAATTCTTCATTGTAGTTTTCATCATTTACCCCAAATATATGTTTCTAATTCTCTAAATAACAATAGTAATTTAGCTAAATTTATTGAGTCCTTAGTATGCAGTTGGCACTAAGTTCAACTCTTTTGTTTACTCTTTCATTAAATCCTGACTAAAACTTCATGAAACAGAAGGATTATCAACCAAATTTACAGGCAAGGAAACTAAGACCTGAAGACGTGAAACAGGCTCAAGATCAAATAGTAAGTGGTTTTAAACTTGGGTCCTAAATCCTTTTGTAACATGGGAGCAGGGATCATACCTCATACTTGCTTGTAAATCCACAGCTTTGAGGAAAGTGCCAAGCAAACATTAATTGTGTTTGTAGTCGTTATTGATTGAATAAAATACGGTCTCTAAACTATTCTGGTAAAGGAGTAAGGTATTCTTAGAAGTCTGAGATCACCTCTACAAGGAACACTGTTTCAGAGGAATATATGTTGATTTTTTTTTCCTAAAAGGGGCAAGGTCCATGAGAGATCAGAAGGAGGGACAGGCTGGGCCAGTAGCCTGGAAGTTTAAAAACAAACAAACAAAAAAACCATAATTATAAAGGAGCTGAAGAGTTAGTTTGTCCTCTCAACTTTTTTTAAATTTTTTTTTTTAAGATTTTATTTATTTGACAGAGAGAAATCACAAGTAGGCAGAGAGGCAGGCAGAGAGAGGAGGAAGCAGGCTTCCCACCGAGCAGAGAGCCCGATGCGGGGCTCGATCCCAGGACCCTGAGATCATGACCAGAGCCGAAGGCAGAGGCTTTAACCCACTGAGCCACCCAGGCGCCCCTTAAATTTTTTTTTTAAGATTTTATTTATTTATTTGACAGACAGAGATCGCAAGTAGGCAGAGAGGCAGGCAGAGAGAGAGGGGGAAGCAGGCTCCCTGATGAGCAGAGAGCCCGATGCGGGGCTCGATCCCAGAACCCCGAGATCATGACCTGAGCTGAAGGCAGAGGCTTAACCCACTGAGCCACCCAGGTGCCCCTTTTTAAATTTTTACATTAAGAAATTTTACATGTCAGATACTGCCTTGAAAAATTGTGTTAAGGGGAGCTGAGGATTGGGTGAGGATTGTGGGGTGGGAGAAAGGTGGTGCCAAGAAAGTGAAATGTGGTCCGGCCAGTACTGGTGAGCAACATCGAGGGACTCTTAAAACCTGAAGTGTGATTCTGAAGTTTATGCAGAGTCCAACATTTACCCTAATCCACACTGCCTAATGAAATAGCTTCCTAAAAATTCCAATTAAGGGCTTGCTGTGTGGGGAAGCAAAGGATTGCCTACCCAAAAGATGAGATATTTTGAGGTCCACTGAGACAAAAAGGGAGGACAATAAAGAAGGAGTGAAGAATTCTCTTAAAATACCTCTTGAACCATTCAAATACAGAATGAGACTGAAATGAGGTTGGTGGCTAAGAAGTGTTACCAAGTGCAGTAATTGCTCAATTACAGAATTGCTCAGTTTTCTGGATATGATGGAATGAGCAAACATTGAACACAGTTTACCTGTTGATCTTTTGGGTCATCACTAGAAACCTCAACTAACCTGGTACATGTAAAATATGAAATTGCCAACTAATACTGATTCCTCTTTGACAGATGCTGAAAAGAACAGTAAGTGTGAACAGTTAAATCCAGAGACAGGATCATAGAGCCCTGGTTATGTCTGCAGTTTGCCCTGATGACCTCATGCCTGGTACTCAAAGACTTCAATTTCTACACAGGTAAAACGAGAAGGTTGGCAGCCTCCAACATCCCTTCCAAATCAAACAGTATATTATTTAACATATATGGCATACCATAAATAACAGGTCATATATGACAGACCTCTGACTAACATCATACTTAATGTGGAAAGGCTGAAAGCTTTTCCTCTAAGATCAGAAACAAGACAAGGATGTCCACTGTTGCCACTTTCATTCAGCATAATACTGAAAGTCCTAACCACAACAATCACACAACAAAAAGAAATAAAAGGCAACCAAATTGGTAAGAAATAAATAAAACCATCATTAATTATAGATGATATGATACTGTATATAGAAACCCTAAAGACTACACCAAAAATTATTATAACTAATACATAAATTCAGTTATGTTGTAGTATACAAAATATACAGAAATCTGTTGCTTTTCTATACATTAATAATGAAGTAGCAGGAAGAGAAATTAAGAAAACAATTCCATGTACAACTGCACCAAAAAGAATAAAAAACCTAGGAATAAACTGAACCAAGGAGGTGAAAGACCTGTACTCTGAAAACTATAGAACACTAATGAAAGAAATTGAAAGCAACACAAACAAATGGAAAGATCCAGCATGCTCATGTATTGGAAGGTTTAATGTTACTAAAATGTCCATACTACCCAAAACAATCTACAGATTCAATGAAATTTCTATCAAAATACCAATAGAATTTTTCACAGAACCAGGATAAACAATCCTAAAATTTGTATGAAACCATCAAAGACCCCAAATAGGCAAACCAATCTTGAAAAGGAAGAACAAACTAGAGGTGTCATACTCCTAGATTTCAAGAAATAAAATAGTAATCAAAACAATATGGTACTAAAACAAAAATAGACACATAGATCAATAGAGCAGGATAGAGACCCCAGAAATAAACCCATGTTCATATGGTCAATTGATTTATGACAAAGGAGGCAAAACTATAAAATGGGGATAGTCTCTTCAATAAAGGTGCTGGGGAAACTGGACAGCTACATGCAAAAGAATGAAAGTAGACCACTTTCTCATACCATATACACAAATAAACTTGGATTAAAGACCTAAATGTGAGACTTGAAACCATAAAACTTTTAAAAGAAAACATAGGCAATACTGGAAATCAGCCTTAGTAACAATTTTCTGAATATTTCTCCTCAAATGAGAAAAACAAAAGCAAAAATAACTATTGGGAATTATAACAAAATAAAAAGCCTTTGCACAGCAAAGGAAACCAACAAAATAAAAGGCAACCTATTGAATGGGAGAAGATATTTGCAAATGATGTATCTAAATAAGGGTTAATATCCAAAATACATAAGGAACTTTTCAATTCAATACCAAAAAATAAATAATCCAATTTAAAAATGGGGAGAGGGGACGCCTGGGTGGCTCAGTTGGTTAAGCAGCTGCCTTGGGCTCAGGTCATGATCCCAGCGTCATGGGATCGAGTCCCACATTGGGCTCCTTGTTCTGTGGGGAGCCTGCTTCTCCCTCTGCCTCTGCCTGCCACTCTGTCTGCCTGTGCTCTCTCTCTCTCTCTTTCTGACAAATAAATAAATAAAAATCTTTAAAAAAAAATAAAAATAAAAATAAAAATAAAAATGGGGAGAGGACCTGAATAGACATTATTCCAAAAAAGACATATAGATGGCCAACAGACACATAAAAAGATGCTCAACTTCACTAACTATCAGGGAAATACAAATCAAAACTACAATGAGATACCACCTTATGCCATTCAGAATGACTAGTATCAAAAATACAATTTTGGGCAAGGATGTGGAGAAAAGGGAACTCTTACGCACTTTTGGTTGGAATGTAAATTGGTGCAACCATTGTGAAAAATAATATAAAGTTTCCTCAAAAAATTAAAAGTAGAAATACCATAGTATCTAGTAATTCCAATACTGAGTATTTACCCAAAGAAAATGAAAGCACATCCAAAAACATATATGCATCCCTATGTTTATTGTAGCATTATTTACAATAGCAAACTAGAAGAAAACTAGAATTAAAGAAAACTAGAATAGAAGCAAATTAGATGTCTATCCATAGATAATGGATAAAGATGTGATAGATATAGATGATATAGACATGCATAGAGCTATAAATACAGTGGAATATTACTCAGCCATAAAAAGAATGAGATTTTTCCATTTGTGACAGCATGGATGGACCTGGAGAGTATTACGCTAAGTGAAATAAGTCAAAGAAAGAAAGACAAATACCGCATGATTTTACTTGTATGTGAAATCTAAAAAAATAAAGCCAATGAACAAAAAAAAATAGAAATAGAATCATAAATACAGAGAAAAAACTGGTGGTTGCAAGGGGGGAGGGGATTAAGAGGCACAATCTTCTAGTTATAAGATAAATAAGTCATGGGAATAGAAAGTACAGCATGGGGATGGGGAATACAGTCAATAATATTGTACTAGTGTCACATGGTGACAGATGGTAACTATACTTATTGTAGTTTGCATAACTTACTGAATAGAATTGTCAGATCACTATGTTGTATATCCAAAGCTAATATACCACTGAGCATCAACTATACTTCCAATAAAAAAGTATATTATTTGAAGATGCTTTAAACCATGTTTTAAAAATGAAAGGAAGTAGAATTAAGAATTAAAATAGGTATAGAACATTTTGATTTCTCCTTTTCATTTTCTAAATCATTTAATACCATTTGAGGAAGAATTTTAAAACCTTTCATGAATTATGGGAAAGGCTACAGAAAAAATATTTTCCCTTGGAAATATGTTGGAAAGAAGAGAGTTGAGTGAAGGGGAATGGGAAGGTATAGGTTGAAAATGACTTGAGAGACATATCAATGAATTACAATGTGTGGGTCTCATTTTGATCATGATAAACTACAATAAATATTGAGAAAATTGGGGTAATTTGAATACTAGCTGTATATTAGATGATTTGGGACAATTTTTATTATTCTTTTACTTATTATGATTGTGATTTTTAACAAGAGTTCATTACTTTAAAAAAAGACTGAAATATTTACTGGTCACATGATGTGATGTCTAGAATTTGCTTCAGAATAATCCATTGAGGAGAGGAGAATGTGGGGAGGGGAGGATGTAGAGGAAACTAGACAGACCATGAGTTGACAATTGTTAAAGCTGGTATGTGGGTGTCGGGGGAAAGGGGTACTATTTTAGTGTTTGGTTAAAATTTTCCCTGATAAAAAGCTTACATAAAACATTGCCACATTCAGAAGATATGAACAGACACTTCTCCAACGAAGACATACAAATGGCTATTAGACACATGAAAAAATGTTCATCATCACTAGCCATTCGGGAGATTCAAATTAAAACCACATTGAGATACCACCTTACACCAGTTAGAATGGCCAAAATTAGCAAGACAGGAAACAACGTGTGTTGGAGAGGATGTGGAGAAAGGGGAACCCTCTTACACTGTTGGTGGGAATGCAAGTGGGTGCAGCCACTTTGGAGAACAGTGTAGAGATTCCTTAAGAAATTAAAAATAGAGCTACCCTATGACCCTGCCATTGCCCTACTGGGTATTTACCCCAAAGATACAGATGTAGTGAAAAGAAGGGCCATCTGTACCCCAACGTTTATAGCAGCAATGGCCAACGGTCGCCAAACTGTGGAAAGAACCAAGATGTCCTTCAACGGACGAATGGATAAGGAAGATGTGGTCCATATACACTATGGAGTATTATGCCTCCATCAGAAAGGATGAATACCCAACTTTTGTAGCAACATGGACGGGACTGGAAGAGATTATGCTGAGTGAAATAAGTCAAGCAGAGAGAGTCAATTATCATATGGTTTCACTTATTTGTGGAGCATAACAAATAACATTGAGGACATAGGGAGATGGGGAGGAGAAGGGAGTTGAGGGAAATTGGAAAGGGAGGTGAACCATGAGAGACTATGGACTCTGAAAAACAACCTGAGGGTTTTGAAGGGGCAGGGGGTGGGAGGTTGGGGGAGCCAGGTGGTGGGTATTAAGGAGGGCATGTATTGCATGGAGCACTGGGTGTGGTGCAAAAACCGTGAATTCTGTTACACTGAAAAGAAATAAAAAAATAAAATAAAATAATTCAAAAAAGAAAAGAAAAAAGAAAATATCCAATGCTTCTCGAGATAATGCAGTAGCCAGCCTCCAACTGGGCTTTTGATGATTGCCACCTCCTGGTATCTACGCATGTAGACCACGCCCACCTGTTCCCAGGGTTAGTCTTCGTAACCACTAAAATATGGCAGAGGTGAAGATATGTCGCTTCTAACATTGGGTTAGGAAAAAACTATCGCTTCTGTCTTCAGAGTGCCCTCTCTGTTGGATCTCTGGCTCTGGGAAAAGCAAGCTGCCATGCTGTGCTGAGAATCAGTTAGGGACTAAGAAAAACAGAAACAAAATGATGCACAAAGAGGAGCAGAGGAAGACCAGGCCCTGGATCCTGGGGCTTGGAGAACATTCAAGTGAAGGTCAGAAAATCCTAGGATGGCTCTGCCTTCTGAGAGACATTGGTCACATGTCCTCCTGGAGACTGGCTGTTTTATCAGACCTCAGTGCCCATGAGGCCTGGCCATGTGGGCAAGTCCCCAATTATGCCTAGAGCCCTAAATGTGAATTCCCCATCACTGCCTGAGGCAGCATGAGTGAGTCTGCACTCCTTTCAACAAGTCAGCCTAACCAGCACACACTGTCGACATGACTACACCTTTCGTGAAGTACTCAAGAAAGCCTCCCACCCTCAGTGCTTTGATGGCCAGAAAATCCCTGCTTGGCACACACTTCCTTTGATGCATGCATGAAGTGGGAGGCCCTCACTGGAAGACTTGGCCTGGCTTCCCCGAGGCTCGGGTCCCAACGGCATGGCGTCTCTACCAAAGGATTCACCACCAACAAGCCAGGAGAAGGAACCCAGAGTTGGTGAAGCACCAGAGTGCATCCAGCTGCTAAATTCACAATGTCACTGCACTTCTTTCTTTACTGGAAGCCCAAATTAGCACCAAAGTTACCTTGATCAAAATCCTTACAATTGCCTGTTAGCCACCCAAAGGCTTTGCCAGAGCATTTGCCCTGGTGATCCTCATGCTTTATGAGGCAGGAAACCTCAGGCCAGCTTACAGTTTTAGGCATGGCCCTGTGTCCAGGAGTGAAGGTAGGCAGAGTCACCCAGTGGGTACCAACAAGCGGTGGGTCTGCAGCTTGCTGGCAAGGAGAGAGTCTCCAGGGATGAGAGATGGCTCAGTATCAAGCAGAAGAAGGGTGGTGGCATAGGGGAAGGGCTTTGCTTCTGACCTTCATAAAAGAAGCCACGTGGGCCATCCTAGGGCAGTGGAAGGTGACTCAGGAAGGGACCATGGTTTTATCCTGGGGTGCAGTGAGGTGAAGGCCAGGCAAAGACAGATTTGTCCATCATCTCCCAACTTCATGCTCATTACACGCCTTTTTCTTTGTAATCAACCTGTATATTATCATATATATAACACATATGTGTGCATCACAGAACATTGGCAACTCGATGTATGCTTCTTTCTCTTACTTCCCTCCTTCTGTACCTAGCTGACACCCGCCCTGTGTTCAGACTGGCTGCTTCTGTCTCCACCTGCTCCAGTGACTATAACCCTTCTCCAGTTTTCATGAACGTTCCTGAAGACTGAGTGCAGGGAAGTCACGAGGGGATCACACTGCAGAGCATGTGTCATTTCACTCTGAAATTTCTTCCTCTTGCACCTTCCTCCACAGCATTGGCTTTCATGTTGCCACTGGGGATTCCTGCTCCCCCTTGGCCTCTGCCATCCCTCTTTAAAGTGGGGACAACTTTCCTTCTTGTTTCTGACCAAGAGCCACCCCCCAACACCCACTACACCTGTCCCCCAATGCACATGTCTCTTCCCTTAAACCACAGAGCCAGTCAACCCTCTGCCCAGATTCCTCACCAAAGCGAGCATATTGCCCTATCTTCTCAACCAAGGTAGGCATCTCCATAAAGGACCCACAAGCCATTTGTGACAGGGATAGAGATTTCTTCATCATGTTGCATTTCTAACAATCTTGGGAGAAGAGTTACAGCAGCTGAGTTTGGTGCTCTCTGCCTATTCCACCCCTCAGAAGTCTCCAGAAGGACAGAAATATGTCCACAAAGACAATATTCCCTGAGAGAACAATGTGGGAAACACATATCAATGTGAATTGGAGCATATGAAAGGCAGTATATAAGGCTGTGATCACGGTGGCCAAGACGAAGTGCTCACTGTGCCACCCACATGCTGCGTGATGTTCTTTGTGCCTCGATTTCCTCATCTGTAAATTCGGGGTGTTAGTAGTATACATTCTATGACAGTTTCTGAGAATTGAGTTAACGAAGGTAAAGTGCTTAGAACGTTATCTGCCACATAGTAAATGTTTAAATGTTAGCTGTTCTTATAATTTTATTATTATCTTTACTCATACTAACACACAATTCCTTCCACACTAAGTCACCCATGTGTGCTAGGAGTATGTGGGAGAGGGAGAGTGACAGGGGCAACCTGATTTTATCAGCTGCTACGTGGATCAGGATTGGTGAGTCTCTTACTTCTCACAGAAGCAGGTGGGGCCAGGGAGGACACTTGACCCCTCATTATACCTCACTCAGACAGGGGACTTTAGTGACAGGGTACAGGCAGGTCCAGAATTAGGAGACTGGAAAAATCTGCTTTTTTTTTTTTTAATCATTGATCACTTATTGGTTTATTTTGTATCTACAAAACACATTAGTCATTTATCATTTAAATATCTGAATTCATTAAAAACCATGTTAACACTTTTTCTCCTGCCTGCCATAAAAATACAGTAAATAATCTGCTTTTAAAAACAACCAAGAACAAGTGCTCTGGTTTCCTCTCACTCAACTCATATGTTCCTCAGTGATAGCAGTCTGTAAATCAGTAAGACAGGAGGCTAAAGGCTAAGGCTCAAATGATCTTCCACTTAAAAGTGTGATAAGCTATGGAACCTGCAAGCTACAAAGTTGCCAAACACTTCTCTGATCTTTTGGGGAAAATTCCTTCCTCAAAGTGGCCATGTTCCATGGGCGCCTGGGGGGCTCAGTCAGTTAAGAGTCTGACTCTTGATTTAGGCTTAGGTCATGATCTCAGGGTTGTGAGATCGAGCCCCCACAACTCTGTGCTCCATGGGAAGTCTGCTTAGGATTCTTTCTCTCTTCTTCACCCTTTGCCTCTCCCCTCTTCAAATAAATAAATAAATAAAATCTTAAATAAAATGAAAATATGTCTGTTTCATAAATATAAATTCTAAGCTATTTAACTAAGATAGGCAGAATATTGAACACACGCACAAATAAATAAATAAATAAATAAACAAACAAACAAATAAAAGCAGCTTGTTCTCTCAACGGTCTTCTGAAAAAGCTACACCTTCTACCTGGGTAGTGGTGTTTCCTGAGGCAAAGCAGAAAAAGGACAAGTTAATGCTCCCTCTATTTGCCAATGCTGAAGAGTGTTCAGAGGGGCCATCTGCTTAATGTAAATAGTCCATGTTGTCAGTTATAAATCCCATACAAATGTTGCAACCAACATTCAGTGGGATTTTCCCCCATCATCTTCTGTGACAAGAAGCAAGAACCATGGCTCCCAGCTCTAGCTACCACCCCCATCCTGCTGTGCTTGCGTGGTCTTCACCTGGACCTCTCTGTCTCTCTCCCCACACTGTTGCTGGTAAGACTCACCTGCTTCATGAGCTTCAGCAGCGCCTTCTTGGCGGGGGGCAGTCATTTCCCTCAATACCTGGGAGAGGTAGTGGGTGTCTCCATTGAGCCATAGGGTACTAGGTGCGCAGTGCTATTTCAATATTAGGCTTTCTGCTCACCTAAACCCTGAGCTCCTTCCTTATCTGCCCAGCTCTCATCAGTAGGTGGTGAAATCCTGTAGAGCTGACCCTGGACTGGCAGTCAGTCCATGGACTGATATCTGATCCACTAATGCTCATTGTATTTTAGATGCTTCATCTATAAAATGATGGTGTGGATGCTTCCTTCAGATTTTAAGATGATGCCATGAGCTATGGTGGGGTCAAGTCTGACCCCCCAGCATGCACAGAATTCCATTCAAACCATCTTTCTGGGGAGAGAAATCATCTTATAAAGATACAGGGAAGGGAGCATGGGTGGCTCTGGGTTGAGCCTCCACCTTCAGCTCAGGTCATGGTCTCAGGGTCCTGGGATTGAGCCCTTCAACGGGCTCTCTGCTCAGCAGGGATCCTGCTTCCCCCTCTCCCTCTGCCTGCCTCTCTGCCTACTTGTGATCTATCTGTCAAATAAATAAACAAAATCTTTTAAAAACAAACAGAGACTTCTCATAGAACCTAAGAAAAATACAGATAAGTTTCAGGAGATGCAGGAATCAAGAACTAGAAAGCCCTCAAGCACTGGGAAGCCTCACCCACCTCCTCTGTGTCTACGACATGCCCACAAGCACAAGCACACAGAACACATGGCCACGTCCGAACTTCAGTTTTCTCATCTGTAGAAGGGGGAAAATATTGGGAACCTATCTCATGGGTTGTTCTGTTAAATGAATAAATTGAAAGAGAAAGTTCTTTCAGTGCCTGGAAAGTAAAGAAGTGCAAAAAGAAGGAAAAAGAAAAGGAGGTGGAGGAAGGGGAGGAGGAAGCAAGGATGTCAAAGGGACACGAAGCCAAACTAAAAGAGCTCCCAGTGGCCAAAACTGGAAGAATTTGAGCAGCAAAAGAAATAGCATAGTACTAGATTATAATCCAAAGCATAGAAGTATTTGCTAGCCCATATTAATATAATTAAATGACTGAATAAATAACTATTTTTAAGGAAAAAGCACAATTCTTCCCTACAAAATTTCAAATTATATTTGTGGATACTGCTCCCTCCAGGAGGTAGAGCTTAATTCCCCTCTCCATGAGTATGGGCTGGACTTAATGACTCACTTCCAAAGAATAGAAAATGGAAAGGGATAAATCATCACTTTATAGTGGAACAACCTGGCAGATAGTACCTTAACCAAATGATTGAGGATAACATCACATGCAATAAGTCATGTAGATATCATAATACTCCCAATATGAAATGATGAGGAGGGCACCTCACCTCTATGGATTTCTCCCCAGAAATGACTAGTCTCACTTTCTCCATAAGAAAAACAACAGGCAAATTCAAATTGGGATTATTACTCAGTACTCCTTAAAACTGTCAAGGTCATGGCAAGAAAGGGGCATCTGGGAAATTGTCAGAAGCCCAGAGACTAAGGAAATGAGATGACTAAACTCAATGAGGTATCCTGGATTGGATCCAGAAAAAAGGTGGGGGGTGATAGACAATTTAGTGTAAAAACTGATAAAAATCCAAATAAACTCTAAAATTTAGTTAATAGTAATGTACCAATATTAATTTCTTAGTTTTGGTAAGTATACTATAGTTATTTAATGTTAATATGAGGAGAAACTGGGTGAAACATACACAGGAGCTCTGTGTTATCCTTGTAACTTTTCTATAAGCATAAGACAGAGAATGATCACACCCCAGCTTAGCACTTACACAATTCAATTATGAAACCAGTAGAAAACTGACTAGTATCTCTGAGTCCCAACTGCAAATTCATTAAGAGAGAAAATGTGGCTGGTCCAGTTTGGGTCAGGCACCTCTTTTGATCAACCAGCTTGTGGCCAAGGGATGCAATCATGGAGTACACATATGGTCACAGGAACCTATTATTCTGAAGAAAATAAGAGTAGGGTCTCAGAATAGGAGTTTAAGGATGGGACAGCCACTCCAAAAGCTGTCTATATTAGCTGTACTACTCAAAATGTGGTCCATGGGTCAACACCATCAGTATTATCTGGGAGTTGATTAGACATGCAAATTCTTGGTCTCATCCCAGAACTTTGGAGTCAGAATCTGGGAGAGGAAAAGTGAGGGGGTCATGAATCTGTGTTTTAACACAAACTTTCTGGGTGATTCTTATACATATGTCTTGCATCCATGACAAAGAAAGAAAAAATCCTCTAAAAATCCTGGAGGAGAATTAGACTACTATTCATAAAGAATTGCATGGCTCAACAACAAAAAGACAAACAATCCAATTTTTTAAGCAGGCAAAGGGCTTGAATAGCCATTTCTCCAAAGAATATATTAAAAAGCCAACAAAAGGGGCGCCTGGGTGGCTCAGTGGGTTAAGCCACTGCCTTCGGCTCAGGTCATGATCTCAGAGTCCTGGGATTGAGCCCCGCATCGGGCTCTCTGCTCTCTAGGGGAGCCTGCTTCCTCCTCTCTCTCTGCCTGCCTCTCTGCCTGCTTGTGATCTCTCTGTCAAATAAATAAATAAAATCTTAAAAAAAAAAAAAAAAGCCAACAAAAAAACATGAAAAGATCAACATCATTAGTCATTAAGGAAATGCAAATCAAAACCACCATAAGATACCACTTCAGACCTGCTATGATGGCCTGTAGCAAAAGTTAGATAATAACAGGTGTTGACAAGGATGTGGAGAAGTGGGAACCCTCATACATTACTGGTGGGAATGGCCACTGTGGAGAATAATCTGGCAGTTCCTCAAAACGTTAAGCATAGAATTACTATATTACCCCACTATTTAACTGCTAGGCATGTACCCCCAAAATTGAAGACAGGTGCTCAGACAAGTATATGTGCATACATGTCATATAGCAGCCCTGTTCACAATAGCCAAAATATAGAAATAGCCCAGGGCGCCTGGGTGGCTCACCCAGCATCCGACTGGGTGAGCGTCCAACTCTTGATCCCAGCTCGGGTCTTGATCTCAGGGTAGTGAGTTCAGGACCCACACTGGGCTCCATGCTGGGGTGTGGAGCCTACTTTACCAAAAAATGGGAGAAATAGCCCAAATGCCCATCAACTGATGAATGGATAAGCAAATTGTGGTACAAATGTGCACTGGAATATTATTCAGCCATAAAAAGGAATGAAATACTTCTATAGGCTTCAATATTGATGAAGCATGGAAACATCATGCTAAGGGAAAGAAGCCAGACACAGAAGGTCACATATTGCATGATTCCATTTATATAAAATCTCCAGAATAGATAAATCTGTAGAAAGAAGAGGCAGATTAGGTGGTTGCCAAGGGTTAACCAGGGGAGGAGAGAATGGGGAGAAACTATTAAATGGGCAAGAACTTTTACTTCAGATTAATGGAAATGTTTTGGAACTAGATAGAGGTGGTGTTTGCACAGTATTGTGAGTGTACAAAACCCACTGAATTATTCACTTTAACATGGTTTATGTTATATGGATTTCATCTCAATAAATTATATGATGATGGTATTCTTTCCTGATTCACCTTCCATTGACAGGTAGAAAAAGATCCTGAGAGATTATGTGATTTTGTCACAGGCAGGACTGACCTTAGCTCAAGTGTGTTTAAGACAACATAAAGGTCTCGGCCCCCACCCCAAACTCTTTCCCTCCAGCCTGTTCCTAATTCCTTATGACTCACTCTGAAACACTTGTTCCTACTGGTTAGAGATAAAGATGAAACAGTTATGATATCTTGAAAAGATGATACTAAGATTCCATAGTTGGTGGGGAAAAGATTGTTTGAAATGTCTCCTAGTGCCTCCTATATTTGTTGCCATAATGATCAAGAAGCCATCCCTGCCTGTGGTTGAAGTTCATTCCTCCTTAGTCAGGCCTCTGTTGAGGTAGAGAACCACAGCAGTGGTCCTAGTAGTGCCTTAAATACAATAGCTACTAAATCACTTCCAACCCTCTTCTCCAGGCAAAAGAAATCAGGCCCTTTATCCTTTTATTCAAAGGAATGATGTTCTGGCTCTTTAGTCAATGGTGTAGCATTTCTCTGGTCTCCCTCCTGTTCCCCCTCACCTGTCAAATCACAGGGCTATAAACCATACAAAATGCTTGTGTGAGGGCCAGACTAGCATCAAATAAAGTATACAGAGCATTTCCCAGCTCTTGCATGTTACATTCCTATAGCTCAGCCCAGTAAGATTTTGACATGAAATAATTCTCTTCTCTTCTCTTCTCTTCCCTTAATCCTAGCATCTGTTCTAGCTGGCCCTAGAGCAGAGAAGTCATCTTGTCATGGTTAAATTCTTGTCCTTAAGAGTCAGTCATCAAACTCCTTACAGAGAGTTGGTGGTTGTTGTGATTCAGATGTTTGGCATTACAGTCCTGAGGAAAAGGAGAAAAAGTGTCAAAGTCACAAATGGATTTAAGAGGAATTTCCATTTTCCTTCTTAAAAGGGCTCAAACTAGGTACTTGGCTTCCTGTATTGTGTTGAACCATTTGTATTCTGATTTTTGCAAGTAAAAAAGTGGTCAAATAGCAGCCATTTCATATTGTTCAACATAATAAAAGAAAATATGAACAATAATTCACAGGCAGCACCAGAGAATGTATACAGCATTTCTTTAGAAGCACAGACAGTGCTGATCTGGAAAATCAGTGGGTGCCATATTGGTGGATTACACACTTTCTGAGCAGCATCCTGCCCATCAGGAAACCCTCCCCTACCTGTGCGAAGAGGCCTCTACCTGGGCTGAAATCCACTTCAACCTTTTGGGGGATCACTGACCCCTTTGATGACCTACTGAAAGCTATAGACTCTCTTTGTAATAATTACATTGAAAACATAATTACCACTGGAATAGAGCACAATGACTTCATTTAGCCAACATATGAACTATACATATAACACACAATGCTTATAATCTTTAATGTAAATAAAAACACTAAATAGATTTTCTTAAGTGACCACAAGACAGTTACAATTGTAAACCAAAAGTCAGCAATGCTCTGAGAGCAGACCTCTGTGTGAGACAAGCCATGTATAAAACTGCCAAGAAGATTCCATGGATGACTCACAGCTCCTGGCATTCTGCAGCTCACAAGGCTCCTGAGTCCATATGGATCTTCATATATTCTAATGCTTCTGAAGCCAAAGTAAGGGACTAAAATAATATAGCCTATAAAGTTGGGTTTTCTCGATTCCAGTAGACATGTATTGGGGTGTAACTGAGTTTGTCAAAACTTAGGAAACAGAATTCCCTATGATCCGATGGTGCTAAGCTTGGAAATAAGACCTCTTATTATTCACAGCCCCAGCTCGCCAGCCTTCAGCACCCAAGATGTCAAGAAACTTCAGCAGACTGGGGTTCAAGACCAGGACTGCTTCAGAGGCAGAGGTCAAGGAAAGGGTCCTGTCTTCTGCCTATCAACCCACCCTGCAGAGATAACCACCTTAAACAATGCAATTTAAGTTGCGTGTTTTAAGTTGTTTGAATCTTGTATACTCTTAATACCGGAAATGAGGCATAAAGTTAACTTTCTCATGCAATGATTTTACTCATTTAGACCCCCTTTATTATGTTTTGTTTCTCTCTGGTTCAGGATTTGTGTCATGCTTTATATTACAGCTGTTTGTCTAGCCAACTATCCTCTCCAGATACAATTTCCTGTTGGGACTGCAACCATATCTCACCATCTTCACTGCTTAGTATTGTCTCTGGCATAAACCGGATTCTAAAACTGTCTTCTGAATGAATAAATAATAAGTGAAAGGTTTAGTATTCAAGTTGAATACCTTGAAAATACAACTGGTGTTGCAACATAAGATATAAGCATGTACGCCATCACTTTGGCTTTCATAGCGAGTATTGCCTTAGATACTGTTCCCCTGTTTTGTGTATTATCAGATGAAGTGCGGATATTCAATCATATGTAACTGTAAGCTCTAGCATTATCTGCCTCTGGTCCATAATTCTAAACATGTTTACCGAAATAAGCATAAGTAAAATACAAAGCCCTTATTACAGTCCTGTCATGCTAAGACTCCCTTGAGAGATTTCATTTCCGGAAACAGAAGCAACTCTATTTAAATGGCCTTAATGTTTTTACTGATTTCCATTCTTAGCCAAGACTTGTCATCTGGCAGGCAACAGAACATCCCACTCCCTCCTCGACTAATTAAAATGTGTGACTCTCCAGAGGAGAGGAAAGTAACATTTGGCAACAGATTGCCAGAGTGAAGCACCAACAAATAGAAATGGTATGTGGATAAGTCAGCAGCACCCGCCCCTCGTGGGTGTCATAGTCGGTATCTACACTGCACTCAAGAATTCACAGTGGCTGAAGCTCTTTTAGGTTAAACAGAAGACCCTTTATGGCTCTCACCATTTTTTCATCCAACAATAATTTGATTCCAGCCACAAAAGCACAGTAAAATCCTACTTCCAGAAAAATCTCTTTCTGTCATCTTTTTCTTTCCAAGGTACTCATCATCGCTGCCATGTTCCCAAACACCTCTAGAACGGACATCTGTTTTAGAATGGAAGCTTCCAGATTTCATGGTGCCTCAAAGCTAGCCTAACCTCACGTGGTGAGTTAGAAATGGGAATTTGATCAAACATGTATTTAAAATAAGGGCATTTTGCGGAAAAAAGTGCACACACAAAAAAGTAATTGGCATCCCTTCAGCTTGAGAAATACAAATTAAAACTAAAATGAGATCATATATAGGCCTATTAATACATACAAAATACACACAAAACTAAGTACTGTGTGTAATAGCATCCAAGAGTTTGGGAAGCATAAATTGATAGAGTCTTTGTGTTGGATAACTTACCAATATTGATAAAAGCCTTTTAAAAACCACATGCTTTCTGACCCAGTAGTTACATTTATAGGAATTTAACCTGAGAAAGCAAGTAAACATGTGGATAAGAGATTTAAGTATAGGACTGTTTATGTGTCAAAAACATGAAATCCACCTAAATATCCAATAATAGAGAATTTATTAAGTACATTATGACAGAACAAAACACCTTGGAAGCCATTAGAGAAGACTACTGAAGTATCTTCAGTCACCTGGGAGATGTGTAGGGAATATTCTGAATGTGAAAACCAGTTCACAGGAAACTGGGTGTGGCAAGATCATATATACAAGGGTTATGCTACAAAATACATACAGTGATACTATATCTTAGAGGTGGAACTATGGCTTTTTATCTCCTTTGGCTTATCTGATTACACGATTTGTCTGCAATGAATAGGAATCCCTTGTGTAATAAAAGTTATTTAAAAACAAAATGTATTACGATGGAACTCGCATGTCCTGGATTACCCGATAAGCTGAAGAGCCTCATAGCCATAGCCTTTGAAATCTGATAAGGATTGAGTACATCCCACAAATCCTCTTCGGTAGGGATGATGACATTATCTGGACCAGTTCCAGAAACCATGTGAATGAGTTCTGCCTTTGTCAAGGCAAAACCCTAGGACTAAGCTGCTGCTTCCAGAGTAGGATTTGAGGGCAAGCCTTTTCACACTCTCTGAGGCATTGTATTAGTCAATCCTTTGCTTTAAGTTCTTGAAAGCCTCCCTTTAAAAGCATAATAATATTTCTACTTTTACACTTGAAAAACCTACACAATCGGTGGAGAAAATAATCATACCTTATGCTATCAGTAAGAAATGAAATACAAAGACTCATGCTGTTGACCAAGAAAGACTACTACATTGCACATTCTTAAGGGGAAACAATTTAGCAAATATCTGTGTATGAAGAGGGACTGAGCAGCCTGATGAGAAGCTCAGAGCCTTTGAAATCAGGAAGACCTTGGTTTGAATCACCAGCTCGGGATCTCACTGGCTGTGTGACCTTGGGCAGGTTATTTAACTTCTCTTAACCTCAGTTTTCTCATCTACCAAATAGGAATGCAACAATGCTGCCCTTGGCAATATTGTGGGATTCAAATAATATATGTAAACACCTGACAGCATAGAGCCTAGCACTGAACAAACACTTAATGGGGAGTAATTATGATAACAATGTCCTTTTTTTGCCACTAGATGCTGAGTTGAGTGCAGGTTCTATGACTTTCATGTGTAACAATTCAAGACCTAGCATAGCAATCCTCAGAACATGTTTATTAAATGAATAGTTCATCCCAAAAACTGTTCTTAGCCTTTGACTCAGTTCAAGTCTTTGGAATTCATTCTTTGGAAATCATTCAAAAAGAGAAACAAATTTAGGGTATCTATTTCTCAAAGTTGCTGATAATGAAGAAAAATAGAAATAACCCGCATAACCAAAATGGGAAGAATGGCTAAACAAATATGATGATTCTGAGAGCTGTGTAACAACATGGCAAATGAACATATTCGTGTGGCTAAAGCATAGGCTGAACTGTAGCTTTACTATGAGTTACTGCTCCATAAAGCAGGTAGCATATGGACAAAGACCAGCAGGGAACTTAAGGAATGGAAACAGTTGGCATGGCCAAGGGTGAAACAGTGGTGGATTTTTTTTTTTTTTATTTACTATTACTGTTATACTTCTTTACCATAAATAAAATTCATGAGATAGATATACATAATTATCATGTGAAACAATAAAGACATCAAGCCATTACTCTAATTTCTCAGTAGGAGCTCAGAACACTAGCTTCCTCGGAAGCATCCTGGAGAAATGAACAATGGGAGACTGAGTATTTGGACAAAGGACGGGAGCCAGGAAAGGCATCATGGAGTGAGGGAGGAGCCCAGGACTACGCATTAAATGACCTACCTATCCAAGGCCCAGAGGGGCATCTTGAGAAGTCATCACTACAATGACAGGAGTTGTAAATCTGGATGCTTCTGTTAATGCCAACTGCATTGTCTTCTATAATTCTCAAAGCTTGGCAAGTATGTCCATGTCCACTATCACCCGCTACCATTCTAAGATTGTAAAGACCTACTATTAATCCACTTCCCAGTAAAACAAGGCTCAAGCCCAGGTCTTAAACTCCAAGATGAACCTTCTGTTTATGACCAAGTGGAGTCTCGGGAATTAGGACAGCAGGTGACTATTTCCAGAGAGCCCACAGGTCCTGAGGACAGGACTCAGGAGAAAGACCAGACCAAATGTGTACTGAGGCAAGGAGCCAGTGCAGAGGGCAACCAAGGGCATTGTGGTTGGGGGCGGGGGAGGCACAGTCTTGTACCCAGCAACAAACAGATGGCAACCAACCTCAAGTCCTTTCATTTCCCAAGAGCCCAGGGCGTCTGATAACCCAACAACAGAGCCCTCACTGAGTCAGGTGATGATTTTGCAGAGACCTATTGATGGTAAAATTGAGCACACATTTTTAAAGCCTCAATCTTTTCCCCTTCACATTTAATTTAACAACAGTGCAACACGTTCTGTTCCAAATCAGATGTCTCATTGTCCCTTTGTTCAAAGGAGGAAATTAAAGTCTAGGAAAGACGACAGGCTCTGGTCTGCTGATGTGTTTTATATTTGGCCATAGGAAGGTCATTAAAATGCTCTTCCAGCTCCTGCAGGAACATTTACATTTGAAGCAAAGTTAATTTACTTCCCTGCCCAGTGATAATCCATTTATTTTCACCTACTAATGAGCTATCTTCTTGTATTCTTGCTGGCTGCTTCTCTCACTATCACTGAGAAGTTGTGATAAGCCCACTAAGCTTGGACAAGGATAAGCATGGACAGGGAAGATGTCTCAGAATGCTAGGGGGAAGCTGTCTCAGAGTAGCTGCTTCCACTGGCTCCCAGTTCCCCAGCCTTCCCGGGCCACCCTTTTCTGCAACATCCAAAGAATGATTCAAGCCTTTCTCCTCTGGGGTAGTAGCCTCCCAATTCCAGGGGCCTCCCAATATTTTCAAAGATTCTTGAGGAATCCAAGGTCATACCATTCTCCATTTACTGAGGACACGCTTTTATTGTATCATGCAAAGCAGCTTAGTGTTTCTCAGTCTCCCTTTCTCTCTGTGAACTGGGCTCTAGACCTTGGCTCTGTATTTTTCAAAAAGCCCATGAAACAGTTTTGCTTCCCTAAACAAAAGATGGCTCTCTTCCTAGAACCAGGGACACATACATCTGACAGCTTTGAAAGATCAGTTTTTCCTGTTTCTGCTGAAACCATATACCATTCTAGAAATGGATGATGACCTTTGAAGAGAGGAAAATATAGAAGGTTCCAAGGCCATCTTCTGTTTCTAATGAGTGGGACTGAGGAGAAGAGGGCAGGAGTAAATATTAATATTTTACTTGGCACTTCTGTGTTGTTTGAATTAGAATAAAAATATCAAACTATAAATATATTATTTGACATTTTCTCTCTCCTCTCTCTTAAAGAGGTTGGGCGTGGAGATAATACTATTTGGAAAAAGGGTCCTAACCAGAGGGCAGGGATGTGGGGAGTGGGGAGTGGCATGGGGAGAGGGGTTGGGGATGGTGCAACTTGGACCTGACAGGACAATCTGAGGACAGCTTTTGTGAGAATTGTGGAGGCAGAAGAGACCTCTAATTGTGATTTGGGGGCAATGGAACCATGAGCTGTGCTATGTAACATCCTTTCCTGAACCCTCCAGAGAGGTATTTTTCTTTTTCAAGAACAGACGTATTTCTCTTCAAAAGTGCTCAAGCACCTGCCTTTGTCTGGTGGAAGTGGTGGGATTGTAGAGGGAAACACCCAGAGATCCACAGTGGCCTTCCAAGCTCAGCTACAGGGACCATACCACTGAGGGGCAAGGGTGAGATGCACTTCACTTCATGGGATGGACTCTGCATGGCCAGCTGGAGGCCAGAAGAATCACACAACTATTTTGGAAGGGAATGCATTCTGATAGGCAGCTCTCCTCAACTGTCCTCTCTTTCTGGGTTCCCAGGATATTGGCATCTTCTGCCTTTTGTGCAAGAAGCTAGGTCTTTGCAATGAATCCTACCTGGGTTGGAATCACAGTTCTGCAGACTTCTCCTTGTGTGCTTACATACAAGCTGTTTTTAACCTCCCTGAACCTAAGCTGACTCATCTGTTTAATAACTGTAACACCCTTTTTAAAAACCCTTAACTGTGGTTTTTAAAAATCAGAGATAATGTGATTTAAAAAATCACTTAGCACATAGCAGATATTCAATAAGGGGTGAGTAATCTTGTAAGCCGTACAAAACAATCAGAGCTGGCCACCAAATGAAGCAATATTTTTCTAAATGCCTCTCTTGTATAAGACCCTCAACAGCCATGGAGAGAGAGAGTTTAATACACACACACACACACACGTGCGTGTGCACATATATTTATATAATTATATAAATATATTAAATATACATTAAATATATACTATATTAATATATTAAATATATAATTTATATTTATAAAATATGTATTTTTTATATTTGTAAATATATATATGTCCCTACCTTCTGGACGGTTTTAATCCAGTTGAGATGATATACCTACATGTTATATAGTAACTGACAATACAGGACTATAAATGCTGGGTGTCAAACCACAAAAGACATCACTGAGATGGAACTCCAGAAACTGGAAAAGACTGGAACAGCTATGATGTAAGAAGCATCCCATGAGAGGTCTTTCAAGGCTGGGTTAACTAAATGAAGGTTCTCATGAAGAAATGAAGAAAATTAGTTTTTGTTTTCTAATTTTTTAATAGCTGAGTAACATTTCTGACTTCAATTTATTTAGTACTTTTTGAAAACTTTCTGCAGCAGTTTTTAGGTTTACAGTAAAATTGAGAGGAAGGTATAGAGATTTCCCATTTACCCCTGTCCTTACACATGCAGAGTTTTTCCCATTATCAACATCACTCACCAGAGTGAAATATTTCTTACAACTGATGAACTTATACTGGCACATCATAATCACCCAAAGTTCATAGTTTATATGAGGGTTTACTTTGGTATTATGCATTCTATGGTTTGGACAAATGTATAATGACCTATATCCATTATTATAATATATACCAACGATTTTCACTGCTCTTAAATCCTCTGTGATCTACCTATTCATCCCTTCCCACCAGTACGTTATCAGATGTGTCTTTTGAACATATTTTCTCCCAGTCTATAGCTCTTTTGATTCTCTTGACATAACCTATCACAGGACAGAAGTTTTTATTTTAATCAAGTCCATCTTATCAATTATTTCTTTCATTGTTAAAGCCTTTGGTTGTATCTAAAAAGTCATTACCATACCTAAATTATCTAAATTTTCTCCTCTTTTCTTTTAGGAGTTTTATAGCTTGGTTTTACATTTAGATGTAGGATTCATTTTGAGTTAATTTTGTGAAAGTAACTGAAAGATGTAAGAGTGAAAGAGTGAAAGATGTAAGGTCTATGTCTAGATTCATTTATTTGCATGTGGAGGTTTAATTGTTCATCACCATTTGTCAAAGAGACTATCTTTGCTCCATTGTATTGCCTTGACCTCTTTGTCAAAGATCAGTTGACTATATTTTTGTGGGTCTATTGCTGAGCTCTCTATTCTATTTCATTTATCTATCTATCTATTCTTTTACCAATACCATACCGTCTTGATGTCTGTAACATTATAGTAAGTCTTGAAAGCATATAATGTCAGTTCTCCAAATTGATTTTTCTTCTCCAATATTGTGTTTGCTCTTCTGGGTCTTTTGACTACTCATACTAACTTTATAATCAGTTGTCATTACTTACAAAATAATTTGCTAGGGTTTTATTTGGGTTTTCGTTGAATTTATAGAACAAGTTGGAAAGAACTGACATTTTGATAATATTGCGACTTCCTATCCATGAACATTGAATATCTCTCCATTTATTTATGCTAGGAACATCTGACACAAAGCTCCCAGATTTCTTAGAATTTCCCAGGTGATAAGAATGTTTTTTGTTCTAATGAGACTCTTGTTGGGCTCGTGGATGGGGGTTGATGACCAGAAAGATCAAGTCATGATTAGAATCTCAGAACTTTCAGCCCCACCACCCATCCTCTGGGAAGAGTTAGAGGGGCTGGAAATTGAGTTACTAATCCATAATACCTACATAATGAGACCTCCAAAAAATTTCAGAAGTGCAGGGTTCAGAGAGCTTTCAGGTTAGTGGACATATTTACATGCCAGGAGAGGGGTGCTGCCCAGCTCCACAGAAACAGAAGTTCCTGTGGATCAAGATCCTTTCAGATCTCACCCTACATCTGACTGTTTATCTGTATCCATTATCATATCCTTTATTATACAATACAAATTGATAAACATAAATATATTTATTATGTAATATAAACTGGTAAACATAAATAAGCACTTCCCTGAGTTCTATAGCTATTCTAGCAAATGATTGAATTCAAGGAGGGGGTCATGGAAACCTCCAATTTGTAGCCAAGTCAGCAGAAGTTGTGGGTAACCTGGGGACCTACACTAGTGGTTGGGACCTAAAGTGGAAGGCAGTCTTGTGGGACTGAGCCCTTAATCGATATGTTCTGCACTAACTCATGTTAGTGTCTGAATTGAATTAAATCAAATTATAGGACAGCCAGCTCGTGTTTGACAAAATTGTTTGACATATGGAAAATCCCAACAATATTAGAAATAGTGTATGATAGCTTTGTAAGCACAAAGGAGAAACACAGGAGTGTTTTCCACATTTGCAACATTTACAACTCATAGAAGTCCACTTTCAAATAACACTATATCAATTCACAAGTAGTATGAGTACCTTTTAATAACAAAGATAACTTTAATTCCTTTTTCCCATCCCTTGTGCCATTGTCATTCATTTCACTTATATATAAACATATATAATTATATATATTAGAATTAGTATTTTTTTTAAATATTTTATTTATTTATTTGACAGATAGAGATCACAAGTAGGCAGACAGGCAGGCAGAGAGAGAGAAGGAAGCAGGCTCCCTGCTGAGCAGAGAGCCCAATGCGGGGCTCGATCCCAGGACCCTGAGATCATGACCTGAGCCGAAGGCAGAGGCTTAACCCACTGAGCGACCCAGGCGCCCCATAGAATTAGTATTTTGAACAAATTCAAAAGTTTTGAGTTTTGTTTTATTCTGACTTAATCTTTTTTGTTTTACTCTTAATCTTTAAAGACTTACTCTTTAAAACTTAATCTTTTTTTTTTATACTCTTCCTTTATGTAGATCTGAGTTTCTGATCTATGTTATGTTCTTTCTCTCTAAAGAACTTCTTTTAACCTTTCTTGCAAGGCAGGTCTACTGGCAACAGATTCCTCAGTTTTGTTTTGTCTGAAAAGTCTATTTCACCTTCACTTTTGAAGGATGCAGAATTCTCTGTTGGTAGTAGTTTCTCTCAACACTTTAAATATTGCCGTCCATTATCTTCTTGTTTGCATGGTTTCTGAAGAGAAGTCAGCTGTAATTCTTATCTTCATTCTTCTATAATAAAGGTATTTTTTTCCTCTGGCTTTTTTCAGCACTTTGATTTCCTATAGTTTGAAAATGATATACCTAGATGCAGTTTTGGGGGCATTTATCATGCTTGGTCTTCTCTGAGCTACCTGGATCTGTGGTTTGGTGTCTGACATTAATTTAGGGAAATTGTCAGTAAGTATATTACAAATAAATCTTCTGTTTCTTTTCTCTTCTTCTCCAGCAGTCCTATTGCATGTATGTTACACTGTTATAGTTGTGCCATGGTCCTTGGACATTCTGTTCTGTTTTTTCAAACTTTTTTATCTTTGTTTTTCAGTTTTGGAAGTTTCTATTGAGATATCCTCAAGCTCAGAAATTCTTTCCTCAGTCATGTGCAGACTTACTACTAGTAAGCCCATCAAAAGCACTCTTCATTTCTTTTACATTTTTTTTTTAATCTCTAGTATTTCTTTTTGGTTTTCTTTTTGGATGTCCATCTCTCTACTTACATTGCCCATATGTCCTTGTATGCTATTTATCCATCAGCTCCCTTAGCATATTAATCATAGTTGTTATATATTTTGGGTCTGATAATTCCAAAATCCCTGCCATGTCTAATTCTGATGCTTGGTCTGTCTCTTCAAATTGTGTTTTTTGCTTTTGAGTATGTTTTATAATATTTTTCTTGATAGCAAGACATGATATCCCAGGTAAAAGGAACTTCTGTAAGTAGGCCTTTAGCAATGTGCTGGTAAGATGTGCAAAGAGGGGAAGGCATTCTGCAGTCCTATGATTAAGTCTCAGTCTTTTGTAAGCCAATGCCTCTGATCTGTAAATGTCACAAGTGTTTACATTTTTTCTCTCTCCCTCTGTATGGAGGATGGCTAGAGTAGATTAGGATTTCCCCAGGTTTTCAGTTAGGCTCTGATAACAGCCCAGCAGGTCAAGTTTTCATTAACTACTTTCTCTTGAGGACAGACCTTGTTAGGGACAGAGTCTCTGGTGTATTTCAAATGATTCTTTTTCCCTTCCCCTCGCTAAGAGCATGAGGGGATTTTCCTTTGATATTTAGTGTGAGAACCTGAACAAGGTCCTAGAAGCAAATCTCACAAAAAACTAAAGACCCTCAAGTTTTTAACTCAGACTTGTCCACAGGGAGCCTCTAGCAATTGACCGATTACAGCTGTGGTTTGCCTACCGATACTGTTTCCCATGGTAGTTTCTGAGTCTCTGTTCAGGCAAGCTGTTATTCCCTGTCCTTGCTGCCTATTGTCTACTCCTGAGGGTTGCTATGTGCCCTACTTCATCACTTCTCTCATGGCTCCTGGAAGAGTTGTTGATTTTTCAATCTGTCCAGCTTTTTACTTATTGTTGGGACAGTATGCAGAACCCCCAATTAATTTTTCCTGTGTCATGCCATAACTCCTCCAATCACCTTTGTTAGCTTGTTTTCATATTGTTATTACAGGAAATGTCAACTGTACACAACAGCTGAGAGACTAGAACAATGAACCTCATCTCCCAGAATCAACAATGAGCCTCATGGCCATGTTATGAATTCATGGACAAATCTAAGATGTTTTGTCCATAAATAGTTCAGTTTGTATCTCTGAAAGATAAAAACTCCAAAATATCATCATAATATTATCACCACAATGAAAAATTAATGGTAATTGCATAAAAGTCACAAACATTCCACTATTATCTCAATGTTTCATAAGTTTGTTTAACATATTGTTTGTTTAAGTCAGTATCCAAATAAGGTCTCCATGAATTACGACTGGCTGATATTTGCATAAAAGTCACAAACATTCCACTATTATCTCAATGTTTCATAAGTTTGTTTAACATATTGTTTGTTTAAGTCAGTATCCAAATAAGGTCTCCATGAATTACGACTGGCTGATATTTCCATAAAGTCTCTTTTAATCTATAGATCTCCACAGATAATTTTAGGGTATTAAAAAAAAAATTCAACAACCTTTAAAGCTGTAGGAAACCTTTTTCATTTAGGACCAGAAAAAGCTACAGTTTGATTTGTTCACAAATTGTTCAAGCATAGTTATGTCAGATAAAATAACTTAATAATTCTCATTATTTTTTTTGCAAAGGACATTTGTTTATTATAAGTTGAACAACATGATATACAACAGGAAGAAGTTTGTTCATTTTTTTTTTATCTTTATGAGTTAGTGTTTTATTTTTCTTCAGATAAATATTCAGAAGTAAAATTGTTAGGTCCTATGACAGTTCTAGTTTTTTTTTTTAATTTTTTTAATTTTATTTTTTTTTAAACATATAATATATTTTTATCCCCAGGGGTACAGGTCTGTGAATCGCCAGGTTTACACACTTCACAGCACTCACCATAGCACATACCCTCCCCAATGTCCATAACCCCACCCCCCCT